>NC_135806.1:99426332-99752848 GCF_964213995.1 Mustelus asterias | reverse complement strand
ATAGTTTACCTACCCAAGGGCAGCAGGGTGGCCCAGTGGTTAGCACTGCTGCCTCCCAGTGCCAGGGACATGGGTTCAATTCCGATCTCGGGCCATTGTCTGTGTGGAGTTTGCACATTCTCCCTGTATCTGCGTGGGTTTCCTCTGGGTGCTCCAGTTTCCTCCCACAATCCAAAGATGTGCGGGTTAGGTTGATTGGCCATGCTAAATTAACCCTAGTGTCAGGGAGATTAGCAGGGTAAATATGAGGGGTTACGGGTATAGGGTCTGGGTGGGATTGTGTTTGCTGCAGATTCAATGGGCTGAATAGCCTCTTTCTGCACTGTAGGGATTCTATGAAACTAAGTTTCTTTGCCACTGAACCAGTCTTTTAGGGGTTCACCCAGTATTGGTAGGAGCACTAATACACAATCTCCTGGCTGAAAGGTTCAGGCTCTGACATGTTTGTCTGTCTGTATTTTCATAACTGTTTGGCAGATTTTTAAGGTGTTCTCGAGCCATATCACACGTTCTCGTGAGTTGTTCATGGAAGACAGTTATATAGTCTAAAATGGAGACTTCCTCTTTCTGCTCTAAAGATTCCTCCTTGATTAGTTTCAGGGGACCTCTCACTTGGTGTCTGTAAACCAATTAAAATGGAGTAAAACCAGTGGACTCATTGACTGAGACTCAGGCAGAGAACAGAAAAAAACCTAGTCCTTTATCCCAGGCAAGGTAGAATGTCTTCATTATTGTTTTTAGGGTCTGCTGATATCGTTCCAGCAGCCATGTGGCTGTAGGTGATAGTCGAAGGATTTCAACTGGGTCACGCCCAGGTTACCAATGACTTCCTGGAATATTCCGGACATGAAGCTTGAACCCTGATCTGACTGGCTCTCCTTGGGCATCCCCAGACCCACTGGTCAAAATCTAGCTGCTTAAGCCATTTCAATTCTCGGTACATCTGGTCAGGTCATTTCCTGTGGGTACAGAATTTCTGGCACTAACTCTTACACACATAAAATATCCCTATTTGCCGCCTCATAGCTTATTGCACTTTTCTCTGGCAAGAGGGAGAAAACATCATGAGGTTTTCCTGTCAGCTTACACTACAACAGCAGCAACCAGTGTTCATCTGGCCATTTTAACTGCTGTGCTAATCTTTCAAGAGAGATAAAAATGATATCCACCCCTTCTTTATCAAACCTAGGGGTTAAATTGGATTCCTCAGCCTTTAAGTCTGAGCTGGAGTGCCTTCATTGAACACAGTGGAATCCTCCCTTCTCAGCTGGAGCTGTTTTACTTTAAACACATTTCCTTTTCTCCTTTCTGGTATTCTCTCTCCTCCTTCAGTTCCTGCCTCTCTTTCTGGCTTTTTCCCTTTCCTGAAATTCCAGTTCTAATTTCTGCTGCTCCAATCTTAATTTCTCTGCTGCTAATTTATCTGTTTCAGTGTCTTCAATTTCTACCTCTCGATGTTTTACCTCCCATTTTAAAATTTTGCTTTTCTTGGCTTTTGGGTGGAGCTCCATCCTAAATGCCTAGTTACACTTTTTAATTCCTCCAAAGACAATACCGTTAACATCTCGCCAGTTCTCGTAGCTTACCTCACAAAAGTTCAACATCGAATGTGGGTATTTTAGCACTTTAATATTAATACCTAAATAAATCTTCTGTAGTTTTTTAAATTGCTTTTGAAGGAGCAATCCAATCCAATTCTTTTGTCAGTCTGGGAACAAATTCTGGGTAAGCCCCCAAATTTTGTGACGACCAAGTGAGAAGGAATGAGCTGGCTCCCCACTATTCGACCACCATGGTTGGTCACAACAAAGGATTAAGTTTCTTTTCAATGAGGATTCATTTTTTCCTCAGCATGGCAGCATCAGTCCCTAACCCCTGCTGCCTGGAGGCACTCAGCGCCTCTAATTTGATGTCAGGCTCATTACCTGCCCAGTCAGTCCGTTTGCTATTCAATATAGCATTGCAAGAGCGACACAGTTCAGGGGCAAGATTGGGATCCAAAACTCACCTGAGTCAGGTATCTATCTCCGTTTTGAACATCTGGCGCTGCGTGTTCTCCATGTCTGCTGATTGAAAAACCAAAACTGGCATAGTGAGGCCGTTTAACTGGCCACACTACTAACTTAACAGACACTTGTTTGGAGATGTGGAAAGTTCCAAGACCAACCACGACTCTCCCCCTTCCCCCCCCCCCCCCCCCAACCCCCTTCATTCAATTTAAAATTGCATTGTATTCTGGAGGTAGTGGGACCCACTATCACCCTCCAGGAATGTGATTTTCAAATTACACCTACTGGATAGGAAACAGAGTGAAGGGATAAATGGGGCATCTTCAAATTGGCAGCATGTAATCTGTGCTGCAACCTGGACTATTTAGAGTCTATATTGATGACTTAGATGGAAGGTAGCGTGTTTAAGTTTACTGATGGTACAAAGGAAGGTTGGAAGAAAGCTGTGAGGGAATGCAAAAAGTTTGCAAAGAGATACAGATGGGCTAAGTAGGTGGGCAACAAGATGGCAGATGGAGTATAATGTGAAAGAGTCTGAAGTTATTCACTTTGGTCACAAGAATACGCAAGCCAAATATCTTTTAAAATGCTTGAAATTTCTAAATATTAATGGTCAGGGAGTCTTAGTGTAACAGGAAACACAGAAAGTTAACATACAAATACAACAAGCAATTAAGAAGACAAATGACCTGTTGATCTTTAATGTAAGGGGATTGGAGTATATGAAAAAGGAAGTCTTGCTGCAAATGTATAGGGTTTTGGAGAGACCACATTTGGAGCACAACATGCTGAATTGGCCTCCACATTTAAGGAAGGATATATTTGTGTTGGAGGTTTACTAGATTGGTTCCTGGGATGAAATGTTTGTCCTAAGATGGGAGGATGAATAAGTTAGGCCCTTATTATCTGGAGTTCAGAAGAATGAGAGGTGATCTCATTGAAACGTACAAGATTCTGAAGGGATTAGAAACTGAGAGGTTGTTTCCTTTGGCTGGGCAATCTAGAAACCCAAGGGTTGGGGGAGTGCGGGGGAGGGGGGAATGACCTCAGGCTACGGGGTCAATCACATTGGACTGAGATGAGGAGAAAGTTCTTCATTCAGGGAGTTGTAAATCTTTGGAATTGTTTACCCGAGAGGATTGCGGATGCTCCAGGGTTGAATATATTCAAACAGATTTTTGATCTCTCAATCAAGAGTTATGAGGGTCAGGAAAGTGGAATTGAGGTAAAAGATTAACCATAGCTGTAAAGCTAACGTGCAGGTGCAGCAAGCTATTAGGAAGGCTAATGGAATGTTAATCTTTATTGCAAGAGGATTTGAGTACAGGAGTAATGAGGTCTTGCTTCAATTGTATAAGAACTCCGTTAGACCGCGCAGGAACACTGTGTGCAGTTTTGGTCCCCTTACCTCAGAAAGAATATTATTGCCTTAGAGGAAGTACAACGGAGGTTCACCAGACTTGTTCCCGAGATGGCGGGATTGACTTCGAAAGAGAGATTGGGAAAACTGGGCCCATATTCCCTAGAGTTTCAAAGAACGAAAGGTGATCTGATTAAAACCTACAGATACTTAAAAGAAAAGAAAGGGTAAATGTAGGTAAAGCCCTTGGCTGGGGAGTCTGGGACAAGGGGGCACAACTTAAAAATAAGAGGGATGCCACTTACGATCGAGATAAGGAGAAATTTCTTTACACAGAGGTTTGTGAATCTTTGGCATTCTCTACCCCAGAGGGTTGTGAAAGCTCAGTCATTGAGTTTAAGGTGGAGATTGAGAGATTTCTGATGAACAATAACATAACGGGTTATGGGGATAGTTTGTGTACAATGCATTGAAGTGTCCCATCAGCCATGATCGTACTGAATGGTAGAGTAGGCTCCACAAGCTGAACAGCCTTCTCCTGTCCCTATGTTCCTACACATTGAATTGGGGAGCTGTCTTGAGCAGCCATATGGTTTATTCTGGTCTGATTTCCTATGTTCACTTGGTCTGTGTACTGTAATGTTTTAACCACAGAGATACCAACTACATCTACAAGCTTGCATTCTCTGACATTTTGCTTGACTGGAACCTAAAAATCAAAGAACCATTGTCCTTCAAATAATCCATAATTTGACCAGCACAATTGAAAATTTGTTGTGGCTTCAAACTAGACAGCCTGACAGCATATCCTGCCATGGAAACAATAGATTTCTTTAACAAATTGCTGGTGAAGATAATTTAAATATACTCTCCTGTGTTTTTTTTTAGGAATTTATCTGAAAAGGCTTGATATTGAAATATTCAATGATATGACAAAGCAAGGAGCAAGCATCTGTTACACACCCTAAAGTAGGCTTAACACCTGAGCTATATATAAAGAACACTGACACTTAACGTAAGAACCACATGTCATTGATTAAACGGCTTCTGCCACACCACCAGTTATGAAAAATTTCAACCATCTCACCTTGATGTGGAAGCAATTGCATTAGAGCCAGTATAATTATTTTAACAGGACACTTAGGTAAGATTTTGACTTAGGCTGATTTTTTTTCCTTCCTGATCATCTGAATGTGTCGGTATACATCGGAATTGGATAATTATCTGGTACAAGGTCATGGGGAAGAGTCTGGTGTGGCCTCCAGATTGTAATTGCTCAATATGTGGCTTTAGATTCTAACCTCCTCCACCAGTGATGCATAAACATGAGTTTCATTCAAAGAATGTTTTATTCTTGTTATATATGTGACTTTTGCTGTTCCCTCTCTTTTGCTTTCTGGCAACATTCGGGTCTGCACATGTCCTCCGTGACAGGCTATAAGCCCTCTATGCCAATTCCCATTATGTTATTCATACTGTGCCATAGACAAGGGATCTAATTAGCCAGGAGCAACAAATTTATATTTGAAGAATAACTATAATTGTGGTTGATGGGACACTGCAACATTTTTTTGCAGTTTTAATCTTGCAGTTTGATGATTTCCTATCCATAGTCAGCTGTCCCTGAGAATCGTCAAGTTTGACTTGATCTAACTGAAGAGTTCAGCCCAAGCGTTGTATAATCTTCAGACTGATTGCCCAAACTCAGTGATCAACATCTGGATCTCCTTAAACATGGAAGCAGTCTATTTCCCAGAAAGGTGTTGAGACTCTGAGATAGGTATACATGCTAGATGTGCACAGTAGTGGAGCAGTGTATTATGGGAAATATTCCTTAATTAGAGTGGAGGAGGCATTTTAAAGACCTTTCATTTCATTTAGTATTCCTCGACTATTATTGAGAAAGCTGTTGTGCCTTCTCCAGAAATAATGACCCCTTTTTGGAGATGTTTCTCTTGTGAGAAGAATGCAGTTATACTCAGAGTGCTGCATTACTGTATTCCGAGAATAATGTTGCCCCAATTCTGTGACTTTGGGGTTCTCAACATTAACTTCACTGACCATGAGCTCTTTGGGAAAGTTATCAATTGTTATATATTAAAATATCTAAATGAAGTAGGAAGAGCAAAAAACCTTCACTGCCCATTAACCTAGTTCACCAGGCATTACACCAGCAGCAATGAGTGGGTTGCATTCAAACTGAAAAATAATTTGATGACCCTGCTCTAGGCTCTGTTTGTTGTACCTGGCACAGATGACTTGAATTGGGAAAAGTCATAATCATAGTTATCAAAATCTTCTTTTAACATCTGTTGGGTAGATTCTGCATGACTAAAGCTCCATCATTTTGATATTTCATGTGATCGAGGCCTTTCAGGTCACCTTGGGTGATAGCCTGGAGTTAACCATTCAATGGTCATCCCATACATTATCTTGAATTAGTTTTTCTCGACTTGGCTTTTCCAATTAGGAATTAAACTACAGATCTACTAAAAAAAACACCTCGGAAACCTTCTATACTTCAGAGCTGACTGGTTTTGCTTTATTTCAAGTTACACACTTGAATAAGGTCTTTTAACTCTGGAATACCCATTTTTTAAAAAGTCATTTACGGGATATGCATGTCACTAGCTAGGCCGTCATTTAATGACCATCCCTAGTTATCCTTGAGAATGTGGTGGTGAGCTGCCTTCTTGAACTGCTGCAGTGCCTGAGGTGTAGGTACACCCACAGTGCTGTTAGGGAGAGTGAGTTCCAGGATATTGACGCAGCAATGGTGAATAAGTGGCAATATATTTCCAAATCAGGATGGTGAGTGACGTGGAGAGGAGCCTCCAGGTGGTGGTGTTCCCAGGTGTCTGTTGCTCCTGAGCTTATAGAGGGTAGTGGTCATGGGTTTGGAAAGTGCTGCCTAAGAAACCTTGGTGTGTTCCTCCAAGAAATGGTCGCTAAAGGATGGAAAGGTGGGTTGTGACTTTGCTTACCCGTTTTGCATACAGAAGGAGGAACTGGAAAATGGTTCATAATAAGAGGCAACGATACATTGTCACAAAACCATTGTTGTTCAATGACCCACCAAGTTGAGTGAAAGGGATAGTTATGTGATAAGAGAAATATATGGTTATGTGGTCAAGCACCCTATGGCACACTTATTCCAACTTCACATTCTGCAAGAGCTCTGAATCTTTCTTGTCCATTGCCCACTCTTCAGCAGATGACAACGTGTGCAGTGAAGGAGTTATTCTTCCTGTGTGAACACAGTCCCGAACACGAGTGGGTTTGGCCTGCAAGAAGTAAATGCAGTGTGTTAGTGAGTAATTTGCTGAAGAGCTTTGAACATCTATGTGTTAGAGTAGAATAAATTTGGCTGGTATTCTACAGAAGCATCAGGTGTGTGTAAGAGAGGACATTAATTAGTGAGAGCAGTGGCTGTAGCAGAGTTTGGAACTGACATCTCATTAATGCTGTTACAGTAAAGTGGTGCTGGGCTCTGCTGACAATGATAACAAGAATGGGAGTTTTAACACAGCAGACTGGGACAGATCATTGAATTTTCTTCTACATTCCTTCCAGGTCCAAAGGCAATGCAATGGCAATTTACATGCTCAGCCACCACCAGGCACACTTCTCAGGCTTTAAGGAAATAGAATATTCAACATTTTCCTTAGTGCGACCATTAAAACATCCAGAGCATCATCAGAGAATCTGGATGTTATCCCGTCAACATGTTTTTTTTTCCAGCACACAAGCAGCCTTCATTGAAGCTCCAGACTGAGAACTCTCCTGTCCCTTTGAGAGGTGCAAGCCACCAGGATGTTACTTTGGGCTTTCCGAAAATCCCCAAAAAGCAGGATGTCCAATTGCCAGTGCAATCCATATTGACATCTTGCCCATCAATTTCAAATGAGGCTCAAACTCACAAAGGGTCCTGACTTCATGCTGAAATCACCAAGTGAAGAACACAGCTCACCCAAATAACTTTGCGTGTTGAAAATCTCCTCCACTGATATTGGAAGAATTCTTAATGTCACATTAATAAAGCAATGAACCAACAAATTGAACTGTGTTACTGTAATCCTAAACTATTAAAATAAGCACTAAAACAGTTAAATAACACTGAAAACCAATTTAAATATGTTCGCCATATCAATTTATTTGTCTTTTATGCTCTCTCATTTGTCATTTTTTTAATGTTTCCTGGCTGTGATTATACTTCTTTACATTCTAATTTTATCCATCTTGTCATTGCTGCCCCTATTTTCTCTGAACAATTTGATTAAAAGCTCCCACATAACTTTTCTCTTGATTGCCACTCTCGATATCAGCAGCAAGTGCAAGTTAAGTAAAAGTGTTCTTGAAATTCAACCACTCATGAGCTTAGACTTCATACTTGAAAGGTTGACATGTCAAAGATTAATCTTAGATTCATTTTTTCATATCAACCTGATGCGCGAATAAATCACTAGGGAGGCTAGATCGTACCCGGGAAATAAAGGCTTTTATTAGTAACAAGAATGGAGCATACTATATAACAATACAATCCCAGACTAAAGGGTCACCAGGCAGTGCGGTGACCTTTATACTCCTACAGGTAGGTGGAGCCAACCGGAGTGTACCACAGAACAATACCAATAGGTAGAACACCCCAACCCTAACCCCAACAGTGACAACAGTAACATATGTACAAGTACCCATAGTGATAACCATCTATGGTTCAGTACCCATAGTGGTAACCATCTATGGTTCACCACACAACCTAAGAGAAGGATAGAAAATTAATAAAATTTTCAATCACGAATGGATCCGTTAACTAAACTCATGCACTCTGCTCAAAAGATTAAGACATTAGAACCACATAAACTTCTATTCTGTTGTGGTTTTTTGTTAAATAAATGAATTTTCTGATGAGTATTTTTCAAGAGAGAGAGTGAGTGGCGGAAGCAGTGCGAGAGAGAGTAAATGTGGAAGGGAAAGAGAGAGAGAATGAGTGATTGTTGGAGAGAGAGTGAGCGTGGGAGAGAGAAAGGGAGGGGGGGGAGAGAGTGTGAGTGAGTGTGGGAGTGTCTGTATGTCTAGCTCATTCACAGTGTCAAGATTCCCACACCCCTCACTCCCACAAACCAACAGCCAATCAATCCAACGCACACGCTGCGTGAGGCTAAGCGACTGAGCATCAAGAGATCACTCGAGCGAGACCAGAAATTCCTGCCTGAGGTCAATGGACATTTCTGTTGTCCGCCCCTCGCCCGCTCCAATTCCGTGGCGGGCAAGGCAATAAAGGCCACACATAGAAGTGAGCCAGACAACCAGACCCTGCCCCTTTCACACTCTAACATGACTACTTATTAATTACTCTTTTTTTAACTTATCAATTTATTGCTTTGACACTGCTTTATTTTTGCTCAGCAAGTTGTCCCTTTTCTTCATACCTCAACATTATTTTAAAATTCAGTTTAAAGCTTTGCCACACCTTATCTTTCTGAAATTTTGGCATCATCCCCTTGAATTAGAAGAAAATGGAAATGTGGCCCCCAAGTAAAATGCTTAGACAAGCCTGGACTAATCAGAATATGCTTGCATTGAATTTGACTGGAACATTACAGCAGGCTGAGGACAGACATGTGTGTATGAGAAAAGATGGTGAATTGAAGTAACAAGCAGCAGGAAGGTCAAGGCGTACTTCTGGACTGAGCTGAGGTGTTCTGCAAAATGGTCACCCAGTCTGCATTTGGCCTCCCCAAAGCAGAGGATCGTGAACAGTGAATACAATAGACTAAATGGAAGTACGTATAAGTAAATGCTGCTTCAATTGGAAGGAGTGTTTGAGGCTTTGGACAATGAGGAGAGGATGTACAGGGTCAGTTGTTACATCTCCTGAAATTTCATGGAAAAGGGCTGTGGAAGGTGGATGAGGGTTGATAAAGGAATTGACCAGGTCTTCATGGAGGGGACAGTCTTTTCAGAATGCTGACGGGGAGGGGAGGGAAGGGGAGGGGAGGAGGAGATGTGTTTGGTGGTGGCATCAGGCTGTGGGTGCCGACATCAGGCTGTGGGTGGCAGAGGATAATTCTTTGAATACAGAGGCTGGTGGGATGGGAAGCAAGGACAAGGGCAACCTTACCATGGCTCTGGGTGGGAGAGGAAGGGGTCAGGGAAGAGGTGCAGGAAGTGGTTAAGGGCCTTGTCAACCACAGTAGGGGCGGGGGGGGGGGAGGTCTCGATTCAGGAGCCAGGAAGACATGTTGGAAATGCCATTGAAAAGTAGCATAATCAGAACAGATACGACAGAAATGAAGACACTGGGAGAATGGTAGGGTGTGAGGAAATGTAGCTGAGGTAGCAAAGGAGTCAATTCACACAATCAGATCTGAGTATATGCAATGCTGAATAGCAATTTGTCGAGTGGATAATGTACTCTAACGCATCTGAAGACATTTCCGCTTTCACAATGCTGTTCAGTTTAATGGGCACTTGTCTTTCCAACAAAAAGCTCTATTATCAAACCTATATAACTGATGATATGTCATTTCAATGCAAGAAATATAGTTTGCAACACTTTTTGTACGTACATTTTAAATGCTTCCCAACTCCTAATCATAGCTTCCCCATGGTTCAGAGCACCTCTGCGCTGGTGTGAACTATTTAATGCTCCAAAGACAACCTGACCCCTTGAAAATTGTGGAGGGTCTGAAATACCCAAATCCACAATAGAGCTAACAACATCAGGACAGCTGGATGTGGGCTTGTGACATGTTCTGCTTTCCCACACTGTTCAAAATTGCCATCGCTGGGAAAGGTGGTAGAAATCTTTGAATCGGGTCCTGCCTGTTACTTTTAAAGCACATCTGATGCCTGGGTCTGGGCAGGATAATCCAGCATATAGAGCATAAAAACCAGGAAGTTATGCAAAGTGTAGTTCAGCCCAAATGGAGTATTATGTCCAATTCGAGGACTAAATTTGAGGAAGAATGTGAAACCTTTGCAGAGGATGCAGTAGAGATTTGTTGGAATGGTTCCAGGGATGACGAATTACTGTTATGTGAATAGGCTGAAGAAACTAGCGTTGTTTTTGTTAGAGCCGAGAATTCTAAGACTGGGTTTTACTGAAGTATTTAAAATCATGAAGGGTTTAGACAAAAATAAACTGTTTCCAGTGGTTGTAAGGTCAATAACCAGAGGGTACTAATTTAAGGAGATTGTCCAAAAAAAACATAGGAGGCATGAGGAAAAACATTTTCCTGCAACAAATTGTTAAGATTTGGAATGCATTTTCTGACAGGTTGATTAATCTTCAATAGTAGCCTTCAAAAGGGAAATGGATAAATAGTTGAAGGAGAGAAAAAAGTACAGGGATATGGAGAAAGAGCAGGTGAGTGGGTGAGACTACCTAGATTGCTTTTTGAAAGAGTCAGCATAGATTTATGAGGCTAATGTCCTCCTTCTGTGCTGTGTTATTTTATGATTCCATAAATCAATCTACAACCCTTGACTTCACACAAATCAGTACATTTGGTAAGCTCTTCAGGAAGCCCCTAATTGTTTATTCGTACCATCAGAACTCAGCGTTAAAATTAACTGGAACATCCTGTAACTGAAGAAAATTGCAAACTTTTTTCTTTACCCAGAACAGCTATTATTAAGTTTGCAACTAAAATCAGTAACAGCCTCAAACACATAATTTTTTCTACAGTATATCCAACAAACAAAAACCTCGTAGCAAAAACACGGTTTGCAATAATTTCCCTTACTTCCTAACTTTAATGTCTCCAAGTTATTATTGATCAACAAGTTAACAAAAGAAAATCAATGTTTGCATTCATATAGCGCCTTTCAGGGCCTAAGGCTGGCTTTACTTAAACTTGATAAGTCACCATGACCAGATTAGATGCTTCCCATGGTACTGAATGAAGTAAGGATGACAGAAGGACTCACGATACTCTGGTGCTCGAGAATTACAAATCACAGAATCACAGAATTGTTATAGCAGAAGGATGCCATTTGGCCATTGTGGCTGCACCGGCTCTCCAAATGAATATTATGACTTGGTGCCATTCTCCTGCCCTTTCTCCCTATCCTTGCACATTGGTTCTATTCAGATAATCATCTAATGTCTTTTTGAATCCCTTGATTGAATTTGCCTCCACTTTTCTCATAAAATTGTGTAATAATAAATTGAGCAACTGCAGGTGAACCAGTTGAACTTGGGTGATAGGAAAACTTTTAAAAACAATAATCTGGGACAAAATTAGCAGTCACCTGGACAACACTGAATTAATTAAGAAAAACCAGTGAGAATTTATTGAGGGCAAATTATGTTTAACTGTGCAACCATCGTGTAACTATAAGCTTCCAAACAAAAACTTAACTTGAGGAAAAAGCCTTTTTATGCAGCAAGTAGTTAGGATCTGGAATGCACTGCTCGAGCGTATGATAGTGGCAGGTTCAATCGTGGAATACAAAAGAAAATTGGATAATTATCTGAAGAAAAATGGTAGGGGAGTGGAAAAACCAGAAAGCCTTACGGAAAACTGGCACCAACACAATAGGCTGAATGTCCTGTTTCTGCGCTGTATACCAAGATCCTGTGAGGGTATGCTGGGCACTGCAGCAGAGGTGGGTACCAGCTTCTCATGAACTGTGACTCTTTGCTCTTCCTCTGGAGGGAACGTGATTGACTTTATGAAGAGTTATGCAGAGAATGGTTTGTTGGGCTCTTGGAAATCCAGGGACTATTTGTCTTCATTTTAACTTAATTATCCAAGTGGAGCATTTAAAGTCTCTTTTTTGTGCCTGTACTGGATAATTTTAGGTATTCAGTTGTCCTGCAAGTTCCAAATTATGCCTTTGAAAGTTTTTCATTTATCCTTTACTTAGGCGTTAATAAATAATTTCTTTCAGCCTCGCTTTTTCTGTTGCTCCATCATACCTCTGTAGTTGACCTTTTTAAAATTGTACACCTGGGTGTTGGTCCCAGACTGCATTGAAGCACCAATCATTTTGAACTTAATCATATTGTGGCTGTTATTACCTTGATGTGCTACAACTTCCATTTTCTCTTTGCTGTCAGGCACACTTACCATTACTAAGCTCAATGTTTCATCTTTTGGCTCCCTGACACACAGGGTCAGACAATATGTCTCAGAAATTGCTGTTAGTATGTTGTTCGCAGGGGTTACCTCTAGGTTAATTAAAAATTCTGAGAGAATTAACAGCTGGTTGTTTCTGTAACAGGAGTAAATCATGTGCTATAACACCCACAGAGTTAGCTGAGAAATAAAGTGGTTGGGCGATTAGCAAAAGCAGAGCCGACATTTAAACCTCTAGATTTGTGCAAGGGAAATCAGGCAAGGGATTACTCAGCAATACTGTTGCAAAGTGCAGATATCCAGTACTCACATAAGTTAGATGAAGGAAGCACTGATAAAGAAAATAAGGAATAGGTGGGAAATACTGCACTGAAATGAAAGGCATCTTTTCATGAAGTGAATCCTCGCCCCTTTTTTAAACTATCCTGGATCAAGGGTATTCCTCAGATGATCACTCTAACTTAAGGTTGAGAAAGACAGACCTCACACACTTAAATGGGTCTGAAGAACTGATCTAACTTTCCCCAAAGGAAAAGAACCACCAGAGAATATTACCGTTCTCCAGATAGCCTTTTTTTTTACAGATTTTAGCTGGATTATCACAACTCAGATATTTTAAGGGTCCAAGCATCTCTCCGCAATATACCTCTCCACTGAAAAGTGTATAGAGGTGGGTTTTCAAGTTTGGCTACGGAAGACTATACGAGACAATATATTTTAAAAATTATATAAAAGTTTATTAAAGACCCGAACATGTCATTCACTTTTGTTGATCACAATATCGATAGTTCTAGGAAAAGTAAGTATACTCGTTTATCTAACAGAGAATCCAAGTCTTATTAATATTACAGAGAGATATTTAAGATACCTATCAATGGTTAAAGCAGTATTTACCTTAAATCTCCAAGTAGAATGCTACTGAGTGTAGCAGGATACCTTTGTCTCAATTAAAGGGAGAACCATCATCACTACACTGCAGCAACTCTGCTGAGAGACGCTAGAATGAATCGAACAAACCTAAAAATCCTACTGTGCAGTTCTGATATTTCTACCATAAAAAAACTGAACAAGCAGGAAATGTATGAGCACTTATGCTGGAGAACATACTTTGTTTTTGTCAACACCCTACATTTTAGTCAACAACATTCAAGGAGGCAGAATATTGAGAAGTGCAGAAAGTGGTCACTGCACTCAGTTGCCAGGATTCAGTTCGGCCCACGATGTTGTGCCGACCTTCATCTGAAACCAAGATCAAGCTATCCCACTCCCTATCATCCTGGTGCGCTCCATGTGCCTATCCAATAACCGCTTAAATGTTCCTAAAGTGTCTGACTCCACTATCACTGCAGGCAGTCCATTCCACACCCCAACCACTCTCTGCGTAAAGAACCTACCTCTGATATCCTTCCTATATCTCCCACCATGAACCCTATAGTTATGCCCCCTTGTAATAGCTCCATCCACCCGAGGAAATAGTCTTTGAACGTTCACTCTATCTATCCCCTTCATCATTTTATAAACCTCTATTAAGTCTCCCCTCAGCCTCCTCCGCTCCAGAGAGAACAGCCCTAGCTCCCTCAACCTTTCCTCATAAGACCTACCCTCCAAACCAGGCAGCATCCTGGTAAATCTCCTCTGCACTCTTTCCAGTGCTTCCACATCCTTCTTATAGTGAGGTGAACAGAACTGCACACAATATTCCAAATGTGGTCTCACCAAGGTCCTGTACAGTTGCAGCATAACCCCATGGCTCTTAAACTCCAACCCCCTGTTAATAAAAGCTAACACACTATAGGCCTTCTTCACAGCTCTATCCACTTGAGTGGCAACCTTTAGAGATCTGTGGATATGAACCCCAAGATCTCTCTGTTCCTCCACAGTCTTCAGAACCCTACCTTTGACCCTGTAATCCACATTTAAATTAGTCCTACCAAAATGAATCACCTCACATTTATCAGGGTTAAACTCCATTTGCCATTTTTCAGCCCAGCTTTGCATCCTAGCTATGTCTCTTTGCAGCCTACAACAGCCCTCCACCTCATCCACTACTCCACCAATCGTGGTGTCATCAGCAAATTTACTGATCCACCCTTCAGCCCCCTCCTCTAACTCATTAATAAAAATCACAAAGAGCAGAGGACCAAGCACTGATCCCTGCGGCACTCCGCTAGCAACCTGCCTCCAATCCGAAAATTTTCCATCGACCACCACCCTCTGTCTTTGATCAGACAGCCAGTTACCTATCCAATTGGCCAACTTTCCCTCTATCCCACACCTCCTCACTTTCATCATAAGCCGACCATGGGGGACCTTATCAAACGCCTTACTAAAATCCATGTATATGACATCAACTGCCCTACCTCCATCAACACACTTAGTTACCTCCTCAAAAAATTCTATCAAATTTGTGAGGCATGACTTGCCCTTCACGAATCCGTGGTGACTATCCCGGATTAATCCGCATCTTTCTAAATGGTCGTAAATCCCATCTCTAAGGACCTTTTCCATCAATTTACCAACCACCGAAGTAAGACTAACCGGTCTATAATTACCAGGGTCATTTCTATTCCCTTTCTTAAACAGAGGAACAACATTCGCCATTCTCCAGTCCTCTGGCACCATCCCCGTGGACAGCGAGGACCCAAAGATCAAAGCCAAAGGCTCTGCAATCTCATCCCTTGCCTCCCAAAGAATCCTAGGATACATTTCATCAGGCCCAGGGGACTTATCGACCTTCAGTTTATTCAAAACTGCCAGGACATCCTCCCTCCGAACATCTATTGCCTCCAGCCTATTAGGCTGTAACACCTTCTCTTCCTCAAAAACATGGCCCCTCTCCTTGGTGAACACTGAAGAAAAGTATTCATTCATCACCTCGCCTATCTTTACTGACTCCATGCACAAGTTCCCACTACTGTACTTGACCGGCCCTAACCTCACCCTGGTCATTCTTTTATTCCTCACATAAGAGTAAAAAGCCTTGGGGTTTTCCTTGATCCAACCCACCAAGGACTTCTCATGTCCTCTCCTAGCTCTCCTAAGCCCCTTTTTCAGCTCATTCCTTGCTAACCTGTAACCCTCAATCGAGCCATCTGAACCTTGTTTCCTCATCCCTACATAAGCTTCCCTCTTCCTTTTCACGATACATTCCACCTCTTTCGTGAACCATGGTTCCCTCACTCAGCCATTTCCTCCCTGCCTGACAGGGACATACCTATCAAGGACATCCAGTATTTGTTCCTTGAAAAAGTTCCACTTTTCATTAGTTCCTTTCTCTGACAGTTTCTGTTCCCAACTTATGCCCCCTAATTCTTGCCTAATTGCATCATAATTACCTCTCCCCCAATTGTAAACCTTGCCCTGCCATACGGCCCTATCCCTCTCCATTGCAATAACAAAAGACACCGAATTGTGGTCACTATCTCCAAAGTGCTCTCCCACAACCAAATCTAACACTTGGCCCGGTTCATTTCCCAGTACCAAATCCAATGTGGCCTCACCTCTCGTCGGTCTATCCACATATTGTGTCAGAAAACCCTCCTGCACACACTGCACAAAAACTGCCCCATCCGAACTATTTGACCTACAAAGGTTCCAATCAATATTTGGAAAGTTACAGTCCCCCATGACAACTACCCTGTGACCCCCACACATATCCATAATCTGCTTAGCAATTTCTTCCTCCACATCTCTATTACTATTTGGGGGCCTATAGTAAACTCCTAACAACGTGACTGCTCCTTTCCTATTTCTAACCTCAGCCCATATTACCTCAGTGTGCAGATCCCCCTCGAAGTGCCTTTCCGCAGCCGTTAAACTATCTTTGATTAACAATGCCACTCCTCCACCTCTTTTACCAGCTTCCCTACACTTAGTGAAACATCTATACCCCGGAACGTCCAACAACCATTCCTGTCCTTGTTCTACCCATGTCTCCGTAATGGCCACAACATCGTAGTCCCAAGTACCAATCCACGCCCCAAGTTCATCTACTTTGTTCCGGATGCTCCTTGCATTGAAGTAGACACACTTCAACCCACCTTCCTGTCTACCGGTACCCACCCTTGACCCTGATACCTTCCCCAATACTTCACCACCCTCACTGACTTCTGGACTACAACTCCTTTTCCCACTCCCCTGACAAATTATTTTAAACCCCCCTGAAGAGCCGTAACAAATTTCCCTCCTAGGATATTGGTGCCCCTCTGGTTCAGGTGCATCCCGTCCTGTTTGTACAGGTCCCACCTTCCCCAGAATGTGTTCCAATTATCCACGTATCTGAAGCCCTCCCTCCTACACCATCCCTGCAACCACATGTTTAACTGCACTCTCTCCCTGTTCCTCAACTCGCTATCACGTGGCACCGGCAACGTACCAGAGATGACCACATGTTTAGTCTTATTCTTAAAGTTATCCATTGTTGAATTGTGGCATCTTACAATTTACCAATGCCTTGTTGATGTAATGTAAAGGCCAGTTCTGTTTTTTTTCAGAACTGCCTTGTATTAGAGGATTACACCACATCCAATGCCATAGGATATTGGTGCAGGAATACCCACCAAGGAAGGGAGTTCCAATATTTTGACCCAGCAACTGAAAAGGCACAGCGATATAGTTCCAAGTCAGGATGATGTTTGGCTTGGAAGGGAACTTGGTGGTGTTCCCATGCTTTTGATGCCCTTGTCCTTCTCGGCAGTACAGATTGTAGGTTTAGAAGGTGCTGTGAAAGGAGTTGCATGGTTTGCTTGGATTCTACCAGGTGAAATGCCTAATGGTGTTTTTTAAGCTAAAGATGCTGTGTAAATGCCAGCAGTTGTTATTTTTGACATTTCCAACAATATTCCATTCACCTAGAGGCAGAGAGATTGTCCATTAATGACACTTCCTTCCAATTATCCTCTTTCACAGAGTAAGAAATCACAGTATAATGTCCAGCTCACATTGAGGCTATGAGGTTCATCTATCTTTGTCTCTCTTGGATATTAGTGTGAGCTGCAGGCTGTACATGAAATTAGTTTTGGACAGGTGCAATCCAATTCCTAATGAGAAGACTGACAGTGAAATTTGGGACAAAATTTCACCCAGAAAAGCCATTTGAATAGTTGATGGGGAAAGTGAAAATTCATACTGATGTAAGACCATAAGACCATAAGACATAGGAGCGGAAGTAAGGCCATTCGGCCCATCGAGTCCACTCCACCATTCAATCATGGTTGATTTCAACTCCATTTACCCGCTCTCTCCCCATAGCCCTTAATTCCTCGAGAAATCAAGAATTTATCAATTTCTGTCTTGAAGACGCTCAACGTCTCGGCCTCCACAGCCCTCTGTGGCAATGAATTCCACAGACCCACCACTCTCTGGCTGAAGAAATTTCTCCTCATCTCTGTTCTAAAGTGACTCCCTTTTATTCTAAGGCTGTGCCCCCGCGTCCTAGTCTCCCCTGTTAATGGAAACAACTTCCCTACGTCCATCCTATCTAAGCCGTTCATTATCTTGTAAGTTTCTATCAGATCTCCCCTCAACCTCCTAAACTCCAATGAATATAATCCCACGATCCTCAGACGTTCATCGTATGTCAGGCCTACCATTCCTGGGATCATCCGTGTGAATCTCCGCTGGACCCGCTCCAGTGCCAGTATGTCCTTCCTGAGGTGTGGGGCCCAAAATTGCTCACAGTACTCCAAATGGGGCCTAACCAGTGCTTTATAAAGCCTCAGAAGTACATCCCTGCTTTTGTATTCCAAGCCTCTTGAGATAAATGACAACATTACATTTGCTTTCCTAATTACGGACTCAACCTGCAAGTTTACCTTTAGAGAATCCTGGACTAGGACTCCCAAGTCCCTTTGCACTTTAGCATTATGAATTTTGTCACCGTTTAGAAAATAGTCCATGCCTCTATTCTTTTTTCCAAAGTGTACGACCTCGCACTTGCCCACGTTGAATTTCATCAGCCACTTCTTGGACCACTCTCCTAAACTGTCTAAATCTTTCTGCAGCCTCCCCACCTCCTCAATACTACCTGCCCCTCCACCTATCTTTGTATCATCGGCAAACTTGGCCAGAATGCTCCCAGTCCCGTCATCTAGATCGTTAATATATAAAGAGAACAGCTGTGGCCCCAACACTGAACCCTGCGGGACACCACTTGTCACCGGTTGCCATTCTGAGAAAGAACCTTTTATCCCAACTCTCTGCCTTCTGTCTGACAGCCAATCGTCAATCCATGTTAGTACCTTGCCTCGAATACCATGGGCCCTTATTTTACTCAGCAGTCTCCCGTGAGGCACCTTGTCAAAGGCCTTTTGGAAGTCAAGATAGATAACATCCATTGGCTCTCCTTGGTCTAACCTATTTGTTATCTCTTCAAAGAACTCTAACAGGTTTGTCAGGCACGACCTCCCCTTACTAAATCCATGCTGACTTGTCTTAATCCGACCCTGCACTTCCAAGAATTTAGAAATCTCATCCTTAACGATGGATTCTAGAATTTTGCCAACAACTGAGGTTAGGCTAATTGGCCTATAATTTTCCATCTTTTTTCTTGTTCCCTTCTTGAACAGTGGGGTTACAACAGCGATTTTCCAATCCTCTGGGACTTTCCCTGACTCCAGTGTAGTAGTAGCAGATACACTTCTGAAGCAAGGATTAAGGCATATTATCAGAGCAGATTAGAGATATCCTTTGCTCTACATCTCAGACTGAAAAGAAAAGAAGGGCTCCAATTTATATAAATTCATTCATAACCTCCCAAAACACTTTGCAGTCAATTAAGTCTGTTTTGAAGTGTGTTCATTGTTGTAATGTAGGAAATGTTGCAGCCAATGTACATGCAAGGGCCGACAAAAAGCAATGTGATGATCTGTTTTTGATGATATTGGTTGAAGTGGAAATATTGGCCAGAACATAAGGGACAACTCCCTTGGCTCTCCACCAAGTAATGCTGTGGGATCTTTTATCATTATCAGTAACCCCCACAGCTTTCCCCCTGATCTTGCAGAATCTCACTCGCTGTTCTGTCTGGAGGCAATACACATCTCTTTAACCTGTGTTGAATGCTCCCTCCACCCACATTGTCTGTACCTTTAAGACCTGGCTGGCTGTAGAGATTTGCATTCTAATTAGTATTCTGTAACTTGATTTCTGTGTCTGTGCACTGTTGGAGAACAGATATCCACTCCATCTGACGAAAGAGCTGTGCTCCGAAAGCTTATGGTATTTGCTACCAAATAAACCTGTTGGACTTTAACCTGGTGTTGTGAGACTTCTTACTCTTCTATATAGGTCAGAGATGGTAGACAAGAACCAGTTTGACATCTCATCTGAAAGGTGGCACCTCCAACAGTGCAATACTCCCTCATTACTGTACTAGAGCATCTCTGTGCTCAAACCTCTGGAGTAGGAATTGAACCCACAATCCTCCGACTCCGAGGTCTCTCCTTTGGGCCACACCTGACACTGCTGGAACTGCCTTGGTAATACTCGATGCTAAACATATAGCAAGTATAAAAGTTGATGCAAGCTGGGGAAAAAAAGTTAAATTTAACAAGGCTTCCCTTCTGGTGTGCTGAGTCGTACTCAATCAGACACAGAACACCAATTGATCATTAATGATCATTAAACATAGAGGGGCTGATCTGCCACCACTATTCCAGTTGAACAAGGTTCCCATGCAGGAGATTAGCATCACTGAATTCAGTGTACTGTTCCATTCTATACCATTTCCATATTTGACAATGTAAATTCACCATTAATTTAGAATGCAAAATTGCTGTCAGTTATGTTTCTGTTACTTTAAGTGGGGATTTCAGAAATGGTGTAATGTTTGGCCGAACAAAACTAACCATCAAAACACTATTCTTGGTAAAAAAAAAATGAAATGCAAAACAGCATTCAGTATTTTTTTAAATCTAAAATTTTAAATCATAAAACAGTAACAGTTACACAACATCCCCAAACTCAAAATGGGTTAGTCACATAATAAATCCTGAGTAATATAGGTTTTGAGATAAATCTGTAGGCAAGTTTTACAATTTGAAATAATTTATTACAGGAGTGGGGAGAAATAGAAATCTAATGCAGCTTCCCTTTGGATTGCCCAATGTTATGATTTATGACACAAGGTAGACAAAAGGTGAACCTGACATGGGGAAATTTCCTCCATGTATCATTAAATGGTTTCAAGAAGGAGATTTTTCTGATTTAAAAAAAAACAGGTTAGAGGAATATAGGGAACAGGTAGGGAGGTGGATTTGAGACCAGGGAGAGATTAGCCATGATCTGATTGAATGGCAGAGATGCCTCGAAGGGCTGAATTGCCTACTTCTGCTCCTAATTCCTATGCTCCTACTGTGTGTAGTACTATTGCAGAACCATTCATGGAAAATTAATTCATGATCCCGTTACATATTATACACAGAAAGTTTTTACTCAATGTTAGAAATATATATTCAGTGTAAGTAATAATGAAATGAAATGCTTGCTGGTCTTGATACACAGTTGAAATTCAGAATGCTTCCAATGAGCAATGAGCTTGAAATAAAATTCCTCTGTTTAATAATGACAAACAATCTCTGGTTTCTTATTAATGCTACAGTTTTGATGAATTGTCTGTCAATCAGTTAACTCAACTAATCAATTTCATTAATTTATATTAGAATTGTTATATGATTTGAGTTGTGTATGTGCAAAGTAAGATACTTGTCTTACTATCCACTTTTATGACAGTGTGTATAGCTGGCTGATCTCCACCAATGTAACCACTAAATTGGAAAATATCATCAGAAAACATTTTCATATCTCTTTACCATTGCATCTCATAACAATATCCTTGACGGGGTTCACAGAATCATAGATCATGGAATCCACACAGTGCAGAAGGAGGCCATTTGGCCCAACTAGTCTGCACCAACTCTCCAACAGAGCATCTTACCCAAGCCCACCCCATGCTCCTCCCCCATGCCCTATCCCCATAACCCTGCATATATACCCCACTAATCCCCCTAACCTACACATCCATGAATACTTAAGGAAAATTTAGCATGGCCAATCCAACTAACCTGCACATCTTTGGACAGTGGGAGGAAACCAGAGCACCCAGAGGAACCCCACACAGAAATATGCAAACTCCACACCGAAAGTCACCCAGGGCTGGGATTGAATCCAGGTCCCTGGCACTATGAGGCAGCAATGCTAAGCACTGGAATAATTTCCATTAATACAATAAGATCATTGTCAATAAAATGGAGTTGAGTGGAAAACTTCTAGTGGGTGTCCCAAGGGACCATTCCTGACTTTTGATCAATATCAAGTTGGCTGGGTAACTGGACAGTCAAATTAGTGTCATCAGTAAAATATACTCCATTACAATATATTATTCACATTTTTTATTAAAAATGCCTTCCTCATGCAGTTTTGTGATTTATAGAAAAACAGCAGCACAGATAGATTTTTAAAGCATCACTGAACTGAAATGAATGCACATGACTCAGCTAGTAATGTGAGCTCATAAGGACAAGGGTTTTTCAAAGCAGTAACTTTTCCTTCATACTTGTCTTTGAAATGTCCTTGATAAACAATAGTGGATTAAACTATGTTGATTATTTTGCTTTTCTCCAATTGAATAATTCACAATTAAAACTAGGTATAATTGAGATACCGGCTTTTAGAGGTACCAAATTACCACAAAATTTAAAGCAACACTGTTGTCTTTCACTATAAAAAATTATGGGGTGCGCGCGCTGCTGATAAGGCCGGCATTTATTGCACATCCCTAATTGCCCTTGAGAAGGTGGCGGTGAGCCGTGTTCTTGAACCACTGTGTAGGTACACCCACAGTGCTGTTAGGAAGTCAGTTCCAGGTTCTTGACTCAATGACAATGTAGGAAAGGCAATATCATCTCAAGTCAGGAAGATATGTGATTTGGATAGGAATTGCAGATGGTGGTGTTCCCTTGCAACTGCTGCCCCTGATAGTGGTCGACAGATTTGGAGCCTGCTATCAAATGAAGCTTGGTGAGTTTCTGTATTGCATCTTGTAGGTGATGCGCAGTGCTACCACTGTGCATCAGTGGTGGAGGGACTGAGTGTTTAAGGTGGTGGATCATATGCCAATCAAGGGGGCTGCTTTGCCCTGGATTGTGCTGCATTTCCTGAGTGTTCTTGGAACTGCACTCATCCAAATGAGTGGGGAGTATTCCATTACACTCCTGACTTATACCTTGTAGAAGGTCAACAGGCTTTAAGGAGTCAGGAACTGAATTACTCATTACAGGATTCCCAGCCTCTGATCTGTTCTTGCAGTCACAGTATTTATATGACTGATCCAATTCAGTTTGTGGACAATGTTAGCCACCACGATGCTGATTGTGGAGATTCAGTGATGGTAATGCAATTGAACATCAAGGGGAGATAGTTAGATGTTCTCTTGTAAGAGCTAGTTATTGCCTGACATTTGTGTGGTGTGAATGTAAGCTGACACTTTTCAGCTGAAGCCTGAATGTTCTCCAGGTCTTCCTGCATTGAGACATGGGCTGCTTCAGTATCTGACAAGTCTTGAATTATACTGAACTCTGTGCTATCATCAGGCAACATCCACACTTTTGATCTTATGATAGAGGAAAGGTCATTGATGAAGCAACTGTGGATATTTGTGTCTAGAACATTACCCTGAGGAACTTTTGCAGTGATGTCCTGGGGCTACGATGATTCGCCTCTAACAAGTACAACCATCTTCCTTTGTGCTGGGTTTGATTCCAACCAGTGGAGAGTTGTGAAAGGAAAAAAGTGCTTGACAAATTTTGCAACCAGCAGGGTGGATAAAGGGGAACCAGTAGATACATAATGTATTTGGCTTTCCAAAAGGTATTTGTTAAGGTGCCAAATAAAAGGTTAACAGACATATTGTTGGGTAACATGTCAGCATGGATAGAGGATTGGCTAACTAACAGGAGCCAGAAAGTCATGATAAATGGGTCATTTTTGGCTGGCAAACTATAACTAATGGAGTGCCAGAGGGATCAGTGCTGTGGCCTCAGCAAATTTACCATCTATATCAATGATTTGGAAGAAAATTCTGAATGTACTAGAGCCAAATTTGCAGAATAAGCTAAGATACGTAGAAAGCAAATTGAGAAAGACACAAAAGCTGGGATTTCCTATTCCTGTTTGTGGTGGGTGTCATGGCAGGCAGAGAGGAAAATCTACTGAGATCACAAAAATCGGTTCTATTTTGCCATAAAAACAATTTGTGATTGTTCCCTCCTGCCATAAACGGCAGGTTACATTTTCCACTGCTGAATGTCAAGAACGTTATTTCAGTAGATTTGCATCTAATTATAACTCCTACTTGCTTGAACCTGCGGGCCGACATGTTTCACAATAGTCTAAAGGTGACGTGTACATGGCAACCTGCACTTTGCTCCTCAATTCAAGAAACATTCACCTGTCTTTCTTTTGGGCAGAACTCGCAGTATTCAGTGCCAGGCTTTGCTGGCAGCACAATGTCGGTTTCAGGGGGTTAACATGAGGAGGTCAACCCACCAGCCCAGCAGTAAGGCAGGGATGATTTTTCAAAGACTGCAAGACTGCTTGGCGAAGAGGGGAATACCAGTGTATGTGGGGGAGAGGTACATGTTTAACATTGCCTGTGGCCTTGTGATGTTGAGGGCTGAGGTGGACATAGGTGCCTCTACCTCAGAAAATCCTTGGGCTAACTAACAGATATGCATCACAAGAACAATTGAATCAAGGGATACAGGAGGAGGACTGGGGCTTTAGTGAGGGAGAGTAATCTTAACATTCACTTCCTCAGTGACAAAAATGAGGCGAGGGGAGAGTATGTGTTTCCGGCAGTGAGAACTCACCAATACCACCGTCTTGCTACAAGCCATGATTGTGCAGCTAAAACATATCATGAGACCGAACCCTGCTGCTAGGGGCTCTGCAGGATGTTGGGGGGTGGGGGTTGGATGAGATGGGGAGGGGGGGAGGGGGTGGAGGAGGGGGAGGGGGAGGAGGAGGGGGAGGGTGGAATTAAAGGGCCACCTGACTGAACTGTGCATTCCTACATGAGCAGAAAGGCACAGCTGGGAGATAAAAGCAAAATGCTGCAGATGCTGAAATCTGAAACAAAAACAGAGATGCTGGAAAATCTCAGCAGGCCTGACAGAATCTGTGGAAGCCATGATGTGGACATGCCAGTGTTGGACTGAGGTAGGCACAGTAAGAAGTCTCACAACACCAGGTTAAAGTCCAACAGGTTTATTTAGTATCATAAGCTTTCAGAGTGCTGCTCCTTCATCCACTCACCTAATGAAGGAGCAGTGCTCCAAAAGCTCGTGATACCAAATAAACCTATTGGACTTTAACCTGATGTTGTGGAACTTCTTACAGCATGTGTGGAGAGAGAATAAAGCCAACATTTCGAGTCAGGATGATCCTTCGTCAGCTGTGAGATGGTAGCTATCTCTCAGTGGCATTGCAGGATATCACCACAGTAAAGCAATGATGCACATTCATACAGTACTAATCACATTAATCAATCTCTTGTGTTTAACCCCTTGCTCACAGAATGGCATTTGCCCAGAGTGATGATGAAGTTAAGTGCAACTGGACATCTGGATAAGATTTTGAAATATACTGCAGTCGTGGCACCAGATGGTTCCCAGAAGACAAAACTCACGCTGTCCTCAGCATATTGCTGTTTAAAAATTGACACTCATGTTTATTTTAAAAATTCATATTACAGTGTTGAGTATGGGGTGCCAGCACCTGGGCTGAAAGCAGCACATCCAGGAGCCTGGCCAATGCAGCCTCCTAGCAGTTGTTCATGATTAGGTGAAGAGGCTGTTTTATGAGGAAAGGTTGTGCAGCTTGGGCTTAAACTCATTATTGGAGCATACAAGAGTCTGAGTGTAGTAGACAGGATCGATGCTGAGAGGATGTTTCCCTTCATGGGGGGATATAGAACTAGGGTACATCTATTCAAAATAAAGGGACTCACATTTTAGATGAAGATGTGATGAGAAGTGCCCACTGGATGATCCATCTCGGCCTCCTCCAATAGTCCCCAGCATCTCAGTTTCCAGCCAATTCGATTCACTCCACGTGATGTCAAGAAACAGTTAGAGGCACTGGATACGGCAAAGGCAATGGGCCCTGATAACATTCCGGCAATAGTACTGAAGACTTGTGCTCCAGAACTTGCCGCTCCCCGAGCCGAGCTCTTCCAGTACAGTTACAACACTGGCATCTACTCAACAATGTGGAAAATTGCCCAGGTATATCCTGTACACAAAAAGCAGGACAAATCCAACCCAGCCAATTACCGACCAGTCTACTCTCGATCATCAGTGATGGATGGAAGGGGTCATCGACGGTGCTATCAAGCAGCACCTGCTCAGCAATAACCTGCTCAGTGACGCCTAGTTTGGGTTTCGCCAGGGTCACTCAGCTCTTGACCTCATTACAGCCTTGGTTCAAACATGGACAAAAGAGCTGAATTCCAGAGCTGAGGTGAGTGTGACAGCTCTTGACAATAAGGCTGCATTTGAGCGAGTGTGGCATCAAGGAGCCCGAGCAAAACTGGAATCAATGGGTATCAGGGGGCAAACACTCCACTGGTGAGTCACACCTGGTACATAGGAAGATGGTTGGGGTTGTGAAGGGTCAGTCTCTCAGCTCCAGGACAAATTACTGCAGATGCTGGAATCTGAAACCAAAAGAGAAAACGCTGGAAAATCTCTGAAAAAGCTGACAAAGGATCATCTGGACTCAAAACATCAGCTCTTTTCTCTCCTTACAGATGCTGCCAGACCTGCTGAGATTTTCCAGCATTTTCTCTTTTGCTTTCAACTCCAGGACATCTCTGCAGGAGTCCCTCAGGGGAGTGTCAGCTGCTTCATCAATGACCTTCCCTCCATCATAAGGTCAGAAGTGGAGATGTTCACCGATGATTGCACAATGTTCAGCACCATTTGCGACTTCTCAGATACTGAAGCAGTCCATGTTCAAATGCAACAAGATCTGGACAATATCCAGGCTTGGGCTGACAAGTGGCAAGTAACATTCGCACCACACAAATGCCAGGCAATGACCATCACCAATAAGAGACACTCTAACCACCGCCCCTTCACATTCAATGGTGTAACCATCACTGAATCCCCCACTGTCAACATCCTTGAAGTTACCATTGACCAGAAACTCAACTGGACTCACCACATAAACACAGTGGCTACAAGAGCAGATCAGAAGCTAGGAATACTGCGGCGAGTAACTCACCCCCTGACTCCCCAAAGCTTATCCACCATCTACAAGGCACAAGTTGGGAGTGTGATGGAATACTCCCCACTTGCCTGGATGGGTGCAGCTCCAAAAACACTCAAGAAGCTTGACACCATCCAGGACAAAGCAGCCCGCTTGATTGGCACCACATCTACAAACATTCAATCCCTCCACCACCGACGCTCAGTGGCAGCAGTGTCTACTATCTACAAGATGCACTGCAGCAATTCACCAAAGATCCTTAGACAGCACCTTCCAAACCCATGACCATTTCCATCTAAAAGGACAAGGGCAGCAGATAAATGGGAACACCACCACCTTCAAGTTTCCCTCCAAGCCACTCACCATCCTAACTTGGAAATATATCGTCATTCCTTCACAGTCGCTGGATCAAAATCCTGGAATTCCCTTCCTAACGGCATTGTGGGTCAACCCACAGAACATGGGCAGCAGCGATTCAAGAAGGCAGCTCACCACCACCTTCTCAAGGGTAACTAGAGATGGGCAATAAATGCTGGCCAGTCAGCGACGCCCATGTCCTACGAATGAATAATAAAAAAAAATTAGGAGTAACTTCTCTCAGAGAGTCCCTGATCTTTGGAATACTCCCCCGGGAGACCAGTGGAGACTGGAATATTGGCTGGACTTTTACTGCCCTACCTGCCACAGGAATCAGAACGGGCGAGGGGCGGACAATGGAAAGGTCCGTTGACCTCGGGCAAGATTTATGGTTTTGGGACGAGCGAGGCCATAAAATCCCACCCATTAAATATATTCAAGACTGTTTTGTCTTCTGCTAATTCTTAGTGAAGGGGACTGAACAAGGTTTCAACGTAATTTCTTCTCAACTTTGAAAGAGTGACCTGGAAATGTTACTTTTGCTCACATATCAATGGCACCTAACCTGTAATTGCATCACTGATCAATACATTACCTCATCATTCCACTGAAAATGTAACAAATATTTCACCATATGTTCATATGTCTACTGTGTTAATTTCATGCTCAAAACATCAAATGGATTGAAATCACACTGTATCACATTAGCAACAAATATGTCTGTGTTCAAAATTCCTTTGTCAAATTCTTATAACAAAGGTGATATTCATTTGTTTTGTTTTAAGTAAGTTGCCACTTTTGTTATAGTGGATGGAAGCAGTTTAAGTAATTTTTAAAAAAGATGTTTGTTTAATAAAATTAGGACAGTGTGATATCAACCTAAAGTTTCCAGATCATCAAAAGGCATTGATGGGAAAGTGCCCACGTTTCTTTCATGGGCCATTCATTCAAAATATCACTCTTCTGAATTCTCATTTATGGTGAGTTCCAAGGGATTACATCAAATCCTCTTCACTGATAGAGGCTAATGAAGGAGCAATCGCTTCATTGACAAGACAAACACCGAACAACCAATGATATAACTCAATATTTTAGCTGCAGCACATTCAGCACATGCAGCATAAGTTTTGTTCATTTATCAAGTCTGTTGTGATCAAATTCCAGGAAGAACTGGGTTTCCGTTAATGAGCAAGTTGAGTGGTGATCAATACATTAGTGACGCCTGTCAATTACTGTGGCTGATTATCCTTAGTGCCACAAATTGAGAACTGACTAACTTCTTCATTCAAACTGATAATAATACTGTATTCATTTTATTTTTATCACAACCACATACTAGTTGAAATTCTTCTATATTTTTAAACTCAAAGAGCTCTGTATTCATCATTCAAATATTAAGAGCACAAAAGGCTGTACTGTAGAAACATAAATTATTTATCCTGATTGTTTAGCCTTAAATTCTAGTATACATCATTTAAGCATTTAAATCACACGATACACACTACGGGGGCGATTTTACCATTTTGATCCTAAGTGCTAAATCTGGGCGTAATTCAGATCCGACTTGTAAACCTGTTCCCAGGCGCCCCCATATGCACTTAGCCTGAAAAAAAATCGCGAGTCTGAATCGCGCTGTGGGCGGGACTTATCGTGCCCGAAAGCTGCTGCTCCAATTGGAGCCTTCAACTGCGCATGCGCAGTAAAAAAAATTGGAAAAACGCTCCCCTGTCACATCGCTCCCGGGCCGCAAAAAGTGGATAAAGCTGCCCGGGAGAGATGGCCCCCACAGATATCGCCCCACCCCCACAACATAACTGTCTGCCTTATCCACCCACTCCCCTGCTACCCAGACCGATTGCGACCCCCTGCCCCACTTCCCCCCCACCAATACCCGCAGAGTGGCCGCAGACCCCCCTTCCCCCCAACGATCGCCCACAGAGTGGCAGCTAACCCCCCTTACTCCTGCCCCTCCGCCGCCCCCCCCCCCCCCCCACCACCAGAGAATGATCAGGCCTCCCTCCTCCCCCCCCACTAGAGAATAATCTGGCCTTCCTCCTCCACCCCGCCCCCCCACCACCACCAGAGAATGATCGGGCCTCCCTCCTCTTCCCTTCACCCCCACCAGAGAACAATCTGGTCTCCCTCCTCCCACCCCTCCCACCAGAGAATGATCTGGCCCGTCTCCCTTCCCCCACACCACCGATCTGAGTTAGAGAGCCACTGGAAGCTCTGAACTTACCTCTTCAGAAGCTGAAGCACCCAAAACAGACCTTTGTCTGTTTCGCGCTGAATCTGGACAGGCGAACGTGATGGTAAATGGGGAAATGCCGGTACGTTTGGGCATCCAGCTCATTAAGTTAATTTAAATTCATGCAAATACATTTAAGTTGATGTCACGCCCATCTCAGGCACGGTGCCTATTGCGGACATTTTCGGGCCTTGGTAAAGTGGGAATCTGCGTGGATGCGGGCGCTGATCGCGCTATTCGCCTCACGCCTGACTTTACCAAGTTTTCGCACCCAAAACGGCAATGGTAAAATCGGGCCCTACATCTCATTACCCTGTTAATCTATGTGAGTTTGCTATCATATTAACATGATTGTATTTTATGGGGTGTCCGAGCCATGATAAAAAAGCAAGTTTATCTCCATAGTACCAGCAGGTTTCCCATGGCAGTTTCTGTGGTAAATTGGAAAATATAAGATGATAAATTAGACTAATTTTCTCTACCCTTTTTTGGCCACTACAAGTTTCTTTTGTGTTCTAAAATGGTGCCTTGAGTGTGTATGCATACTTGTTAGTCAAATTGTGCCAATGTAATATTGGTGAAGGTTAGTTGTGGAGTTGCTTGGGGGTTAGACCAGGGTTTAGATTGTCCAATATTTCCTGGTTAACAATCAATGTAAGTCGTGTGGAAATGTCCCAAGTCTCTGACTCTAGCTCAGCGTCTGCGACATCTGCACTGTCCCAAAAAACAGGGTAATTGCTCATTGGAAATTTAAACCATCTGTTTGTTGCTCTCTCAGTCTTTGAGGACAGGCGTTAGCACACAAGCAAACTGCCCCTCATTTTGAGATCTGGTCCTGGTAACCACAGCTCCAGAAGTCCAAAAATGTGCGGGTTAGGTTGATTGGCCATGCTAAATTGCTCCTTAGTGTTAGGGGGATGTCAGGGGGATTAGTAGGGTAAATATGTGGGGTTACGGGAAATGGGCCTTGGTGGGATTGTTGTCAGTGCAGACTCGATGGGCTGAATGGCGTCCTTCTGCACTGTAGGTATTCTATGATTCTAAGTGGGGTGATCACCCTTTTGGAAGTTGTTCTTCCTTTATCCTGAATGATAGCCCTGATCTCCAAATTCAGGTTGTGTATAACTTCCAGGCAAAAGTGTCTTTCCTCTTAATTTGAATGCATTTTTTAAAAAGTTGAATTTTGAAACAAATAGAAGTTTCAAATTCTCTACTATGTTTTTGGTTAGTTTGTCAACATAAATGTACATGTGTCCCACATGAGTCTAACAGTAACAACATACAAAGACCTTCCCATATAGACAAATGTAGAATTATAGAGTGTTTCCTTTTCCTAATTGGATTTCTCTACAAAAAAGGCACACTACATTGAACTTTGAAAACAAACAGCCTATTTTAGGAAACATTGGAGGCATGATTAGGAGGGGAAGAAAAGTGAATATAATCAGACCTTTGATCTCTTGCCAACCACATTTGGGAGAAGTAAGTGGCAATGAGGGAGAACAGATGGGAAACTAAGAATTAAATGTGTAACTATGGGATGAAGGGGAGATAAAGGAGATGAGTGAACAGATCAACAAGGAAGAGGAGCAGAGATGGGAATGTATTGGCCTCGCAACTGGTGTCAGGATATGACAGGAAGATGAGAATCATGGGAAGACACAGGTGTACGGGATACAATGGTAGCAAATGAATGGGAGAAACATGAATAATAGGGGCCAGGATAGAAAAGGAGAGTTGCAGGCCATATTTAATCTTGTGATTAGTTACCTTTTTTGCTAGGTTTATTTTTCTTCCTAAATTCAATTCTTCAGTTAGCTCCAATTTTTCTCAATTCAAAAACATCTCAACTTTTTCATATGTAGCCTGGCAATACCCACAGTACAAAGAAAGTTGATTACATTATCATGTGAACTGAACATTAAGTAGCCTCTTAATTACACAATGTATGCATTTGAATAGGGTCCATTAGTATAATGAGACCCAATGATTACATTAACTTTGACCTTTCACCTAATCATTTTAATCCTTTAATCCCTTCTGGAATGCAAGCATCTCATTTTCACCTTGTATTACAACTTTCACCTGTTTCAACGTGATTGAAAAAGAAAATAAGTTATTTGAATGAATATTTTTATTATAGTTCTTTGTTGTACTACTTAACTAAAAGATAAATTTGTTTCAGGAAAGCCAAATGTGAAAACTGCTTTATAAAGCAACATTTGGTCTGCAAAGTTCTTCTGTTCATTATTTGTTTAAATGCTGGTACCCAAACTTCATACCCAACAAAATAGAGATAACTTTAGTAGTTTGAATGTAGGGGGAATCAGAGAATCAATACAACACAATAGGAGGCCATTCAGCCCAGTGTGTCCATGTTGGCACACCTGTAAGAGCAATTCAGTCCCACTTGCCTGCCTTTCCTACATAGGCCTGATTCTTCTTTCCCATCCAGATAATATATCCTTTGAAAGTCAAGATTGAACTTGCCTCCACCACACCCTTGGGCAGTCCATTCCAGATCCTAACCACTTCGAATCACAGAATCATACAGTGCAGAAGGAGGTCATTCAGCCCATCGACTCCGCACCAATCACAATCCCACTCTAGCCCCATAACCTCATGCACTTACACTAGCTAGTCCCCCTGACACTAAAGGGGCAATTTAGAATGGCCAATACACCGAACCCACACATCTTTGGACTGTGGGAGGAAACCCATGCAGACACGGGGAGAACCTGTAAACTCCATATAGACAGTGATCCAAGCCAGGAATCAAACCCGGGTCCCTGGCACTGTGAGATATCAGTGCTAGCCACCATGCCACCGGCTTGCTGCATGTAATGTTCTAACTCTGTTAAGGGTCATGGGTTTTAACAAAATAGAAAGAGATGTGGGTTTGCCAACATAGATTTAAAATAATAACATTATTATTGCAGGAGCTGTTGCTTGTGCAGAATAGAAAATAAAACTGAACCAGGAGTCTATGAAACACCCCAATTACATCATAATTGAATCATGTGACTGGCTCTTAAAGCAATCATGCAACCACTTAAATATATGACATTACATATTTGGGGTTGGAGTTTAAGAGGCGTGGGGTTATGCTGCAACTGTACAGGATCTTGGTGAGACCACATTTGGAATATTGTGTGCAGTTCTGGTCACCTCACTATAAGAAGGATGTGGAAGCGCTGGAAAGAGTGCAGAGGAGATTTACCAGGATGCTGCCTGGTTTAGAGGGTAGGTCTTATGAGGAAAGGTTGAGGGAGCTAGGGCTGTTCTCTCTGGAGCAGAGGAGGCTGAGGGGAGACTTAATAGAGGTTTATAAAATGATGATGGGGATAGAGTGAACATTCAAAGACTATTTCTTTGGGTGGATGGAGCTATTACAAGGGGGCATAACTATAGGGTTCATGGTGGGAGATATAGGAAGGATATCAGAGGTAGGTTCTTTACGCAGAGAGTGGTTGGGGTGTGGAATGGACTGCCTGCGTGATAGTGGAGTCAGACACTTTAGGAACATTTAAGCGGTTATTGGATAGGCACATGGAGCACACCAGGATGATAGGGAGTGGGATAGGTTGATCTTGGTTTCGGATAAAGCTCGGCACAACATCGTGGGCCGAAGGGCCTGTTCTGTGCTGTACTGTTCTATGTCTATGTCATTACAGAAAAATGTTTTTTTCTGTTGCCTTTGCTTCTTTTGCCATTCACCTTGAACCAGTGTTCTCTGGTTCTCAACATTTCCGCCAATGGGAACAGTTTCTCTGTACCTATTCTGTCCAGACAGCTCATACCCTCTCATATTATTTCAAATGGACAATCTATCAAATGTATTGAATATGTACCACAAGCTGAGAATTGTGGCCAAACAATTCACTTTAAAGGTTGGATATGTACCAATTCTATTGGGCTCTGGAGATGCAGGTACTTGACCCAATACAGAGTCATAGTAATACTGACATTAATAAACAAAACTAATTTATATAAAATAGGTCCTCACCAAAAATAAGTAAATCAAAGTTTAAGACAGGCTTGTCCAACTTTTTGTGTGGGGGCTCAAATTACATTTTTTTTCATTCAACGGCTGATGAGCAAAATGCAGAAAGATAAGGTTTGGCACAACATTAAGAATAAATTTCACAAAGGTTGGGTTATGATGAAAAGTAACAACTTTCTGAACAAATGTAAACATTATTGTCAAAGCAATAAATTGATAATTTTTTTAAATTAGGAATTAATAAAGATGGCCATTAGCATGTGAGAGGGTGAGAGTGTGTATGTCTGGCTCACTCACAGTGTCAGGATGCTCACATTCATCCAAACCCACTGTGTGTGTGTATAGATGTGTGCAAGTGAAGGTGAGTGAGAATCCTGAGACTGGAATTGAGCAAGACACACATTCTCACACGCTCTTCTGCACACATTCTCTCTCTCAAACACACTGGGCGGAATTCTCCGGCCGCGCTGGTCTAAAAGCCGGAAATTCCCACCCGACTGTCAATGGCTTCACATTGTCCGCATCCCGCCCGCTACAATTGCAGTGGCGGGCGGGGTGGGAGAATGCCGGCCACTGTCTCTCACAAAATGATACACTCTCTGGAATTTTATTGTCTTGCCCGCTATGGGAATCGGAGCGGGCAAGGTGCGGACCATGGAAAGGTCCGTTGACCTCAGGCGGGATTTTATGGTTTCGGGATGAACGAGGCCATAAAATCCCGCCCATTGACTCACACACACTCTCTCACAGACTAGACTTTCTCACATGCACTCGGCTGAATAATACAACATGTTTGAATGAGCAGGACTCAAACCTGGAAGTGGGTGGATTGCTGATTCCAACCCCCGCTGTCATTGCACACTATATAAAATGGCTGCAGGGTGGATTTTCAGTCTGTAGCATTGCTGGACTGTCACTCCCCCACCCAATTGGAGATAGAGAGCACGATGTCCAGTGGTCAAAATCAAAGGCTGTGACTTGGAAGGAGGTCATGGCTACTCATTTAAAGGGGCATGGGACAGTGTCAAGCAGTGGGGTAGTTCCACATTTTGAAGTGCAGGAGCTCTAAGAAAATGTGTTGGCCATATTAATTCTAAATCTACTATTATGTTATTTTCTTTTGTATTGAGTCTACAAATGCCAGTAAAACTATGCTTTTTAATGAAAAACATTCGTGCATTTTATTTTGGACCATGTGTATTTTGAAACATAGCTAGAATTACATCATACAATACTTTAATCATTTCATTCAAACTTACTTATTTCAGACTGATGGATGGTGTATGAAGGTACCACTGCTTTTCTTGTTTTATATTATAACCTAGACCTGGGTGTTTGGGGAATAATTTCAAAATTTGAAGATGATGCAGCACTTGGGACTATTGTGAACTGGAGGAGGGCAGTGATAAACTTTAAGAGAATATAGACAGGCTGGTGGAATGGGTAGACACATGGCAGATGAAATTTGATACAGAAAAGTGTGAAAGGACAAATTTTGGTCCAAAGGATAAACAGAGGTGACATAAAATAAAGGGTACAATTCTAAAGGAAATGCTGGAACACAGGGGCCTGGGTGTATATGCGCATAAATCATTGAAAGTGGCAGGGCAGGTTGAGAAAGCAGTTAATAAATTATATTGAATCCTGTGTTCTATACATAGGGGCACGGAGGACAAAAGTAAGTTATGAACCTTCATAAAACATTGGTTCAGCCTCAATGGGATGAATGTGAAAGTTTAAGAAAAGGTGCAGAAAAGATTTACACTAATGGTTCCGAGGATGAGAGACTTCAGTTATGTGGATAGATTGGTGAAACTGGGGCTGTTCTCCATGGAGAAGAGAAGATTCAAAGGCGATTTGTTAGAAAAGTTCAAAATCATGAGGAGTCTGGATAGCGTAAATGGGGAGAAATTGTTCCCAATGGCAGAATGCCAAGAACTCCAAGTAGATTAACAAAAGAATCAGAGATGACATGAGGAAAAACCTCTTTACGCAAGAAATGGTTTGGATCTGGAATGCACTTTCTGAGCTTGTGGTGGAGGCAGATTCAATTACAGTTTACAAAAGGGAAATGGATAATTACCTGAAGAGAAAGGATTTTGCAGGGCTACAGGGAAAAGGTCGAGATGTGGGACTTGCTGAGTTGATGCTGCAGAGAACTAACACAAAGACAGTGTGCTGAATGACCTCCTTCTGTGCTGTGACCATTCTGTGATTCTAGTAAATATACATTCAAGGAAGTTGATAAACACATGAGGAAGAAAGAAGCTGAACCTTACCTTACCTTGATAGTTTGATGAGGTAAGATGGGAGGAGGCATGTGTGAAGCAAAAATAGAAGTATAGATGGCGTATGCCACAGAGCAGATGACAAGTATGTGTTTCCTTCAATTTACTATCCCTCATGCAGAGATTCAGTTTATCTGTAAGCACCTTAGGAAATGTATGGAGAAAAGATTTGTGAATTGCCAGTAGTGAACATTGGTCAAGATGCAACAGGACTTTCTCAGTAAGTCCACAGTCTGGATAGAATGATGTTGAGACACAGGCAGTATTCACATTTTGTAGTGCTTTTCAATGATATGAACTTGTTGTCCCAACTGTAAACTTGGCAATTCTGTATCTGGTATGTATGTACTTATGGTCCAAACATGAGGGCTGGGATTCTGCCTACCTGTTGCCCTGCTCAAGCAGTGCAGCAGGCCAGGAGACAACAGTGGGAGACATTTTGTGCTGGTTGCAAGCCTCCCAGAGGCTTTTTTTTAACGTAACCACCTCAATGTCGGTTTTGGGGAAGAGCTGATTATTATATGGAAATGTCTTTGAAGTTGACATTTCCATATGATTAACGGGCCCGGGACAGTGTTCTCCAGGCCCTCTAGCATCTCCCCCCCTGTTGTGATGGTTCCCAATAGCAGGGTTTACAACTGCTCCCCACTAACAGGGAACAGGTGTCCTCACCCGTGCTGGTGGGGACAGAGGCCATCGCTTTTCAGAGTGAATCACGCTATGGCACTCTGCATTGCACAGAGATCGAGATTCATTCTGGTAAGTACGCCCAAAAAACAATGGGAAATACTCCCATTTCCCCACTCATTGGGCATTTAGTTTTGTTTTGGGAGAATCCCAGCCGAGATCTGCCAGAGATAGAATAGTTGCACTTAAATGTTTCACTCTCAGATGTAACATTGCAACGTGTAGATCTTGCTTATCTGTCTATATTTGTGAATTAGGAATTTCACCATGTGAATCATTCATTCAGTTAGGCTGTTAGATCTCGGGTAGTCTGGAGAAGTTGGTAGTGCTACAATCACTAGGCCTTTAGTTTCCACGTTATTTTTTTAAATACTTTTCCAATTCAATCAAATCAAATCCAATTCAGAGTCTCAACAAGTTGAGACATTTCAGATCCAGGCTGACAAGACAGGGCGAGCAACCAAACCACCCTGTCCTGGGCCTGATCTACATGAGCCAAGCTGATTGGAGAAGGGGGAGGTTCCTCCTCCAAGACTTGAGCTCATTTGCATCTTAGCCAAAAGGCCGAGATGCCGCTTTTAAAAATTGCTTCATATGAAACATATGAAGCCTCAGCGTAACCTAATGACCTCGACCAAGTGCGGCCGACCATGGGCTGCCGACCATACTACACTTGATCTTAGCCAAAAGGCCGAGAATAGTTTCCACGTTATAATACATCTGTGGCACCCAGGAGGATTGATTGTACTTGCACTCCAGGACTATGGATCCTGGACATAGAATTAGTGAACCATTCTTCACTGAATGTTGTGCAATGTTAAGTTTTGCCATGGCTTTCCATGTCTGTTGATACATGTCTTTAGAATTCACAGGGTACTATGTTGGGACTTGGCCCTGTGACCATCTTGGCTGATAATAGTTGCCAACTTTCTTCGGACAATTAATTCAATTCTTTGCAAACACCTCATATGGTACGACAGTGTCACTGTTTTCCACAAGATTGACAGTGTGAAACATGTGTTCACCACTCCTCGTCTCATTGTGCACATCATTGTCATTTTCTCGTTTGTCATTCACCTTATGTGTATGTTTCTGGCAGGAGACCAGATGGTAATTATTATTGCTTGAAGGTTTCTGTTTTGTAGTCTAGATCAGTGCATGGCTCTTTGTAGCTTTATCAGCCTTTGCTCTAATTGTCAATGGCCCTTTCTGCCACATGCTTTGCAAAATTGATATAAAGAGCTGTGAATTTCCTTAGTGTATGCAGAAGGTCATATCTTTTCACATGTTGCTCGATTTGAATATACTAGTGGGTGTGGCAGCAATTGGGATTGTGTTTAGGACCTGTAAACTTCATCGACCTGCAGGGATTGCTTGTACTTAACATCCATTCTTGCATAGCTCTTTAGTGCTATACATTTTGGGCTTGTCTAGCAGATCTTTTTTGCGTGTTTCCATGGACATGAATGCAACCACCAACCCTCAACAATTCTATCTGCTGGCTCTGCATTTTAAAAAAATCAGAGTACGTACCCTTTTCTTAGCACTTGCTGACAAAATGGTCTGTGGATTATGTTGGCTGTTGTGAAAATGACTCCTGTCAATGAATGTAGAAATTTAAACTGATTCTGAACTGGTCTTCCAATGTAGTCCATATCGTTTGGGGATCTTTTTTAGGTATTCTTCTGTTAATCTTGATGTGTTCAGTCTGTGTGGACCTTTATTCTCAATGTTTAGACAATTTTTTACAGCTTGCTTGTTTGGTTCAGGCACAGCTGAATCAAGAAACCAAAGCTCTGTACACTATTTAAACATTTTGAATTCAGATTGTCGGTCAGCTGCATCCCAATTCAAACCAGGGAATTGTGTGGACAATTTGACACTATCCCTCTGACCTTCCTCCTTGTTTTATTCAATTTGTTGTTCAGCAATGCCTGAAAGCACCCATTATAAGTGCAACCTTCTCCAGTCCAGTTTTATGGTGGCTCTTTTTTGTTTGTCATTCCCTTGCTCACTGACAACCTGATTGGCTGAGCTAATCCAATGCTAGTCCTCCATACACATTGTCCCACTTGTTGAACTGACAAGCTATGCACTGCAATCTCACCACGAGGAATTAATCTGCTTGCCAGTTCTTTACTGGAGCTTGATCTCTGCACAGTGTCGTCAAAGATTCTCTGTGCAGTCACCATCCTATAATTTCAACACTCTCTGATGCTGCAAACTCTTTGCAATCTGACAAAAATATCAAGGGTTGTCAGATGCCATGTAGCACAATCTAAGGCACAACCATGTCATACCTGTACTAATCTTGCTGCCACCTCTATTTTACCACTGCAGTGCACCACTTTGTGTTTAGATCGTGATACAAAAGTACCAATCACTCATCAGGGATTGCTTAAATGCACGTATCAGCAAAATGTGAGGGAGAAACAGTCTCCGATTGGAGGAGCAGAGAAAAATGTTCTTCGTTAAGCTTGGGGCCAGGACACTGGCGGCGACAGTGAATCTGCTGGGTAGAGAGGGAGCTTTCTAGGGGTGGGAGAGTGTGAGACTGGCTGCCAGGAAGGAGAGGGAGAGAGAGGAGACTGGCTGTCAGGCAGAGGCTGGAGAGACTGGCTGCCAGGGAGTGGGGTGAGAAATAAGCCCACTGACTGATGCGCGTTATCAAACACGAGGCTAGATGCTCGGGAAATAAAGGCTTTTATTTACTGTAATGAAGCAGCCAATAATTATATACACAATCCCAGACTGAGGGGTCCCAGCCAGACCAGGGACCTTTATACCTCTCCCAGGAGGCGGAGCCCGACTGGGATGTACCACAACACTACAGTACAAAGGTGTAACAACCCCACCCTAACCCCAACAGCAACAAGTAGCACAACCCAACAGTAACATATGTACATCCTTGTAGTACTGGCCAGACCCTGGCTCAGTACTATCCAGTGGGAACCAACGATGGTTCACCACACTGACACAATTCAAGATGGTGGAACAGCGTTTGTAGAATAGCAGGACCCGGGACAGCTGGAGTGTTAGACATGGTGGGAGAAAGAGATCCATTCAAATCTCTCCTCTCTGTTTTAATCCAAAAGATGTGCTGATTAGGCGCATTGGCCATGCTAAATTCTCCCTCAGTATACACAAACAGGAGTGTGGTGACAAAGGGATTTTCACAGTAACTTCATTGCTGTGTTAATGTAACCCTACTTGTGACTAATAAATAAACTTTAACTTTCACTTAATCTCCAACTACCTGGGATTGGTAGGGTAAGTGAATGAGTGACTTTGTGTGAGAGAATGAGTGTGACAAAATGTGTGGATGAGAGGGTGAGTGAGTGAGTGAGCTTCTTGCAGAATCTTATACCTCACTTACCAATATTTTGAACAATGGCTCCATGGGCCAGATAGTGAGGCTTCATGGGATGGACCTTAGCCCGCACATGTGCGTTGGACAAACCTGGTTTAAGATGTCCCAAGGATTAAGACTTTGTACCTTTTTTTGTATAACTGATGTATATGGTAGGTGGGCACAGAATTTGATAACAAATATATTGTGATCATTCAATCACTTGTCAAGAACTCAGAGAGAGAGTGTAGAGGAAAATGGTACCTATGATGAGGAACATCCAGATCCATCCAGAGTTACAGAAAATGGCATCGTTCTCCTTAGAATAGAGGAAGTTAAGAGGAGTTTTAATGAGGTGTTTAAAGTTATGAAGGGTTTAACAGAGTAGATAGGGAGAAGTTATTTTTACCAGCAGGAAGATTATTAAGATATGGATTTAAAACAACTACCAAAAAAGCAGGGAGGAGATTTTTTTTTACACAATGTACCATGATCTGGAAAGCATTGCGTCAAAAGATGATGGAAGAAGATTCAACAGTAACTTGCAGTTATGAATTGTACATACACTTGAAAAGGAAACCTTTGTAGAATTATGGAGAAATTTTACTAGTTCATGGAATTAATACGAGATAAATTCCTCGATCAGTATGTCAAGAAACCATTTGGAGAGCATGCTATGTTAGATCTAGTGCTATGCAATGAGAAGGGGTTAATTAATAACCTTGCAGGAAAGGGTATCCAGGGAAGAGTGAACATGATATTACAGAATTTTATGTTGAGTTGGAAAGTAATTTTGTTAAGGCTTAAAGGAGTGGAATTTTCCCAAAATCAGGCTAAATATCAGTTTTGGCACGAAAACCATTGAGAATCTTGTCTGCCTCACTGGCACAATTCAGATCACAATTATTAGGGACTTTGAAAAAAAAATTCCCATGTGAAAAATGCTTCATCTCTGGCACAAAGCGCTTGATTTTCCCACTCCAGGGATCATCTGAGCAATTGTATCAACAGTAAGAAGTTTAACAACACCAGGTTAAAGTCCAACAGGTTTATTTGGTAGCAAAAGCCACACAAGCTTTCGGAGTTCCAAGCCCCTTCTTCAGGTGAGTGGGAATTCTGTTCACAAACAGGGCATATAAAGACACAGACTCAATTTACATGAATAATGAGTGGAGAGAGCATCAAGACAGGCTAAAAAGATGTGTATTGTCTCCAGACAAGACAGGCAGTGGATCTCTGCAGGTCCAGGCAAGCTGTGGCGGGTTACAAATAGTGTGACATGAACCCAATATCCCGGTTGAGGCCGTCCTCATGTGTGCGGAACTTGGCTATCAGTTTCTGCTCAGCGACTCTGCGCCGTCGTGTGTCGTGAAGGCCGCCTTGGAGAATGCTTACCCGAATATCAGAGGCCGAATGCCCGTGACCACTGAAGTGCTCCCCAACAGGAAGAGAACAGTCTTGCCTGGTGATTGTCGAGCGGTGTTCATTCATCCATTGTCACAGCGTCTGCATGGTTTCCCCAATGTACCATGCCTCGGGACATCCTTTCCTGCAGCGTATCAGGTAGACAACGTTGGCTGAGTTGCAAGAGTATGTACCGTGTACCTGGTGGATGGTGTTCTCACGTGAGATGATGGCATCTGTGTCGATGATCCGGCACGTCTTGCAGAGGTTGCTGTGGCAGGGTTGTGTGGTGTCGTGGTCACTGTTCTCCTGAAGGCTGGGTAGTTTGCTGCGGACAATGGTCTGTTTGAGGTTGTGCGGTTGTTTGAAGGCAAGAAGTGGGGGGGTGTATCAAGACAGGGGTAGCGGGGGGGCGGGGGGGGGGTGGTGTGCTGCATTTAAATGGCTGTCATGATGTGGTGTTCTGCACACATGAGGAAGGTCTAAACCGGGATCTTGGGTTCATGTCAGACTGTCGGTAACCCCCACAGCTTGCCTCCTGGACTTGCAGAATCTCACTGGCTGTCCTGTCTGGAGACAGTACACATTTCTTTAACCTGTGCCTAATGCTCCCTCCACTCACATTGTCTGTATCTTCAAGACTTGATTAGCTGTAAAGATTTGCATTCTAATCAGTATTCTGTAAATTGATTTTGTGTCTCTGTATGCCTTGTTTGGGAGCAGATATCCACTCCATCTGACAAAGGAGCAGGGCTCCGAAAGCTAATGGCATTTGCTACCAAATAAACCTGTTGGACTTTAACCTGGTGTTGTTAAAACTCTTACTGTGTTTAAATAGCTGCACAGCACTGGCTCACAATCAACAGCTGGACATCAGTCTAGGGCTATCTTCCCTCACATTATTACTGGGGGATCTTTCAGGAGGGACCTATGTTTCATCGTCGCACCTGGTCATGAACATCTGGATCGTGAGGTGTGCACTGGGGAATGAAGGGGGGATGGGGAGGTGGAGTGGCACAAGGGACAAAACATGGAGATGTTGGGGATCCTGAGGAGATGCGAGCCCCTTAGCCCCTGTTCCTAAGACACTAGCTATCGGCCCTGACACCGAAAGCTGAGCCTTGGAGTTCACACCGTGGGGAGCTTATGGTGCTAAGGGTTACCTCATGAAGGCCAATCAGTGCAACAAGCATAGTATCAGCATACTAACTGGACACAATTGGTAACAATTTGATGACACAACCATAGTGGGTTGGATCTCAAACAATGATGAGGTGGAGCACAGGAATTAAGTAGAGAATTTGGTGAAATGGTGTGATGGCAATAATCTCGCCCTCAATGTCAGCAAAGCGAGGGAGATAGTCATTGACTTCAGGAAACTGAGTGGAGGACATGCCCCTGTCTACATCAATGGTGGAAATGGTCGACAGCTTCAAGTTTCTAGGTGTTCAGATCACTGACAATCTCTCCTGGTCCCTCAATGCTGACGCTATAATTAAGAAAGCCCACCAACACCTCTACCTTGTCAGGAGGCTAAGGAAATTCAGCATGTCTGCTATGATTCTCACTAATTTTTACAGTTGCACCATCGAAAGCATCCTTTCCGGATATATCACTGCTCAGTATGGCTCCTGCTCTGACCAAGACCGCAAGAAACTACAAAGGGTTGTGAATGTAGCCCAGTCCATCACTCTACCAATCTCCCATCCATTGACTTCATCTACATTTTTCGCTGCCTTAGAAAAGCAGCCAGCATAACGAAGGACCCCATGCACCCTGGACATATTCTCTTCCATCTTCTTCCGTTGGGAAAAGATACAAAAGTCTGAGAACACATACCAACTGACTCAAGAACAGCTTCTTCCCTGCTGCCATCAGATTTTTGAATGGACCTAGTATATATTAAGTTGATCTCTCTTCACCCTATCTGTAACTGCAACACTATGTTCTACACCCTCTCCTTCCCTTCTCCTCTATGTATTCTATGAATGGTATGTTTTTTTCTGTATAGCACGTAAGAAGCAATACATTTCACTGTGTCCTAATACATGTGGCAATAATAAATCAAATCAAATCAAACAACTTCAGGGAGAAATAGTGCTAATGGGCACCCTGGTTACTCAGGTGACAGATATCAGGGAGCTCATTGTTGTTATCTCTCCATACTTTATCTCAGTGGATTGTTAATCCCCAGTAAATGGCTTATGAGGATATTATAATGCATTCAAATCCATGCAAATCAGGATCGCATCCTTCCTGAGCATGAACCTGATCATGCCATTGGAGGGGAGGCTGGGAAGGTCATATTCCAAAATCTTGCTGGGGGAAAATCCCATTTTAGACCTCTCGTGAGATTTAGCAGCTGTAAGGGGATTTGTGCCCATGGCTTTTGATCAATAAAGAAACCAGGGGTTATGGAGAAAAGGCAGGAGAATGGGGATGAGAAAAATATCAGCCATGATTGAATGGTGGAGCAGACTCGATGGGCCGAGTGGCCTAATTCTGCTCCTATGTCTTATGGCCTTATGGTCTTATGGCAAGCATGGCTGCTAAATCATGCCCAGTTTCTTAAACTAAACAAATTAAAGAATCTAGGATGAAGGGCAAATTGGCTAAGGCAGGTTGGGAAACTACGAGCAATGGGTATCATTAAATAATTAATTAATGATTTCCAACAAAAATACATTCCTCAAAGGCACAAAATCTGCAAAACAATTGTGATCAAACCACAGCTAACAAGGGGAATTAAAGATAGTATTAAATTAAAAGAAGAGACTTCTAATGTAGTCAAATAGAGTAGTGAGCCTGAAGATTAGGAGGATTTTAGAATTCAATAAAAAGGGCAAGAAATTGATCAGGAAAGAGAAACTAAAGTAAACCAGCTAGAGACATAAAAACAGCTTGCAAGCTATTTCTACAGATCTTAATTAGGAAGGGATTAGTGAAGTGAACCATTGGTCCATTAGAGGCAGAGACACATGAAATTATAATGGGGATTAAGGAAAGCACAGAGTCATCTAACAAATACCTTGTGTAGGGTTTAATGTAGCCTGTCTTGGTGGGAACTATGGCTACTGGGCCTACTTAACCACTGCACAGGTCCTTCTTAAGTCTCTTGGTGGCAGCAAAACTTCCCCCAATTAAGTGGGAGGGCAGAAGGGGCTTACGTGAGATTCCCAGCCTGCAGCAGCGGGATGTCAATTAGGCTCATTAATGAGCCAAGTGACAACTGACACCCAATTTCCTTGACCCCACCACAATTTCATGCTGGCTCAGGGATTAACTGAAGTCCACGCAGCTTTCTCATGCCTTCAGAAGACTGCCCAGCAATGCCTGTTGGATTTGCCAGCGACCTCCTCAGGGAGGGGTCCCTCAATCTTAGGCACTCTGTGTTCATTCGAGGGACCACGCATCAGGCGGAGGATTGGTGGTGAAAGCAACTTCCTGCACTTACCTCCAAATGCCCCTCCCCCTCTCCGGTGTTTCCATCCTGGCTTGACTCACTTTTAGCCTGGGGTTCCATGAAGGTCCTGGACCTTTGGTGAGTGCAGTAGGTCTGACTGACTGGCAATTCTCAGCGAGTGTGACTTCATCAGGAAGGCCCACTGGTGGCCCCTTAAGTGTCTGAAAGACACTTGATTCTGACATGGAACTGATGGTGGTTCCTGGACGGTTTGCCAATCAATGGGTGAGATCCCCACCAGCTCAACATATTCTCAGCTGTTGGTGGGATTTTCCAGCTCCTCCGTGATGTGTTTCCAAATGGTGGATGCGGTGAACTCGCCAAAAGTCCATGGAGTTGGGCGGGATCAGAAGGTCCTGCCAATGCGTAAATTTTGACTATTGTATCAATCTTCATGGTAGAAGACACAAATGTTCCAGAATTAATAGGGAAACAAAGGGTCGAGCAGGAATGAGGAACATAAAGAAATCAATATCGGTAAAAAATAATAGTATCAGAGGAAATAATAGAACTAAATGATGACAAATCCCAGACCTAATGACGTGTATCCTTGGGATTTAAAAGAGGCAGTTGTCGAGATATTGGTGCATTGGCTTTGATCTTCCTGAATTCCTTAGATTCTAATGTTATGCACAGCAGTTGGTAAATACCTGGCTGCCCAAATCCCAAAAGGGAAGCTTGAAACAAGCTGCCACAATGGTTTTCAATTTGTGTATCATGAGGAGTTATCTGGAGTCAACATAAGTGAATTTCAGACCACTTGTGATGATTTTCACCATTTATTGAACTAAAAAAGAAAAAGAAAATAACATTTAAAGACACAAGAACACCTTTAAACAATGAAAAATAATTTACAAATATTTTCTAAAAGATGCTGGATTAAATAAACTCCTTTTTGATGACAACAATTCTGATAGATTTATGGGTAAAAGTTTCCAGTCATATTGCCACACAATGTCCTGCTGTTCTCAGGAAATATTACACAGTCTCTCTCTGAGGATGACAGCAAATTGAAGTCAACAGGTCTGGCTTCAACAAACAGTGTAAGAAGTCTCACAACACCAGGTTAAAGTCCAATAGCTTTATTTGGTAGCAAAAGCCACTAGCTTTCGGAGCGCTGCCCCTTTGTCAGGTGAGTGGGAGTTCTATTCACAAACAGGGGCATATAAAGACACAAACTCAATTTACAAAATAATGATTGGAATGCGAGTCTTTACAGGTAATCAAGTCTTAAAGGTACAGACAATGTGAGTGGAGAGAGGATTAAGCACAGATTAAAGAGATGTGTATTGTCTCCAGATAGAACAGTTAGTGAGATTTTGCAAGCCCAGGCAAGTCATGGGGATTACAGATAGTGTGACATGAACCCAAGATCCTGGTGGAGGCCGTCCTCATGTGTGCGGAACTTGGCTATCAGTCTCTGCTCAGCGACTCTGCATTGTCGTGTGTCGTGAAGGCCACCTTGGAGATCTCCAAATCATCTCCACATCATTTCAACAAACAGTAGCAGCCAACAACATTCTGTCTCATTTTAAATATGCCTTTCCCTTTGATCTTCCATTCGATTGTTCCTACAATTCTTTAGAAGCTCCTCTTCCCAGAATTGATCAATCGTTTTTTAAATTACTTTTAGGTTACTATATTCATAATGTAAACTTACTATATTGCCTCAGAAAATTACGATCTCCCAATTATATATGTTTCATTTGAAATCCAACAGTCAACATTAAAATCACCTTGTTTATTTGCCTAACGTAAGTTACTGGTCAAGTTGCTTCCCTTGCTATTCCATTACTATTTCAAACATTTGCCTTTCCATCTCCATTGTTTTGACCTATGAAGTGCAACTGCCTCCAGTTTAATTAAACCTGTCACACCAATACTCACACAAACAAGTTTATTTCCTCGTTTCTGATAATAGGACGATGATAGCGCAAAGAGAATTTAGAATTATCATTTTCCTCATACTATAACTGTTACCAACAATTGGAAGGTAGCAACTATAACCCCACCATTTAAGAAAGAAGGAGATTAGAAAAACAGGGCCAGTTAGCCAAACATCGGAAGTAGGAAAAATGCTATGACTGAAGTGAGATGTGATAGCTGGACCCTTAGAAAATCTGAATATGGTTACACAGAGTCAACATGGAATTATGAAAGGAAATTTGTGATTGACAGATTTGTTAGAGTTATAGAATCATAGAATCCCTACAGTGCAGAAAAGGCCAATTGGCCCACCGAGTCTGCACTTATTCTCTGACAGAGTATCTTATCCCGGCCCCTGCCCTTTCCCTGTAACCCCATTTACATTTTACCATGGCTATTCCATCCAACCTGCACATCTTGGGAAACTAAGGGGCAATTTACCATGGTCAGTCTGCCTAACCTGCACATCTTTGGACTGTGGGAGGAAACCAGAGTACCCGGAGGAAACTCACACAAACATAGGGAGAATGAGTGCAGTCACCCAAGGCTGGAATTGAACCAAGGTCCCTGGAGCTGTGAGGCAGCAATGCTAACCACCGTGCCACCCTAATGTCCCTTTTATTCCTACTCTTTGCTCTCTGTCCATTAACCAAATCTTAAATCTATCCTAATGTATTAGCCCAATCCCATGAGTCCTAATTTTGTGTCATAACCTCTTTTACAGCATCTTATCAAGTGTTTTTGGGAATCCAAATGCACAACATCTATTTATTCATATTGCTGTCTTTTCTTCTTTGATCTTTCATGGGATGTGGACATCACTGGCAAGGCCAGCATTTGTTGACCATCCCTGATTGTGCTTGGACTGATTGGCTTACTGGGCCATTTCAGAGGGCAGTTAAGAGTAAACCACATTACTGGGGATCAAGAGTCACATGTAGTCCATAACATGTAAGGAAAACAGATTTCCTTCCCTAAAGGACATTAGTGAACGAGATGAATTTTTATGAACTGTGATAGCTTCATGGTCACCGTTACTGAAACTAGCTTTATTTGAATTCAGATTCTACCGGCTGCCATGTTGGGATTTGAACCATATCCCCAGAGCATTAGAATCCTGGCTTTCTAGATTATTAATCCAATAACAGCATTACTACATCACTGTCTCCCCTATATTACTAGTTACATCCTCAAATGATGGCAACACAGTGGCACAGTGGTTAGCACTGCTGCCTCACAGCTCCAGGAACCCGGGTTCAATTCTGGCCTTGGGAGATTGTCTGTATGGAGTTTGCATATTCTCCCTGTGTCTACGTGGGTTTCCTCCGGGTGCTCTGATTTCCTCCCACAGACCAAAGGTGTGCAGGTTGGGTGGACTGGCCACGCAAATTTGCCCCTTTGTGTCCCAAGATATGTAGGTTGGATGGATTGACAATGGGAAATGTGTGGGTTTATGGGAACAGGACTGGAGGAGAGGGCCTGGGTAAGTTACACTGTTAGAGAGTTGGTGTTGACCTGCTGGGCCGAATGGCCTCTTCTGTACTATAGGGATTCTATGGTTCTATGTTTTTTGAGTTGACAGGTTGTTACCACGGGGACTGCAAGGATCAATACTTAGGTCTCACCTATTTGCAATCTGTACTAATGAGTTAAATGAGGTGATGAATGTAATATATCCCAATCTGCTGATGATATAAAATTAGGTTGGCATGTAAGCAGTGAGAAGTACACAAAAAGGGGAATGTAGAATGGTTTGTTGAGTGGGCAGGAGCATGGAAAATGAAATAAAATGTGAAGTGTGAAGTTGTCCACTTTGGTAGGAAAAATACAAAAAGGCTAAATTTTTTGAATGGCGAGACACTGGGAAATGCATGAATCAGAGAAAGTTAACATGTAGCAAGCAATTCAGTAGCAAGTGTTTGGTTGAGATTTGAGTGGAGCAGATTCAGACTCAGAGGGCCAAATGGTGTTCTCCTGCTCCAGTTCCTTATGTTTTTAGTGACATATTTTTAATTCTAACCACTGAAATCAACTAAAAACATTTTCTGTTGGTGAGAGGTTTCTCTGCACATTGGAAATTACTGACTTCGTCATATTTTACACTCTCTTGTTAAGTGTGACACAAAGATTTGGGGGAGCACGGTGGCAATGTGGTTAGCACTGCTGCCTCATAGTGTCAGGGATCCGGGTTCAATGCTGGCCTCGGGTGGCTGTCTGTGTGGAGTTTGCACATTCTCCCTGTGCCTGCGTGGGTTTCCGCTGCTTTCTCCGATTTCCTCCCACAGCCAAACATGTGCGGGTTAGGTTGATTGACCATGCTAAACTGCCCCTTAATGTCCCAAGATGTGTAGGTTAGGGGGATTAGCAAGGTAAATATGTGCGGATACGGGGATAGGGGCTGTGTGGGATTGTTGTCGGTGCAGGCTTGGTGGACTGAATGGCCTCCTTCTGCACTGTGGGGATTCTACGATTCTATGATCTGTGACAACATGACTGAGAAATCTATAAATTCTCTGCTTCTCTATCCTAAAAGGTCTTCACAACATGAACTACATTTTAACACTTGGTGCTTGCAACAAGAAGCCTTACTCGACAGGAAAGCAGATCACATGAACATACATACGAACATACATAGTAGGAACTGTAAAAGACCATTCTCTACCTCGAGCCTCCTCTACCATTCAATAAGGTCATGGCTGATCTGATTTTGGCCTCAACTCCATTTTCCTTCCTACCCCATATTCTTTGACTCTCTTGTCAATCAAGAATCTATCCAACTCAACCTTTAAAATATTCAATGACCCTGCCTCCACTGCTCTCTGGGGAAGAGGGTTCCACAGACTCATGACCCTCTGAGATTTAAAAAAAAATCTCCTCATCTCCATTTTAAACAGGAGACCTCTTATTTTTAAACCGTGCTCCTTAGTTCTCATCTCTCCCACTAGAGGAAATTAACAACCTTTCAGTATTCACCTTGTCAACTTCCCTCAGGATCTTTTATATTTCAACTCTTACCCTCCTAAACTTCAATGGTACAAGCTGTCCAACCTTTCCTCATAGGATAACCCCTTCACTCCAGGAATCAGCAAGTGAACCTTCTCTGAACTGCTTCTGATGCAGTTATGTCCTTTCTGATCAGACTCCATTTGGAGTACTGTGAGCAGTTTTGGGCCCTATATCTAAGAAAGGATGTGCTGGCCTTGGAAAGGGTTGAGGAGGTTCACAAGAATGATCCCTGGAATGAAGAGCTTGTCGTATGAGGAATGGTTGAGGACTCTGGGTCTGTACTCATTGGAGTTTAGAAGGACGAGGGAGGGATCTTATTGAAACTTACAGGACACTGCGAGGCCTGGATAGAGTGGACATGGAGAGGATGTTTCCACCAGTAGGAAAAACTAGAAGCAGAGGGCACAACCTTATACTAAAGGGACGATCCTTTAAAACAGAGATGAGGAGGAATTTCTTCAGCCAGAGAGTGGTGAATCTGTGGAACTCTTTGCTGCAGAAGGCTGTGGAGGCCAGGTCATTGAGTGTCTTTGAGACAGAGATAGATAGGTTCTTGATTAATAAGGGGATCAGGGATTATGGGGAAAAGGAGAATGGGGATGAGAAAAAAATCAGCCATGATTGAATGGTGGAGCAGACTCGATGGGCTGAGTGGCCTAATTCTGCTCCTATGTCTTATGGTCTTAAATAAATAACAAGATCAAAGCTGTATTCTAGATTAATCAGGTGCTGAAGGCATCATGGCAACTTTATTTTTTGGTTATTAAGCTTCCAAATTGAAAGAAGTTTCCGACCCATCGTCTAGTCAAAGACTTATTGAGCGAAACTTCATGGGTGAGTTATTGTAAGAAGTGACCAATTTTAACTAAAGATCCATCAACATTTTTGGGAACACTTGGATGAGAAAACTGGAATTATATAAGTCTCCAGGTCTGAACACCAAAAATCAACAGTTTTAAATTTTGTTCATGATTTTCTTTATGGAAAATTTAGGCACATATAAATGCAGTATGCAAGAAATACAGATGAGAATATATTTTAAGATACACCATATTTTAGCTATACATTGTCTTTTTCTGATTATTTCTATTATTACAGTGACTATAATTTACCAATGGATTTGGTGAAAGGATTAATTTGAAATGCACACTTCTTAAATACACTAAAAATAACATCATAAGCCAGCCTCTCATGTAATTTTTAATTTGCCATTCTTATTTTCTGATCTCCAAATAAGTGCAAGAACTGTGCATCGTGAAAGTGACAACCACAGCAGCCAAGGGTGTGTTTCCAACTATAACCAGGTAACAGAAAGGCAGAACAGTTTTATTGCTGTGTTATATCAGCATTGGGTGTGACAGATTTCTCTGGGAAATTCGCCAACCTTTTCCACCAGCAGCTCTTGCCAGCAATGCCCATAGCACTTTTCACTTTTGCCTCTTACATGCATTTAATGACAGTTGCTGTTACATGTTAACCTTGAAGAGCTCAGGCAAAGGACAGGTAAGGACAAATCTGCGTTGCTGTAATGAGCGGTTGGTACTGCAGCAGGTGGATAAGGCTTTTGGGATCAAGGCAGATTAAGAGAACAGGGCTCCAACATATGTTGGAGCTGTGTGATGTATTACAGCTCATTCAGGGATTCCGGGCTGTGGTAATGTAAGTGAAAAAGAAATGAATCATGAACAACAGCTAGGAAACAAATTAGAGAAAGTAGTTTACACGGAATGAGAAAATGTAAAAGATAATAAAATGTGCAAGTCAAAAAAAAACAAGGATTTATATTGATTATTGTCTGTATATCTGCTAAAGCTTTAAAAAATGATTCTTCACTGTATTCAACAGCATTCAGTGCACATCGAACAATTTGGTTCTTTAAATTAGTTGGGCTTCAACATGTTTTAATGCAGGTGTCCACATTTTTTTCCTCTATTAACTTCTTATTCATTTTTGTCCTCTCTGTCATTTTAAATTGTGTATCAAATATAAAGCATAATCCAATGTTGCATTTCCGAATGTCAAAACGAAATGACAGGGGAAACACTGAACATAAAACGGTCAGCTACTGTTACAATTGGTGATTGATTTATGAGATTAAGTTTTAGAATGGTTTATTTTCCTTGACACAAGGTTCTTTCATTTTACTTTTTGCCAAACAGGTGGAGTAGCCGCTAACATTGCAGGATGGGGTGATTAACAACTGATTACATTAGTCTAATGCAGCTTCAGTAGTCAATTAATCATGTGTTGCCCCTGTTGTTAAAATAACGTTTTGAATGTACAGCGCCGCAACAATACAAGTGACATATCACTGTGCTGTAGTCCGTGCACAAAGATATGCAATCTTAAAGGACCATGTAAGTAGCATCATAGAAATTAGAACAACTGAACGTCATCAGCATATTATAAATTGATGTTATTTTGGAATTCTGTTTAGCTTTTTGAATGGTTTATCCTGCATTTACCTTGTAACTTTGCTGCCAACATCAATTCAAGCTTTGGTGGCAGGATGGCAATTCTGAGACAACAGAGAAAGAAGGTTTTCACTGTCACCTCCTAGACATTGGAAACAAAATAAATTAGAGATACAGGTGCTTTCTCCTTTCCGCGTTGCTTATGGGCCAAATGGTTCATCTGCCCCTGTAGGGTAGCAAAAGTTGTCTTTTGCATTGCAAATGAAGCTAAGGTTGCCTAAAACAAAACTACAAACATTCTTATGGTGCGGTTTTATTGTTGTTCTGGCACTGTGAAATCTACTGTGGAATAAAACTAAATGACTTTCCAAAGCACAGGCACCTGCAGAAAATAGTTCAGATGCTCATCAATCCTCTCCACATTTCCAATATTTTCCATTCTGATGCTCCCCTCCAGTCCTGAAAACATTAGTACAATTATTGCAATGGACCTTTTGCTTGAAAATTATCAACCTACCATCATCAAGACGTTTCTGTCAATAGTAACATTTTACAGTCCAGAAATCCAAAATAGTATTAATACTTATGAGTATATTTTAACTGTCCCTTGTACCATGGTTTATGATTTAAGATTATGAGTTAAAGGGCAGATTAGGCACACTCTTCTCTGCAATTCTCTTAAATGCAAAATTCTTAAGTTTGACTCCCATGACATTACATGTTGCTCACATCTTGGTTTCACATTTATAACCTTTTGCTGCCACATCATCATCTCACTTAGTGGAAATTCTACGCGGAAACAAGGGATGGGCCATCCCTCATTGCTTTGTGAAGATAATAGTGGACTCTGAAACTGTTGAAAGTGGCACAATGGTTAGCACTGTTGCCTCACAGAGTCAGGGACCTGGGTTCGATTCCCGGCTTCGGTCACTGTCTGTGTGGAGTTTGCACATTCTCCCCGTGTCTGCGTGGGATTCCGCCAGGTGCGCCCACAGTCCAAAGATGTGTGGATTAGGTGGATTAGCCATGCTAAATTGTCCCTTAGTGTCAGGGAGACTAGCTAGGGTAAATACATGGAGTTATAGGGATACGGCTTGAGTGAGATTGTAGTTGGTGCAGACTCAATGGGCCGAATGGCCTCCTTCTGCACTGTAGGAGTCTATGATTTTAATGCACAAGAAATTTCAGAATTTTGGCACAGGAATGGCATAACAATGGTGAATAAAAGAAATGGTGCATGACTTGGTGGAGAATTTGCAGGTGATAATGTTCCTATGACATTGACCCCTTTCCTTCTTGGTAGAGGTCACAAGAGAGACAGGAGAATCAAAGTATCCTTGGTGAGTGACTTCAGTACATCCCAACAGATCATATATACTACAGCTACAGCTGTGAAGGAGGTGATGAACGTACTGTACCTGTGATGGAGGAAATTAATATTGAGCCTGGTGACAATATGCCAATGACTCTCTCCTGGACGCTGTTGCTTCTTTCATCCTACCTCTAAAGTGATGATTGCAAATCATAAAAGTTGCAAAGTAAATAGCAGTTGTAGTATCTTGGAAAGAGTGGCAACCACCAAGCAGATTAACTATTGAACAATTTATTAACAAGAATAACTATTTAGAGAGAGCGATAAAGATGCCATTGATTACTTTGACTCCAGTTTCAACCTGAGGATTCGATCCCGCATTTTGGCTTGTTTGGCCGTAAGGCCCACGTAACTCTCTGAAACGTTGTCCCTTACAGGAGCTCACTACTATCTATGATTCAACAAATTATTTACCGGCTGTGTGTCTGAAAGAAAATCTTTACCAAATTGTTTAAGAAACTTATTTGGCCTGACAAAAGAAAATATTTTCAAAACATACCCTGAAGCAGACACCACACTGATGTGGCACTTCCTAAAACAAAAACTCTTGCAGCAAGTCATTCCTGCTTACAACAGGATCTGAGCCCACCCAGGAATACACTGGAGGGACAGTGATGCTTACATTTGCTGCAATCAACAGCTAGATGAGTTGAATAAGGATTTAAATTTGTCTTTAATTGGTTGAGAGTTGTTGTACGTGTGTTTTCCTCATCACTTCTGAATTTATCATTGTTTTGATCTGTTCATCAGAGCTCTTAAAGTGAAATTAAGGAGCTAATGGGATGCAAATGAAATTTAATCAAAAATATTAATTACAAAGCTAAAAATGTATCACCCAAATGCTTTTGACAGCAACGAAAGAACAGCTAAATTTAGTGAGGATCAGACTGTGTTTTCTTCGGTACATAATCATATCATTTAATCTTTTACCCAAAAGAGTGAAAATAGTCCAATTTCAGATATTCAATTATATATCTTAATACTGGAAAGAAACGTTCAAGCGTACTGATGAGTTAACAACTGTACCAAGGCCAAGAACTTGGCAGTATGGTGGCATTTTTCCCACCTAATGATCCATTGCTATAAAATAAAAATATTATGGAAATTAACTCTGCTCTTTAATAGACTAAATTTTCTCACTTGCACATGGCCAAGGGTCACTGCAGTACAACAGTGAACTCAACAGAACACATTTATCTAGGTGTTGGCACATGGAGGTCCCTTTTGGCACACAACTTCATGTCGTGCCAAAACCTTGTTCATTATTGGCTGAGCACAAGGCAGTTAAGTTGTTGCTTTTAAATTTACGTGAATCAAGCAAACGACTCCGACACAAGCACAGTTACTATAAAATTATAAAGAATTACTGATATTTTCACTGCAGTAAGGCTAATTAACGATAGGATTTGCTGTAACTCTTGCTAAGTGTTTATACACCACTAACTGCAACTGCAGTACAAACACATTTTCAACATGTAAGAGTAGTTTATTAACAGTGAATTTGTTTTTCTTGCCAAGTGGGCATTAGTCATGTTTGGTTATTGAAAAAGCAGGTTGGCAGGCCTGAGCCACACAGCCGAATCGACCCTGTCCTGACCTGGCATCCACTTGCATGCACTTTGCAGCAGCAGTCATTTCATACCATTCAGAGGCATCAGTCCTGCTTGTTTTTTTACACCACTTCAGTCCTAAAACACAGACCAGTATGAGTGTTTCAGCACCATTCCTACTGATACTAGTTAACTCAGCACAAGTCAGTGTTTGAAGGTGAGGCATTTCTGATTTGTCGAAAGTTTGCATTTCACAAAAGTATGAAAAGGCAATTTCTATTTGAAATGTATTTAGGAGCTTAATACACAACTTACTTTGATCTCAAGTGTTGCAGCTTCAGTTTCAGTAACATATATAACCTGCAATGATGATTTTATGATGTATGGATTTTAAAGGATATTTTGTTTTGTGTGGACGAATAGGGAGTGAATTTCCACAGGGGAAACTTGTTGATGTAAATATTGGTCATAATGAGCCTAATCTTCCGTGGAATTGCAATCACTGTCGCAATACTACGCTGCTCCTTTTTACTTACCTTCACAGAATCCCTGCAGTGCAGAAGGAGGCCATTCGGCCCATCGGGTCTGCACCAACTCAGTATCTTACCCAGCCCACACAACCCCCGCCTGAACCCCGTAACCCTGAATTTACTTCACCTGCGCATCTTGGGACACTAAAGAGCAATTGAGCACGGCCGATTCACCTAACCTACACATCTTTGGACTGTGGGAGGAAACCGGAGCACCCAGAGAAAGCCCACACAGACATGGGGAGAATGTGCAAACTCCACTCAGTCACCTGAAGCTGGAATTGAATCCGGGTCGCTGGCACTGTAAGGCAGCAGTGCTAACCACTGTGACACCAAGCCACCAAGCACCTTAGCCTGAAACTGCACATTTCTTGGCCTGACATGAAACGCAGGCCTGATGGGAAATATGCAGCACAGCTCCTCCGGGAGTCCCTTCTGCACAGTACAGGATAGGTGGGGAAGTGAAGCCATAACTCCTTTTTGCAGCATTAGCTGCCGTTATCTGGGAAGTTTAAATGTCCCGGCCTCTTTGACAGGTGGCCAGGAGGTAGGCAGGGGTGGGGGTAAGGTGGGCAGTGCATATTGTGGGGTGAGAGGTGTGGGGTGGTCAGAGGGTAGTCCGGGGAGGGGGGTGGAGGAGGTAACTGGGGGAGGTGTTAAGGCATAGGGTGGTCAGGGGGCTGAAGGAGGGTAAGTGTTTTGGGGGATGAGCTGGTGAGTCGGGTGGGGATGTGGTAAGCTCAGTCGGGAGGATGTATTTAGGAATTGAAGTATCATGTGGTTAGGGAGGATCGTTGTGAGTTTAGGGGTTAGGTTATTGGGTGCGGCTGGGGTAGTCATAGAATCATATAGTGCAAAAGAGGCCCTTCGGCCCATTAAGTCTGCACCGATACATTAGAAACACCTAAACTTCCACCTAATCCCATCTGCCAACACTTGGCCCATAGCCCTGAATGTTATGATGTGCAAGTGCTCATCCAGATACTTTTTAAAGGATATAAGGCAACCTGTCTTTAAAACCCTCCCACGCAGCGCATTCCAGACCAACACCACCCTCTGAGTAAAAATGTTTTTCCTCACATTCCCCCTAAATCGCCTGTCCCTCATCTTGAACCTATGTCCCCTTGTGACTGACTCTTCAACCAAGGGGAACAGCGGCTCTTTATCCACAATGTCCATGACCCTCATAATCTTGTACATCTCGCTCAGGTCATCCCTCAGTCTTCTCTCTGCTCCAATGAAAACAATCGAAGTCTATCCAACCTCTCTTCATAATTTAAATGTTCCATCCCAGGCAGCATCCTGGTGAATCTCCTCTGAACCCCCTCCTGTGTGTTCACGTCTTTCTGATAATGTGGTGACCAGAACTGCACACAGCACTTTAAGCTGTGGCCTCACCAAAGTTCTATAAACTCCAACATGACTTTCATGCTTTTGTAATCTGTGCCTCGATTGATAAAGGCAAGTGTCCCATATTCCTTTTTCACCACCTTATTAACATGTCCTTCCACTTTCAGAGATCTGTGGACAAACATACCAAGGTCCCTTTGTTCCACAGAACTTCCTGGTGTCCTGCCATTCATTGAGTACTTTCTTGTCAAATTACTTCTTCCAAAGTGTATCACTTCACACTTTTCAGGGTTAAATTCCATTTGCCACTCATCTGCCATTTTACCATTCCGTCTATATCTTCTTGTAGCCAAGACATTCCGCCCCCCCCCCCCCCCGCACCGTTAACCACCCATCCAATCTTTTTGTCATCCGCAAACTTACTAATCCTACCCCCCCCCCCCCACCACATAGTCATCAATGTCATTTACATAAATGATGAATAATAGGGGGCCCAACACAGATCCCTGTCGTATGCCATTGAACACTGGCTTCCAGTCACTAAAGCACTCTCTGTCTCCGGCAATTGAGCCAATTTTGAATCCATTTTATCAAATTACCCTGTATCCCATGTGAAATTACCTTCTTTACAAGTCTCCCATGTAGGACCTTGTCAAAGGCTTCGCTGAAATCCATAAACTACATCGACTGCACTACCCTTGTCTACTCACCTGGGCACCTCCTCAAAAAATTCAATCAAATTTGTTAGGCATGACCTCCCTCTGAGGAAGCCATGCTGACTATCCCTGATCAAGTTTTGCCTCTCCAAGTGGAGATAGATGCTCTCCTTCAGAAGTTTATCGAATAGTTTCCTTACCACTGACGTGAGACTCACTGGTCTGTAGTTCCCTGGTTTATCTCTACAACTCTTCTTAAATAGCAGAGTTGTCAGGTGGTCTGGGTTGTCAGAGAGTGTGCTGCAGTTTGGAGGTGAAAGGGTGATGTGGGGGGTGGGGGTAGCTGTGGGATCCAGTGGAGGCGAGGTGGGGCAAGTGGAGTCAGAGCTACAGTACCCTAGGAGGTACAAGTGGTTTTATTTCTAAGATTTTCCAGTTAACTATTCTGCGAAAAGAGTGGGAACTATCCAAAATCTCTGACTTTTAATCAGAGTTTTGGAGGGTTCCAGGCACTGGATAATTGACCATTGGAAGTTTAAACTTCCTGGGTAATTGCCATGCAGTCTTTCATGGGGACATTCAGAAGTCCCCCAGTGCATCCTCCAGGGTACTTCCCACATGTGATCCCAGAGAACTGAAAGTCTGAGTCCATGTTTTTCTCGTGTACCTTTTGAAGATATAATTCATTTATTTGATTGAAGTCAATGGAAAGTGAAGTCAGACAGGGAGTAAAACAAATATTTGATCCAATCCCATCACTTTCCCACCAAGGTGGGTTAAGTTAAAATGGCCCCCTATAATTTAACTGATATTCCAAATAGCACTGAGGAAATGCTGTGTTTTTGGAATTCACATCCAACATCTGTCACACGAATGGGCACGAACATCAGCACTGAGAGGAGCTGCAGTTCTGGGTCGGGCTCCACCTTAATCCGGCTGGATCCAGCATTGCAGCAGAATGGAAAAATTGGGCTATGGATAGAACATTAAATTGTAAGAAGAAGGAGGGATCTTGTGAAAATAAGTCTGAAGATAAAAGAAATGGAATCTGAGAGTACAAGTCACACCATGGTAAGCAGTAAAGGTAACAAACACGGTGAGGAACAAATACTGCTAAAGAACATAAGCATAAAATGACTGTTGAAGACAAAATGAGGTAAAATTAATTAAAATAAATTAAATTGCTTGTGTAGCAATAGGCACAGAAACTGAAATAAAAAGGGGCAACTGGAGGTATTAATTTAGAACAAGGTACAAGATTTTATTTTGGGTGTTGCTGGCAAGGTCACCATTTATTGTCCATCCCTAAATGCCCAAGTGAAGGTGGTGGTGTGCAGTCCTCTTGAACTACTGTGTTGTAGGAACATGCACAGTAGTGAGGGAGTTCCAGGATTTTGATGCAGCGACAGTGAAGGAACGGCAATAGTTCCAATACAGGTTGTTGTATAACTTAGAGGAAAACTTATAGGTAGTGGTGTTCCAATGCATCTGTTGCCCTTGTCATTCAATGTGGTGGAAGTCGTGGGTTTGGAAAGTGCTGTCTAAGGAACCTTGGTGAGTTGTAATGAATCATGCAGATGGTACACATTGCTACCAGTGTGTGGAGGGACTGAGTGAATGTTAAAGGTGGTGGATGGGGTGCCAGTTGAGTGGGCTGCTTTTTCCTGATTGGTGTTGAGCTTCTTGAGTGTTGTTGGAGCTGCACTCATTCAGACAAGTGGAAGGCATTCCATCACATGCCTGACTTATGCCTCAGAGATGTTGCACAGGCATTTGGGAGGGCAGGGGGTGAGCAGCTGTATTTATATGGCTAGTCTGGTGAATGGCAACCCCCAGGATGTTGTTAGTGATAAGATTCAGTGATGGTAATGCCTTGAATGTCAAGAGATGGTAGATAGATCCTCTCTTGTTGGAGATGGTCATTGCTTGGCAATTCTGTGGCATGAATGTTATCACTTATCAGCCCAAGACTGAATATTGTCCTGGTCTGTTGCATATGGACACAACTGTTTCAGTGGCCAGGATTTTCCCGGTGGGGCCCGTAATGAAGGGAACAGAAAATTTGGAGAGCCAACCAAATGCACATTGTGTTTCGGCGGCATCAGATAATCCCAGCTGCGGGTGGAGCTGGAAAATTGTGGCCGGTATCTAAGGAGTTATTAACAAGTATGACTTGTTCTTCAATGCATGCGATCGTACCAGCATGTTCCAGAAAAGCTTTATCTTGAGCCCAAGATTTCATCTGACTAGAACCTGTCATCAGCAGAGAAGTTCACTTAGCTTGGCAGCGCACTCTCTCCAGTTGTCTATAATGACAACAAGATACATGCAAGAATTACCAAAGGAAGCATAGCCATAGGCAGACTTTGAACATCAGCCTGGGAATGAAGACAAGTAAGTCACCCTACCAAATTGAAAACCTACAGAGCAGTAGACCTGCCCACTCTGTTCTATGCATTTGACACTTGGACTGAATACACCAACGTCATGCCAAGAAGCTCTGCCACTTTCACTTGAGCTTCAGAAGCTTCTGAAGATCAGATAGCAGGATAAAATATCAAACACTGAGCTGCTCACCTGAGCTGGCATGTCAACCCTCCGCACCATACTGAGACAGTCATAACTGAGCTGGGCTGGTCATGTTGCCAAAATGCCTGCCATTCGCTTATGAAAGTGGATCGTCCATGGACAGTCTGGGGTGTGTTCTCATGGCAGTCAAAGGAAATGCTACAAGGGCTCTCTGAAAGATTGACTTAGAAGTTTTGATATTGATTTTGAGTCTTGGGAGAAACTCACCAAGGATCGCTACACCTGGCGCAACCAAATAATAAACTCCTTGAAAGTCAGTGCATATCAGAGGCAAAGGGAAAACAGAAGGAGAGGAAATATTGAGCCACAAATCATCCAGGACTTAGTTATCAATGGTACCTTGTCTTATTTTCAGTAGAAATCGCTGGGCAGTGCGTCTTAGCAGTCACCTACATATCCTCTGGAACCCCAAACACATCAGATGGTGATATAGCAATCATAACTTAAAGGTTTCAAATAGTGCTGAATGAAGACATATATAGGACAAAGAACTAAATAATAGATTGGAGAAAAGCTAATTCTGATGAAATGAGAATGGAACTAGGGAAATTACTTAGGGTTAGACTTAGTTCCTCCAATGCTATGCAGGAAAATGGACAGCAGGTCTCCACTACTGGCCCCAGTCCATCACAGTTTCATTCACTCAAGATCATAAGGTGTCCCATTCTTTAAGGTCTCCTCAAATGTACTCTTCCAGGACTTCTTTGACTGGCCTCATTTTCTTCAGTGTCACAGTATTTCTTCTACTGCCATTCTGACAAGTACAGCTGGGAGGTGAAATACATGAATGGCAGGTTGCAATCACCATCTCTGTTGCGATGTCTGGCAGATACCTCGAAAGTGTCCTCTGAAACTCTTCTTCATTTGATGCTGTCACTCTATGTGATGTCCAGGATCTTACATAGGTAGCACATAGTAGTATATATATAGTATATATCTTACATAGGTAGTATATAGTAGTTTTGCTCTTTTCTTCCACGACTTGCTGACATAGATTGCAGGTGCTAAGACAATGGTCATGTAGAGTCACAACTTTAGGGGCATGTTGATGGTGTTGCTTGCCTAGACCATGTGGAGCCGCTGGAAAACTGATGCTGTTTTGACAATTCTTGTGTGGATGTCAATCTTTATATCACCGTCTCTGGAGATGTTGCACCCTAGGTCGGGGAAGTAACCAATTTCCTCAATTTTCTGTTGCCCAATGGTGATGGGAGAGCTTTCATGTCATCCAGCCATCACTAAGGTGGTGTTCTCATAATTGATATGTAGACCGACCTTGGTGCCACTACTCACAAGATTGGTGGTCATGTCTTGGAGTGCACATGATTCTTTGGCCACCAAGGTGATGACAGTGAAATCCAGGTCCATCAAATAATGATGTTTCCACAGGATGCCAAAGTCTGCACCCACCATCACTTACCTCATGATGAAATTGATAACCAAGAGGATTTGATTTGATTTATTATTGTCACATGTATTAGCATACAGTGAAAGGTATTGTTGTGCGGTATACAGATAAAGCATACCATTCATAGAGAAAGAAACGAGAGAGTGCAGAATGTAGTGTTACAGTAATAGCTAGAGTGTAGAGAAAGATCAACTTAATGCAAGGTAAGTCCATTCAAAAGTCTGACAGCAGCAGGGAAGAAGCTGTTCTTGAGTCAGTTGGTACGTGACCTCAGACTTTTGTGTCTTTTTCCCAACGGAAGAAGGTGGAAGAGAAAATGTCCGGGGTGCGTGGGGTCTTTAATTATGCTGGCTGCTTTGCCAAGGCAGCAGGAAGTGTAGACAGAGTCAATGGATGGGAGGTTGGTTTGCGTGATGGATTGGGATACATTCACGACCTTTTGTTGTTCCTTGCAGTCTTGGGCAGAACAGGAGCCATACCAAGCTGTGATATAACCAGAAAGAATGCTTTCTATGGTGCATCTGTAAAAGTTGGTGGGAGTCATAGCTGACATGCCAAGTTTCCTTAGTCTTCTGAGAAAGTGGTAGGCTTTCTTAACGATAGTGTCGGCATGGGGGGCCCAGGACAGGTTGTTGGTGATCTGGACACTTAAAAACGTGAAGCTCTCGATCTTTTCTACTTCGTCTCCATTGATGTAGACAGGGGCATGTTGTCCTTTACGTTTCCTGAAGTCAATGACAATCTCCTTCGTTTTGTTGACATTGAAGGAGAGATTATTGTTGCCGCACCAGTTCACCAGATTCTCTATCTCATTCCTGTACTCTGTCTCATCATTGTTTGTGATCCAACTCACTACGGTGGTGTCGTCAGCAAACTTGAAAATCGAATTGGAGGAGAATTTGGCCACACAGTCATAGGTGTATAAGGAGTATAGTAGGGGGCTGAGAACACAGCCTTGTGGGGCACCAGTGTTGAGAATGATCGTGGAGGAGGTGTTGTTGCCTATCCTTACTGCTTGTGGTCTGTGAGTTAGGAAGTTCAGGATCCAGTCGCAGAGGGAGGTGCCGAGGCCCAGGCCACGGAGTTTGGAGATGAGTTTCGTGGGAAAAGGAACACGGAGAGTACGCAACCTCGCTGTACTCCTGTGGTGATGCTGAGGGAGTCTGTGGTGCCAGTGCTAGTCCTGATGCAGCACTGGAGTCTCAGTTAAAAGCTTTGAAGATGTTACTATACCACTCTGGCTTGTCCTACTGCCATGCAATGTACCAGAGTGACTGTGAATGGATGCTGTCAAAAGCTTTCTTGAAATCAATGAAGTTGATAACAAATGGCTTCTGGTACTCATGGTTCTGATTCATGATGTTCCTGAGCATAAAAGTGTGCTCTCAGCATATTCCACCACTCCTTAAACCTGCCTGTTTTTCACGAGAGTACCACCTTTCGATCTCATGAGAAGAATCACACCGAAGGCCGTGCCAAGTACTGATGGCAGTGTTCTGCCCCTCCAGTTATCGCAGCTGCTGAGGTTCCCTTTCTTTGGTAGCTTGAAGATCAATCCTTACCTCGAGTCATCCAGGACTTCCTTCATAATCCTGATCTTGTTGAACAGAAGCTCTGTTCTGATGGTGTTCTTGCCATGTTTCAATCACGTGGCTGGTATCGCATCAATCCCAGGTACCCTTGTTGTTCTTCTGGCTCTTTGGACTTCTGATCTGACAATTTCTCCAACTGAACTAGGGAAAAGAACTAAAAAAAAACCAGACAAATGGATAGAACAGCAGTGGGAAATATTTTTAAAAGTGATGAATAAAATTCAGGAGAAATATATTCTTCCAAACAGGAACAGACTAGCCAATAATGAAACAGTATGGATGAATAAAAGAGATAAGGACAAAACTAAACTAAAGAAAAATGCATACACTAAGTACAATGAGAAAAAAGGAAAGGATGACAGAAAGAAGTTTCCAGTAAATAGGAAAGAAATAAAAAAAATGAATTAGGAAAATGCAGAGGAAATAAAATTTTAGAGGAACTAAAAAATTAATTATGAATGAATTTAAAAAGAATAATAAAGTGTTCCACAGGTGCATGAATAACAAAATAATAATACTTATCTCATCAATAATAATCAAGAATAAAGGGATGTTGAACCTAAACTCACAGGCAGTGAAATGGCAGAAATATAATAGTCATTTTCTCTTAGAATTTAATAGGGAGACTAACAAGCTGAGAATGACGTTAGAAGAGATCAAAAAGATTAAAAGCATTTAAGATAGAAATGGAATAAACAAATGAAACTTAAGAACTTAAGATCCCTTTCCATGAATAGTTTGTACTCGAGAATTTTAAGTATAATTTTGGATGCCTCCAAACCGAAGGGCGTAGTTAATACAAAGGAAGGGTGGGGGTACAACAAAATACACAAAGACTTACTGAATGGATAATTAACAAAGGAATTCTGATGTAGTTACATGCAAGTTTGTGCATGTTTAGTATGTATGAGGAGGCAACATACTGCTTGGGTAACAAGAGTCTGACTGGGGCACAGGTGCACAAACTTGTAAAAGCAGTCATGCTGGTTAACTGAAAGGAAGTTATTTACCTGAAAATTGGTAAGACTGGAACTTTCTACCACAAGGTGGTAGTTCAGGTAAATTGCATAAATGCATTTAAGGGTAAGCTAAACAAACACACAAGGAAAGGAATAGAAGGATATGCCAATAGTGTCAGTTGAAGAAGAGTGTCAGGACACCTGACTGAAGCATAACTGCCAGCATAAATCAATTGGGCCGATTGGATTGTTTCAATGTAACTCAATGTAATCCATTGTCCTACAGAGCTCATACACAACTTAACATCCCATGCTACTTTTGAAGAAGTGGGAAGCATTCTCGTGGTATACTGACCAGGATTCAGCCTTAAATTTAATCATCCCCACCCAAAAAACTGAGTTATTCATCTCTTTGCTATGTGTGGGATGATACTGGCACAGAATGTCTGCTACTTTTATTTCCACAAGAATAACCAGCACAATTCAAATGTAACTCATTGTGTGGAACACTTTAAGATGTTAGAAATGTTAGTATTATTTATTATTATTTAACTACAACAAGAGTGGCTGCTCATTCACATTTGATTGTCATTGACTTTTCAATGTTTATCAAGAACCTATCCTCAGGGTTTTTTTTCAAAATCTAATATTGAAAACAGAAAGATGGCCCATCTGGAACATTTGGAAATGTTATTTTTGAGGTTTAGAAAAAGACCGCTTCATATTGGTCACAGAGATACGTGGGTTTGAAACTTGAATTGTGTAATACTTATCTCATTGAACGCAGCAACCTCAAACCACAGTTATACTGCAGTTTCTGTATTGATGCATATGTAAGAACAACATCAAATCGATGCAAAACCAAAACTTAACAAGCTCCAAGAGAAACATTTTATTAAAAATAATGGACTTGATTCATTCCCAGAAAGAAATGGTTTCTCAACTTCAAGTATTATCATATGTGTTTCTCTCAACAGGGCAGCATGGTGGCACAGTGGTTAGCACTGCTGCCTCTCAGCACCAGTCACCTGGGTTCGATTCCCGGCTTGAGTCATGGGGTTGTGGGGATAGGGCTTGGGTGGGATTGTGGTCGGTGTAGACATGATGGGCCAAATAGCCTCCTTCTGCACTATGGGATTCTATGATTCTAAATGGTCTGTCTAATTTTCACAGGGCACTACTAGGGGGTAAGAATAAACATAAATATTTCCACAGAACTACTGTGAGAACTTAATGTAGACAGTGACATTAACACCAAAGAAGATTACCAACACGGTACACATAGGACTAAAGAACATTTATAGTTTTAAACAAAGGTGGCGATCAGGAAAAAAAATATTAAAGCTGAGTTTAAACTTTACTTCAGGCCACAGAGAGGTAGGTTTTGGGGCTGAGAAGGTGATGGGGGTCAGGGCCTCCTCCAGGATGGAGTCACAGCTGGTCTGTGGTATCCTGAAACTTGCTGCCTGTCTAAGGGGCTGGTTGGATGAGACTCTGAAAGAGACGACAGGACAGTAACCAGCCTGTGGGTGGAACACTTTAAGATGTTAGAAATGTTAGTATTATTTATTATTATTTAACTACAACAAGAGTGGCTGCTCATTCACATTTGATTGTCATTGTGACAATTGTGAGGGTGGCGTGGGGGTGAGGAATGGCGCGGAGGGTGAGGGATGGCGTGGGAGGGGTGGGGGGTGGCATGGGGGGTGGGAGGTGGTTTGCGGGGAGTCAGGGATGGCGGGGCCGGATTGGGCAATGGCTGCTCAGGATTCTTAAGTGCAAAAGTATGACAGCAATGAGATCTTCAACCAGATTATGAACAGTGCCTTTCGTGTTGCCATCTCTGCTTCAAAGAGTAATTGTGCCGTTTAACGTTCCTGAAAATCATGCACGTCAAACCAATTGGCCATCATAAGCTAAGCCTTGACAATGTCAGCTGCCCACATTCCCAAGGTCAAGGAGAGGGGTGAAGACTCACGTATCAATGATTAAAAGGTGTATGCAGGGGATCGAGAGGGAATGTGTGAGCATAATACTGGAACCCAGCGCCTGCCAGAGAGGATCCAATAGCCCTCAGTGTATACATAGGCATCCAGTTGATCCTGCCCTTGAGGGATGGGCGACCGTTGAAACAGCCTGCCAGAATTCCCTGTGATGTACATATTAAGGGGAAGGAACAACAAGATGAGAGGCCATAGGCAACTCTGAAGGGCTGAGGGCATTGACCGGGGCTGGTCGAGTGATGAAGTTGGAAGGGCAACTGACGCGTGAGTGAGCGCGGGCCACCAGATAAGGCATAGGAAAGACAACTTCCAGGACCAGGAGGACAGGGTGCTTTGGGAGTGCCAACCTCACTGTCCCTCTCATTCCTACACCTTATCTGGTGGCCAGCGCTCACTCACATGTCTGTCTCTCTCTCTGTCTCTCATCCCTCACAGAGTTCCGACAGATCTCGGGATTGAACCAATGGAATTGACTATTATACTAATAACTGCCCTGGGGGAGCACAGGCTGCAGCAGCTCTGAGCAGCTGCACCCAGGGGGAACCCAGTGCCAGGAGACCAGGGGGCTGCAGGGCAGGGTCAATGGTCAGCTGCAGTTCAGGCAGAACAGGGGGTTCGAGGGTGAAGCTAAAGGAGACCAAGGGTTTTGTGGACCCGGATGTCTTTCATAGACCTGTCAGGCAACTTGTGCCATCAGAGACTCACTGCCTCACAAGGAGACAATGTGGCACCTGTGCGACATTCTTTCAAATCTGGGGCCACTTGGAGGAGGAGGGCACCCCCTGGCTGGGAAAGTCACAGCAGCCCCCTTTACTCTCTGGAATTATTCCTGGGCTCAACTGGTGACTTTTGTGGCATCTCGCAGTCATCTACACAAATGCATCCGTGAGGCCACATCAGCACTCAATGCCAGGGTCCCAGACTATGTTAATTTCAATCAGGACAAGAGGCCAAGTGATTCATTTCCATCGCTGGTCTACCACAGGTACAGGGGACCATCAGTGAGACTCATGTGGCTCTGCATGCCCTGTGGCATCGGGGAATCCTGTCTATTAACAAGAAGGGGTTCCACTTTCTTAATGTGCAGCTGGTGTGCGACAACCACCTAGAAGGTAGGGATATGTTTGGCACAACTTGTGGGGCCGAAGGGCTTGTTTTGTGCTGTAGTTTTTCTATGTTTCTATGTTTCTAACCAGATGAAGATCATGTGTGTGTCTGTACGTTTTCCAGGGAGTGTGCATGATTGTTCTGTCCTTGGGCAGTCTCAAATCCCTGGGATAGAGTCATAGAATCATAGAGTCATAAAGGTTTACAGCATGGAAACAGGCCCTTCGGCCCAATTTGTCCATGCCGCCCTTTTTTTAAAAACTCCTAAGCTAATCCCAATTGCCCGCTTTTGGCCCATATCCCTCTATACCCATCGTACCCATGTAACTATCTAAATGATTTTTAAAAGACAAAATTGTACCCTACTACCTCTGGCAGCTTGTTCCAGACACTCACCACCCTCTGTGTGAAAAAATTGCCCCTCTGGACACTTTTGTATCTCTCCCCTCTCACCTTAAACCTATGCCCTCTAGTTTTAGACTCCCCTACCTTTGGGAAAATATATTGACTATCTAGCTGATCTGTGCCCCTCATTATTTTATAGATCTCTACAAGATCACCCCTCAGCCTCCTACGCTCCAGAGAAAAGAATCCCAGTCTATCCAGCCTCTTCTTATAACTCAATCCATCAAGTCCCGGTAGCATCCTAGTAAATCTTTTCTGCACTCTTTCTAGTTTAATAATATCCTTTCTATAATAGGGTGACCAGAATTGCACACAGTATTCCAAGTATGGCCTTACCAATGTCTTGTACAACTTTAACAAGACATCCCAACTCCTGTATTCAATGTTCTGACCGATTAAACCAAGCATGCTGAATGCCTTCGTCACCACTCTGTCCCCCTGTGACTCCACTTTCAAGGAGCTAAGAACATGTACCTCTAGATCTTTTGTTCTGTAACTCTCCCCAACGCCCTACCATTAACTGAGTAAGTCCTGCCCTGGTTCAATCTATCAAAATGCATCACCTCGCATTTGTCTAAATTAAACTCCATCTGCCATTCGTCAGCCCACTGGCCCAATTGATCAAATCCCGTTGCAATTGGAGATAACGTTCTTCACTGTCCACCATGCCACCAATCTTAGTGTCATCTGCAAACTTACTAACCATGCCCCCTATATTCTCATCCAAATCATTAATATAAGTGACAAATAACAGTGGGTCCAGCACTGATTCCTGAGGCACAGGATTAGCAGGCCCGGGACTGAAGTTTCCTTTCACTCCAGCGGGGTTTTCTCATGCTCCCCACTAACCGAGAATAGGCGGCTTGACCCCGCTGTCGCCTGACCCTGCTGAGGCCCCGCCAGGACTTTGGGGGTAAGTGGGGTGCTCCTTGGGCAGTGCCAGCCTGGCAATGCCATCCTGGTGCCCAATGGGTAAACTGGCACTGCTCAAGGGGCATCTTGGCACTACCCACTGGGAATTGGGCAATACCAGGAGGCAAGGTCCATGGGGGGCTACAAGGGGGGCGATCAGTGGAGGGGGGATCTGCTGCCACTCTGCACTTGGGATGACTGGGTGCGAGAGGGAGGAGGCAATCAGGGCTGACTTGGAGAGATCCAGAAGGCCAACAATCGGGCTGGTCAGCAAGCTGGAGGACGACAATAGGGGCCCACTGCGCATGCGCCGATCTCTGCTTTGACAGAGCGTTGCACTCTAGTTCCTCAAAATAAGGGGGGGCTGGTTCAGAACAGAGTCGAGGGGGAACTTCTTCTCTCAGAGGGTAGTGAATCTCTGGAATTCTCTGCCCATTGAAGTGGTGGAGGCTTCCTTGTTGAATATGTTTAAATCACGGGTAGATAGTTTTCTGATCGATAAGGGAATTAGGGGTTATGGGGAGCAGGCGGGTAAGTGGAACTGATTCGCTTCAGATCAGCCATGATCTTGTTGAATGGCGGGGCAGGCTCGAAGGGCCAGATGGCCTACTCCTGCTCCTATTTCTTATGTTCTTATGCACGCGCAGTGGACCACTCAGCGCTATACTGCCAGCCTCTCGGGTGGGAATAGGCCCTTTCCAGAGTGAATCACTCTGAGGCAGTCTGTGACGCACAGAGTCAGAGATTCATTCTGGAAATCATGCTGAAAAAACCAGCGGGATTTACTCCCATTTTCCCACACGTTGGGGATTTAGAATTTTTTCAGGAAAATTCTGGCTGGTGTTTTTCATGTGAGAAATTTTTTTAAAAATCAAATTTCCTAAAGAATGCAATGTAGATTGTGCTGCCAGTGCTGATGTGAATCACACCGATTTTCACACCAGAAGTGACAGTTTGTCATTTTTTAGGAAAAACTTTGCATGTTATCTTTCAGATTAAAAAATAGCCTTGCCTGACTTCTTCAGCAATGTGAAAGGTCCCTTGTTACTCCTTGCAGATGAGTGGGAAATTTGTCTTCTTTCTTATCAGCATTTCTGTCAGCCGATACCATCTAAATAGATGAATTTGTGATCGATCTTATGAACTGTTTGCAAGAGTTCGCTATGTGCAACTTGACTGTTGCATTTGTCTGCTGAATAAAAGCAATTGCATTTCAAAAATAATGAATTGGTTATGAAGTGCATCTTGAGGATGTGCAAGATATTATATAAATGCAATTTTTTTTCTTTCCTTTTGTCCTTAATGTAAGGTATCAAAGGATGATGGCAAGTGGGAAGGTTGCTTGGAAGGTTGAGTGATAGAAAAATCACATATGGATGGTAGAGAGAGAATCACCAATGTAGGCTGAATGGGCATAACAGATATTTTATTTTACCCTATATTATTTTACGCTCTACTGTTGCAGCACTAAATGGTTTTTTATATAAGATGTCACACTCAGCAGGAGTCTTGTCCTCAGCAAGTCAGCACTCAAACCATATGCTTAAATGACTTTGAGGGTGGAACAAATGAAAGTTATTTCACTGGCAGTTTTGATGAAAAATCACACCTGGAGCAATAGTCTATCATTCTTTTTCAGATGCCAACTGACATGCTGAATGTTTCCAGCATTCGCTGCTTTTTATTCAGATCTGTGGTCATTATTTTTTATCCTCTCTCCTTGAAACCTATCGAGCATTTGCTTGCCGGACAACATTTCAGACCCTCTTTCTATTACTGATAACTGTGCTCCAGCTGCAACCTTTTATTGGATAGATACTAATCTGATTACTGCCAATAATGCAAATACTCAATGAAGTTATTATTGGAATTTACTCACCATTAAGAGGAAAATCCAAAGCATTGTTACTGCACCTACATTGATTTAAAATAGCTGTTACTGCGCAGTGTGTTTATCACAGGATCATAGAATCCCTACAGTGCAGAAGGAGGTCATTCGGCCCATCACGTCTACGCCGACTCTTACCCAGGCTTATCCCGTAACTCCACATATCTAACCCACTAATCCCCCTAACCTATATATCTCAGGACACTAAGGGCCCGATTTTACCAACAATTTGCGCCCGTTTTCGGGCGCGAAATCGCGGTAAAGTCGGGTGTGAGGCCTTTATCGCTATCTGCACCCGCCCCCGCGCAGATCGCCACTTTACCGAGAGCCGAGAATGGCGGGGATCCGTTCTGCGCCCAAATCAGGTGCAACGACGATTTAAATGCATTTGCATGCATTTAAATTGAATTAATGAACTGCCCGCCCAACTCGGAAGCGCGCTTTTAGGGACCTGCTAAATAAAAGTCTGAATCGAGCGCTCCAGCCTCTGAAGAGCACGTTCAGAGCTTCCAACAGCTCTCTGACTCAGATCAGTGGTGGGGGGAGGAGGGAGGCGGGTCAAATCATTCTCTGGTTGGAGGGGGCAGGAGGGGAGTGAGGTCAGATTGTTGTCTGGTTGTGCGGGGGGGGAGGGGGGTGGAGGCGGGGGGAGGAGGAGGAGGCGGGTCAGGTGTATCTCTGGTGGTGGGATGGAGGGCCGATCGTTGTCTGGTGCTGGGGGGGGGGAGGCGGGTCAGATGTTCCTCTGGAGGGGAGGGGGAGTGAGGCCAGACCATTCTCTGGGGGGGGGGGAGTGAGGCAAGTTCGTTGTCGGGGGGTGGGGGGGGGGGAGAGAGTGAGACCAGATCGTTGTCTTGGGAGGGTGGGGGAAGGAGTGAGGCCAGATCGTTGTCTTGGAGGAGGGGAGGAGGGAGGCGGGTATGATGTATCTCGGGGAGGGGGGGCAGATGGATCTCTGGTGGGGGGGGCAGATGGATCTCTGGTGGGGGGGAGGCAGATGGATCTCTGGTGGGGGTGCAGATGGATCTCTGGTGGGGGGGCAGATGGTTCTCTGGTGGGGGGGCAGATGGATCTCTGGTGGGAGGGTAGATGGATCTCTGGTGGGGGGGCAGATGGATCTCTGGTGGGGGGGCAGGGGGGTCCGCTGCCACTCTGTGGGCGATCGGTGGGGGGAGGGAGGCAGGGGTGGCGATCGGTCTGGATAGTGGGGGGTGAATAAGGGACACACACACACATCACTGTCCCCCTTATCCACCACCCCCCGCTACCCAGATCGATCGCCACCCCTGCCCCCCTCCCCCCCCACCGATCGCCCGCAGAGTGGCAGTGGACCCCCCTGCGCCCCCACACCCCCACCAGAGATCCATCTGCCCCCCCCACCAGAGATCCATCTGCGCCCCCCCCCCCACCCCGAGATACACCCTCGCTCCCGCTTTTCGCTCCCGGGCCGCTTTATCTGCTTTCTGCAGCCTGGAAGCGATCTGACACGGGTGCGCTTTTTCCAATTTTTTTCTAACTGCGCATGTGCAGTTCAGAGCTCCGATCGTTCCAGCAGCACTAAGCCCTGCACCACAGCGCGAATCAGACTGGAGATGGCTGAGAGTGTATGGGGGCACCTGAAAGCGGATTTCTAAGTCGGATCTGTACTACGCCCAGATTCGACACTTAGAATGAAAATGGTAAAATCGGGCCCTAAGAGTCAAATTTTGTATGGTCAATCCACCTAACCTGCATATCTTTGGAGTGTGGGAGGAAATCGAAGCACCCGGAGGAAACCCACTAAGACACGGGGAGAACGTGCAAACTCCCCACAGACAGTCACCCAAAGTTGGAATTGAACCCAGGTCCCTGGCACTGTGAGGTAGCAGTGCTAACCACTGTGCCACTGTGCCGCCCCAAAGGAAGAGGATTTTTTAAAATCTAAGATGTCTTACTCTTAGTTGCCCAAGCTGTCAGATGAAGGCCGGGATTTTCCAGCTCTGTAGGTGGCATGCGTTAGGCCGGGCGATCACGAAAAATATCAGGAGATCACAAAATCGTCCGCTCCACCCATCATTGTTGGGTCGTGTTTCCTGCCAACGCACATTGGGTACCTCATTTCAAAACATTAGCAACTTATTATAAGCTCTGCCGGAATCATCCCCCCATGCTGGATTCTAAATAAGACAGAGGTCTTTTAATGTACTGAATCTAAGCCAAAGAGCATAGAATTTGCATGTGGTCACAAATAAACGACAGTAGATTTCACAGTATAACTACTAATAAGAAAAGGCCTGGTGTAAACGAGCTGAGTTTCAACTGGAAGAAGCAGATTATAAAGCTTCTGAAAAAAAATTAATAACCTTTTTGCAATTTCATCACGACTCACATAATGAAACAAAATAGTGCTTTGTCCAGACAAGTTGGGACAGTAATTAGCATAGAGATGTCTGAAGTCCCAGTCTATCCTAATTTGGGCAGTGGAAGCTATGCGTAGAGTAGAACAAAGACACATAGCCTGTGGATTCTAATGTGGAAGAGTAAACGCTCCCAGATACAGACCCTAGTATCTTCAGTACACACAGGAAAAAGAGTGACTGATCCATCTGTCTTTCCTTTAGCAACTCAGCTTACAGAACAAAATGTTATGTATTATGACTCCTCTATCTTAGCTAGAAATTCTCGGCTTCCCGTCTCGGCATGTCATTAGAATTCAGGTATTTAAATTGAATTCGCTGCTAATATATATTTCAGTAATTTGGCATAAAGCATATGCCACTCGAGTTAGGCACAGCATGAGGAGTGTGCATATTGCCATGCTCAGGTCTATTAACCTTTTGATTCACTCTGCATAGGCAAAGCAAATAAAAGGCTTTGTGAAACAAGTACTGCTGGATTGCCTTCTTTCTGCGTGTTCCATTACAATGTACTTTTTGAAAAAAAAATCCTTTTTGTATTCCTGTTGAAGATTTTGAATTCCCCCAATATTCTTAACTTCGCCCTGAGGTCTCAGGTGAGTAAAACTCCAGAATTCAGAGTGGCAAATTGAGAATTTTCGAACTAATGTATGTTACCGGATCAGCTGCCATCAGATTATATTTTATCACTTTCCTTTAAGACTTTGAAAAACAAAATGTAACTTTCAATTCTCTCAGTTTTTTAAAGATTGCAATTTCTTTTCTGAAATATCATCTAATAGTCATAACTTCCAGTTGTCTTCACTATCGCTGCAAGAAAATCCCTGATTAAAAGCCTTAGCCGACAGCCTTGGTATTTAATCAGCTCAAAGATTGTTTGTTGCCTCATGCACTCACGTCAAATGAAAGCCTGGGCTTAATTAAGTTTACTTACCTTTGAAAATAATTTTTTCTATCGTTATTTTTATAAGTTTTGTTCTCTCATTACTCCTGTTCAAAGAAGAGCAGGGAATTTTCCTGGTTTCCTGGGCAACAATGCTCACTTAAAACAGATTATCATACAATTCCTATAGGCAGCAGGATGCCATTCAGCCCAGCGAGTCTACACTGACTCTCTGACAACAGCATCTTTATCCAGGCCCTAGCCCTGTAACCCCATGCATTTACTCCAATACTTACCCTAATCTACACATCTTTGGACACAAAGGGGTAAATTACCATGGCCAACCCCCTATTCTACAAATCTTTGGACACGAAGGGGCAATTTACCATGCCCAATCCACCTAACCTGCACATCTTTGGACTGTGGGAGGAAATCAGAGCACCTGGAGGAAACCCACACAAACATGGGAAGAACGTACAAACTACACACAGACAGTAATCCAAGGCCAGAATCAAATCCGACTCCCTAGCACTGTGAGGCAGCAGTGCTACCATTATACTACTGTGCCACCCCATAACAATTTGTTCATCCCATTGTTGTTTATTTTATCTTCCTATGTACAAAATGTCTGCCAAATTTGTCACCATAATAGCCTTACACTTAAAGTAGCTCATTGTGTTGATGTTTCTGACACTCCTATAAATATGGATATTTTTTCTTTTGTTTTCTCGCACATACTGGGTGGGTTCTCTGGCCTTCCTCTGGCGTCTTTCTTGTGGTGGGAGACGGCGCATCGTTGGCCGGTGACGAAATCTTCTGGTCCCGCCGCTGTCAATGGGATTTCCCATTGAATCCATCCCCCGCTGCTGGGAATCCCATGGCACCATCAGAAGATCCCACTGGCAGGAAGAGACAGAAAATCATTCCTGCTATTCATGCATTAGGAAGGGAAGCAGTCCTTGTTTTGGCTCCCCCAAAGTGGGAATGTGATGTGGATTGGACCTCTTTTCAGTCTTCTATTCTTCTTCTTGCTGATATTAAGAGTTCCTAATAGGATAGTAGTTTATAAAACTTACGATTCTATCAGAAGCCATGCCAAAGTCTGGCTTAAGTCAGAGATATAATGAGAGGTAGCAGTTTGTAAAGACGGGTTAGATTTTTATGATTGAGGTGGGTATCAGGAATTTTCCTGAACCTGCAATCTCACCTCGAGCTCAGAGTAGCTTCCCATCCTCCTTTTGTACAGGAAGGGAGAAATAGGCTGGAGATGTGCCTGCTGTCTCCAGAAGAAGATTCAAGGTAACAACTGAGGTGGGAAGATGTTGAGGCTAGCAGGTTAGAAGGTCCACCTCCACTTATTGGGACACCAATCCAGTTCTATTTGGTTGTCAGGCCCCATGGCCAATCCTCGCCCCCTAACCCCCATGCACCCACATACCCTCTTCATGCCCTTTCACATCTCCCAAGCCCCATCCATGACCCCATCCATATTCCATGCCCCCCAAGCATCTGCCATGTTCACTCACCCAGTATTCATTAGTTACAGAACCTATGAGCCATATAATAATGCTGACAAGCCTTTGGAAGGCTCCTGAAAAAATTAATATTCCCTATGAGAATATTGCCCCTTAAAGTCTTGTAAGACTGTCAGTAAAACAGTCAGTGAAAATACCACGGAAGAAACCTTTAATCTTGTCCAAATAAACCATAGAACCATAGAATCCTATAGTGCAGAAGGAGGCCATTCGGCCCACCGAGTCTGCACCGACCACTATCCCACCCAGACCCTAGCGAGACACCCTCGACACTAAGGGGCAATTTAGCATGGCCAATCAACTTAACTCGCGCATCTCTGGACTGTGGGAGGAAACTGGAGCACCCGGACGAAGCCGGGGAGACATGGGGAGAAAGTGCAAACTCCACACAATCAGTGACCTGAGGCCAGAATTGAACCTGAGTCCATGGCGCTGTGAGTAAGCAGTGCTAACTGCAGTGCCACCGTGCTGCCCAAAACACACAACCATTGAAAAACCACTTCAAAGAGAGTGATTACATGGTGATAAAAATAGTCAGTTGGACAATACTCTCAGTCCTCTTTCCAACTGCGCAAACAGCCCACCACAGGATTGACTGCTTTCATATATGTTGGAGATCAGCCATATTGAGGTCATCTGGCAAAATAGATATCTGGTCATCTGTTCAACCTGCTTCTGATGTTTCCAGATCAGTTTCCAGATGTGTCATTATGAATGTTTTGTTTAGCATCAAGAATTATTATGTGTTCACCTCTGAGTGGGACTGTTTACACAGTTGCAAAAGGGATGCTAGTTTTGCTCGATTGGGAATTTAATTATCTTCTAATAACGTGATCTTACTTGAAGTAGTTTTTAATACCTGTGTGCTTATTTGGTCAGGAGTAAAGGTTTCCTCAAGATGGCTTTCACTGAATATATGATTGCCAGTTTTATGAGAAGGTAAGAGGGGTATTTTTAACAAAGGGAATATTGAATGGCTGAATGTTTTTCATTTCCTCCAGATGACAGTGCCCTTGAGGTTCAAACCATCTCTGAGGAGTGGGGAACCACTTCTTGTACAAAATTGCAGCGGAGATCTGAAACACCAACTGTGCAATGGAGCCGACCAGTGCAGGAGTGCTGCATTGGGCTCATTACGAATACCTACATCTTTCACCAGCAAGAATAGTTAGAAGTGAGAATCGGGCACGAATCCTGGAATTGGATCTCACCCACTATATTGCTGCCTCCATTCTCTTACATATAGAGGCATGAACATCCAGGCCAAAGGATCTGCAAAGTGATATCAATAGGGTAAGTGAAGTACAAAAATTTGACAGGTAGAGTATAATGTGGAAAATGTGAGGTTGCCCACCTTGGCAGGAAGAATAGGAAAGCAGAATATGATTTAAATTGTAAGCAACAGCAGATGTTGTGCTACAGAGAGATCTGGGTGTCCTTGTACATATTGTGGAGATGCCGGCGTTGGACTGGGGTAAACACAGTAAGAAGTTTAACAACACCAGGTTAAAGTCCAACAGGTTTATTTGGTAGCAAAAGCCACACAAGCTTTCGGAGTGCTGCTCCTTCGTCAGGTAAGTGGGAATTCTGTTCACAAACAGGAAACATGGGACACGGTGGACAGAGTACGCTTCGTCGTCCAGTACTTCCCCGGAGCGGAGAAGCTACAGCATCTCCTCCGGAGCCTTCAACATGTCATTGATGAAGGTGAACATCTCGCCAAGGCCATCCCCACACCCCCACTTTGAAGGCACTTCTTGCCTTCAAACAACCGCACAACCTCAAACAGACCATTGTCCGCAGCAAACTACCCAGCCTTCAGGAGAACAGTGACCACGACACTACACAACCCTGCCACAGCAACCTCTGCAAGACGAGCCGGATCATCGACACAGATGCCATCATCTCCAATGAGAACACCATCCACCAGGTACACGGGTACATACTCTTGCAACTCGGCCAATGTTGTCTACCTGATACGCTGCAGGAAAGGGTGTCCCGAGGCATGGTACATTGGGGAAACCATGCAGACGCTGCGACAACGGATGAATGAACACTGCTTGACAATCACCAGGCAAGACTGTTCTCTTCCTGTTGGGGAGCACTTCAGTGGTCACGGGCATTCGGCCTCTGATATTCGGGTAAGCGTTCTCCAAGGCGGCCTTCACAACACACGACGGCGCAGAGTCGCTGAGCAGAAACTGATAGCCAAGTTCCGCACACATGAGGACGGCCTCAACCGGGATATTGGGTTCATATCACACTATCTGTAATCCCCATAGCTTGCCTGGACTTGCAGAATTTCACTAGCTGTCCTGTCTGGAGACAATACACATCTCTTTGACCTGTCTTGGTGCTCTCTCCACTCACATTGTTTGTACCTTTAAGACTTGATTAGTTGTAAGTATTCGCATTCCAACCATTATTCTGTAATTGAGTTTGTGTCTTTATATGCCCTGTTTGTGAGCAGAATTCCCACTGACGAAGGAGCAGCGCTCCGAAAGCTTGTGGCTTTTGCTACCAAATAAACCTGTTGGACTTTAACCTGGTGTTGTTAAACTTCTTACTGTGTCCTTGTACATGACATACATAAAGTTTGCATGCAGGTTTAGCAAGTAGAATCATGGAAGCACCATTGTGCAGAAGGAGGCCATTCAACCCATCAAGCCTGCACCAACAACAATCCCAGCCAAGCCCTATCCCCATAGCCGGCTAATCACCCTGACATTAAGGGGCAATTTAGCACGGCCAATCCACCTAACCCGCTCACCTTTGGACTGTGGGAGGAAACTGGAGCACCCGGAAGAAACCCAAGCAGACATGGGAAGAGCATGCAAATTCCACACAGTTACCCGAGGCTGAAATTGAACCTGGGTCCCTGGCATCATGAGTCAGCAGTGCTAATCACTGTGCCACCATGCAAATGGAATGTTGGCCTGTATTGCAAAGGATATGGAAAATGAATGTAAATAAGTCTTGCTACAGCTGTATCAGACATTGGTGAGACCACACCTGGAGTACCATGTGCAGCTTTGGCCTCCTTACTTAAGAAGGGATATGCTTGCATTGGAAGCAGCTCAAAGAAATTCACTAGGCTACTTCCTGGGATGAAGGGTTATTGTATGAGCAAAGTTTGAGCATGTTGGCCCTATACTCATTGGAGTTTAGAGAATGAGAGGTGATCTTATTGAAACTTACAAGATTCTGAGAGTGCTTGAATGGGTAGATGCTGAGAGGATCTACAAGGCAATCAAGGATTATGGGGGGCCCACAAGGTAAGTTGACTTAAGGCCACAATCAGATCAGCCATGAGCCTGTTGAATGGTGGAGCAGGCTTGGAGTGTTGAATGGTCCTATTTTTTATGTTGTTATGATCTTAGATAAGGAACTTGATTTCCAATCTGGGATCAGGAACCCAATATCTGGATAATTTCTAGTCCCTATCACTGTGCTGAATTAGTGGCGCTGAGGGTTACCAGGAAGTGGCAGCTATTCACTGAGCACGAGTGGCAAAGGTCATGATGGGACATGTGCTGCCTTGTAGAGAGAGAGGCAGCACCGTTTCAGAGGACCAGCAGGTTCACTGTGCAAAAGAGTGGCCAAATGGCCAAATGAAAACAACTGCACCTGATCCACATCAACATTTCCATGGTGCCAATTTTTTTTCAGTGAAACAAGTCACTTAATTGTTTCTTGCATTGAACCTAACAGCTGTGCACTGACAGGCACCAGACTGTTCCAGTTTGGCAATTTAATAATTGAAAATCTTCTTCTTGCCCTCCCTGACCCGTTAAATAACAGGCTGTTAATTGGAGGTGTGCAGGTTCCTGGTTCTCTCCAGCCTGCCCTCACCTTGAAAATTCCAGCATTGGCACTGACATGCCATCCAGGAGTGTTGTTTTCAAAGTGCACCCACTCCTGCTCTTGCCCTCACCAGCATCGAAAATCCTGGTCAAGGACATAGCACTGACATTTTCCTATCTGTGATTTAATGCTCCCCATGGGGAGTGGAGGAGTTCTGATTCTACATTGTATGGTTAACAGTCGAGGGTGAGGGAAAGGGTTGCGAGGGCTGAGGCTTCATGGAGGGTTAAGCAGTGTTATTCAGAGAGTGACGTGAAAGCATGGCGAGGAGTCTTACATTAGCAACTGTCTTACCGTCTGTCTCACAAAGACTTCCAATGCTTTTTCCGAGAAGTGGGGTGGTAGAGTGTTAGCGATTGTTGTGGGGGGTAGGGGGCACGATGTTGGAATGAGAGGCAGTTGTCTTGAATCTCCTTCTTAGTCTGCCATGCTGAGAAGTTGTCCTCTAGTTGCCTGAACCTCTTTTAGAGACACTAACTGCCTTAACATTGCTTCCAAAATGCGCAATATTTGCCCCCAGCCAATTATATTTGCCACTTTTACCATATGTAGCAGCCAGTCTGAGTCGATATTTTATTGTGGAGGCTGCTGTCGGGTACCTTGGTGTTCTTGGCTCCATGGCAACACAAGTGCAAGATATTTCCTAAAGTTCTGATGAAGAGTCAGCTATCAAAAACATTAGGCTGGATTTTGGCTGCGTTGGGATGACTTGGGATCCCTTTTAAAGTGGTGGGTGGATTTGGATTCCAGTATTCCTGACCCCATTCCCAGGGTTTCCAATTTTCAGGAGTGCCTTTTAAGGGGTGCTGGTTCAGGTCAAAAGCATGCATCCTGTTCTCCTGACCTGGCCAGTTCCATTACAGGGATTGGTATGTCCGAGTCCTCTGCAACTTACCTAGAGTCGGGACAGCTTTTCAAAGAGTCATGGTCCATGGCACCTCAGAGGTGATTGGTCAACTAACACATTCCAACTCTGTGTCACTTGACATCATATTCTGTCTGATGATGTACACATTTTATGGACATACCCTTTTAAAGATATTCTACAACAGTACCGTATCACCTATTAAGCAGTCTTTACTAGTATGGTGGGCAAGCTCTTCTCGTGCTGAATGAGAGTATGCACACCTGCCATTTTAGATCCTTAAGCAATGGCTTTACATCTGTAAAATGGGTGCAACACAATCTAATGCCTAGGCCCATAAGTGTTGCTGCACAACAATCAAACGTACCAAGGGGCTGTATTGAAACAGAGATTTTGCTCCTCGTTGCCTACCACTTACAATCTGACCACAGAACAGGTTGAATGCAAAAGCCATTGTCTAATGAAGTGATATAGATGCAGTGCAATTACATACATTTGCTTGTCCCAGCAACCACAAATGTGCATGTGATTAAAACTTTACTCATATACCAAATTACTATCAATCATCTCAAATGGTCTTTTACTGATTGGGGATAAGACTGTCAGATGACAAAAAAGCGACACTAAAAAATAGTTATTCTTTAAAATTTTCTCTAGTTTCTTAACATTTTATTAAAATTGCTATTAGTCAATGTCCAGTGACATTACTCAATGAATGGCTTAAGTAGTTTTCCTCACATACCTGTCATGCCTTCCACCCTTTGGTATTGTGCTGTGCTGGAAGGCTCAAAACCCAAGAGCAGACAAAGAACAAAGAACCAAGAAAAGTACAGCACAGGAACAGGCCATTCGGCCCTCCAAGCCTGTGCCGATCATGATGCTCTAACTAAACTAAAAAAAAACTTTCTGCCCTTACTCGGTCCGTATCCCTCTTTCCTTCTCTATTCATGTACCCAGCTACATGCCTCTTAAATGTTGCTAATACGCCTGCTTCCACCACCTCCTCTGGTAGCGCGTTCCAGGCACCCACACTCTCTGCATGAAAAACTTCCCACGCACATCTCCCTTAAACTTTCTCCCTCTCACCTTGAACTTGTAATAGACACTTCCACACTGGGAAAAAGCCTCTGACTATCCACCCTGTCTATACCTCTCATAATTTTGTAGACCTCTATCAGGTCTCCTCTCATCCTCTGTCTTTCCAGTGAAAACAATCTGAGTTTATTCAAACTTTCCTCATATCCAACACCCTCGAGACCAGGGAACATCCTGGTGAACCTTCTTTGCACTCTCTCCAAAGCTTCCACGTCCTTCTGGTAGTGTGGTGATCAGAACTGCACGCAATGCTCCAAATGTGGCCTAACCAAGGTTTTATACAGCTGCAACATGATTTCCCAACTCCTGTACTCAATACCCTAGCTTATGAAGGCAAGTATGCCATATGCTTTCTTAATCACCTTGACCACCTGTGTTGCCACTTTTAGGGAACTGTGGATCTGCATGTCCAAGGCCATTGAAACTGGGAAATGGCAAATCAAGGAGCAAGAGTGAGCTTTGGATAAAAATCCTCTGCTGAGATGTAATGCCTCCCTTTAAAATAGTGGAGAGAGGAATTTGATACGATCACCCTAAGCATTTGTGCACTAATATTGCTTAAGCTAATTTCAATATTCGTGGATCAGACACATCGCTCAAATTGGATGCATCAGCAGTCAGACTGGACAGGAAAACACTTGAGAAGTGGATCATATTTCTGTGTTCAGTTTCCATTTTTATATAATCTTAACCTCTAATCAAGTATTTCCATTAGATACCGATCTTTTATTTAAATTCACATTCAGTGTCCCAGGAGGTCCATGGAACTCCTCCACTTTCCGAATATAATGTATACATTTTATCATATATCCTGATAGCAGAGGAAGAATAGAAAGAATGAGCAAAGCACAGAAACTAAGCGGTTCTTTGACATTGGTTTGGACGTACCATGAGAGAAAATGGACGGGGAGATTGGTGAGTTTGGTGAGAAGATGAAAATAACTGGATTTGGCCTGCTAGACTGGCACATACCATCTGCAAAAACCTGATGCTAGAGACCGATCAAAAGCGTTGTTGGGAGAGACGATTGTTCATTTCTTTGATGCATTAACAAGACACGGGGCAAAAATTGCAATAAGGATAAAAAGGCAATGCTTTGTGCTTAGTATTTTCAATGATCTGAACATCAGCAATTCAACATCCAGCAGTTTTTCTTTTGGCGTGCATTAACAATTAAAGGCTTGATTTCAGCCACGAAAGCTCTATGCGTATCGTGGTCTGTCTGACAAGTTATTGTGGGATGGTAAAGAAGACAGGAAAATTGGATTTGAAGTACAAAGGACCAAAATTACAATCCAACATACTGAGATGTATGATCATAGAGAAATGATCTTAAAAGGGATTTGGATCTTTAAAAAATTTGGCAAACATTTTTTATAAACACACAATGGCAGCAGGGTGGATATAGCAAACAGTTTGTTTGGATCTTTTTCATTCCCAAACATGCTTTGACAAAATTATTTTAAAACTAAATGTAGCTTTAACACCAGTGAATGCAAATGTTTTATTCAAGGTACATTTTATAGATTTGAAGTGGAATTCAATTTTGTGACAGTTGTTTTTAACTAGATTTTATCAGATTAGATTCTACCTCGATTCAATTAATGAGATTCTAACACTGTTAATGTAAAGCTGATCAAACCACATTGTTTCATCTTCCCTGCCCAGCAACGTCACTGATATCACTGTTTCAAAATCGCATTTTTATTATGCAGAAGGCAAAAATTATACAATAGCAATGTCAAGTCAAAGAAGTTTATTGATTACAAAAAGAAAATCATCATGAAATTTCCTTATTAGTGTGCCACTTACATGAGAAATCAATCCAACTTAAACCTGCGGGCATTCTTCATTTTCTCACGGATGGGGCGGGATCTTCTGGCCCTGCTGCTGTCAGTGGGATTTGCCATTGATTCCATCCCACACTGCCGGGAAACCCGCTGCAGTGGTGCACCATCAGCAGGATCGGAAAATCCCACCGGTGTGAATGGCCAGACCATGGTTGTGATTTCCCGTCCACTGCGCAGCTCAAGCAGTGCAGCGGGCTGGGAGAAAACAGCGGGAAGCATTTTGCGAGGTTCGAGACCAGCATCCAGTCAGTCATGAGTCTCCCAGATGCATTTTTTTAGCGCAATCAGCTCCAACACAGAGCTGATTATCATGTGGAAATGTCATTGAAGTTGATATTTCCATACGATTAATGGGCCTGGGATGGTATTCTCCAGGCCTGTTAGCGTCTCCTCTTGCCAGAAGTGGTTCCCACCAATGAGGTTTACAACTGCTCCCCACTAATGGGGACCAGGTGCACTCACCCTGCTGGTGGGGGCGGAGGCCAAGGAGGCCAACTTGGGAGGTCGAGGCAAGGGAGATACCCCTTGGGCAGCAAGCAGGCATTGCCCACTGAGCACCAGGCAGTGCCATGGAGGCAGGGCCAGAGGGGCAGGCATACTGGGGGCAGGATCAGTGATTGAGGTGGTGGCCACTGGCACTCTGCAGTGCAGTCGATGGGAGAGGTAGGGAGGAGGGTAATTGGGGCTAGCCATTGGGCGGAAGGGGTTGGGGGGGTGGGGGAAGGCCAGTGATCAGGGAGGGGACTCAGGAAAGCCGGCAACAGGGACAGGGGAGGGGGGGGGGGGGGGGGGGGGGGAGGTGGTGGTGGGAAGACCAGCGATCGGAGATAAGCAATCAGGAGGCCGGTGATCGGGGGGAGGGAGGGGGGGCACTGCGCATACGCCAATCTCCGCACTGACAGATCGGCACATGCACAGTGGCCTGCTCAGCCATATGCTGTCGGCCTCTCCGGTTTACCAGCGTGGCTCATAGTATGGCACTCAACTTTGCTCAGAGTGTCGGAGATTTGTTCTGGTCAGTACACCCAAAAAACAGATGGAAAATACTCCCATTTTCACACCACGTGGGCACCAGGTTTTGTTTAGGGAGAATCCCAGCCCATATCTTTGGCTTTTATTAGCAATAGATGTGTTTTTCAAAATGGCCATTGATGATCACAAATCCTAAACCTGAGAGCTTCATTTATGGTGTGATTTAATGTCAAACATTCGAAACCCAGGATGCAGCCAATAGGAATGCTCATACTTTTCCAGTACACCAACAACTTTAGTCCACTTTTATTGCAGGCTTCATTGATTCCAGTAGTACTGTTGAGATACAAGACAGGTTGTGATAAAAACACAATTGCATTCTTATGACTATTACTATTTTAACAAAAACTTTAGCCAGCTTACTAGTCACTTCTCTGCAATGGTGTCATTGGTGAAAAATCCAGTTCGTGCAAAGGTAGCCCTCACCACATAACGGCAGTTTTCTTTTTCAGTAAGAGCGTGCATCCAGTTTTTTAGAATATATATTCTGCTGTCTGACAGCTGTGAAAAATTATGTGCTATGAATTGTTGTGGCTGGAGATTGTGCAGTACAATTGCAAAGAGTGTTGAATCAAACGTTTGACTTTAATGCTAATAACAGGCTAACTGGCTGCTGTGAGATTGGTCATTTTTACTTTTTTTTAAGAACAGAAAGCTTAATAGGTTAAATTATTTTTTAAAGCACTCTTTAGCACAGGACATCCACAAATGTGTTAGGAAACTAGAGCACCCGGAGGAAACCCATGCAGACATGAGGAGAATATGAAAACTCAACGCTGACAGTCACCCAAGGCTGGAATTGAACCCAGATCCCTGGCATTGTGAGGCAACAGTGTTAACCACTGTGCCATCGTGCCACCTCACCGAAAATAATAAGTTTTCAATAAGACAGTGACAATAAGACAGTTATATTTTCTAATTGCTGCAATATGGATTCCCGGCTTGGGTAACTGTGAGGAGTTTGCCCGTTCTCCCCATGTCTGCGTGGTTTTCCTCAGGGTGCTCTGATTTCCTCCCACAGTCCAAAAGACGTACTGGTTAGGTGCATTGGCCATGCTAATTTCTCCCTCAGTGCACCCAAACAGACGTCGGAGTGTGACGACTAGGGGATTTTCACAGTAACTTCATTACAGTATGAATGTAAGCCTACATGACACTAATAAATAAACTTTAAAAAATTAAACATGTTTAAGAAAGAATTACATTTAAGGAGTGTGGTGGAGGATTTCCAATGTGCTATGTATACAAGGAAGCGAGGGTTACTTTTAATCTTGTTTGTCCATTGGATAAAGTTACTTGTCATGATACTTAGTGAGGTAATTCAGTGCTGTCAAATGTCAGTAATAGCAGGAATAGCATTGCATCTGCTATGATTGCATTACTGATGTGCAAAGCCAAATGATATGAAACATAGTTTTACATATTAAAAGAGTAGTTCATAGTGAAAGTGACAATTTATCATTATTCAAAAAATAATTGATTGTATTTGTCCACGATGCAATTTTTATAGCTTTGTTCATTTGTGAGTAGTTGGGTATTTAAAACAAAATGGTGCTATTTGTCATATACATTTTGAGGAAATCAGCCAGTAAACTGAAGCTGCTAATGATGACGCCATGTTAACTGTGGGTTAAATTTGGATGTTACGGAGGCAGTACACAAAAGAATAGCAAGGGCAAGAGTACCCAAAGGGCGAAACGGATACAATGTCAAATCAACTGGAATACTGAAGCACCAATTTACACATGAAGCTTTAAAAGTTAATATTATACACAATGTCCTTAAGCCACCAATAGTGAAAATATTTGGAGGGGACTGTCCTATTTTTGCTGACAATTTTGACAATAAGTGAACAATCCTTTTAAGTCCTGCCACCCACTGGTTGCCCAAGGCCCACCTAACCTGATTTTCTCGTGAACAGTTAGATGAGCAGCGGGTGTTCCTTCCCTAAATATTTAATCATGGTTTGATGTCAGTTGGAGGACCTTGAAGCAACTTTCAGATACAAATGGGAAGAGTTTTGACACTGATTCTTGTGAGGCCACTGAAAATTCCTCTACCATTGGATGCCTTCCACTGGTTTTAAATACTCACGGCCTCATTCCTCAGGTGAAGTTGCTGGATTTCTTGCGTGATTAGTGACATGCTAGTCTGTGCTCATGAAGCCTACGCAACTCCGAGACCACCGCTACACAAATATCAAATATGCCCGCCGCTCTATCGCCTGCCCACACTTTGGCAAATCAGACCACAAGGCTGTGCTCCTGGTCCCAGCTTACAAGCAAAAACTGAAGCAGGAGAATACATCAAGGAAAGTTGTGCAACGTTGGTCTGAGGAATCGGATGATCTCCTACAGGGCTGCTTGGAGTCAGTGGACTGGTCAGTATTTAAAATCTCTGCGACCAGCCTGAACGAGTACGCCACTACAGTAACTGACTTCATTAGTAAGTGTGTAGAAGACTGTGTGCCAAAGAAGCAAATTTGTGTGTTCCCCAACCAGAAACCATGGATGAACAAGTCTGAGGCTTTCATGTCAGGTGACCTTGGTCTATACAAGAAAGCCAGATACGATCTAAGGAGATCCAACAAAGTTGCCAAAACTGTACAAGACCAAGCTAGAGTCCTAGGCTAGCCACAACGACCCCCGCCGACTATGGCAAGGTCTGCAAGACATAATAGGCTTCAAGATGAAGGCATGTAAAATCACCAGCTCCGACGGTGCACCCCTCCCTGATGAGCTCAATGCATTCTACGCCCGTTTTGAGCAAGAGGTCAGCGGGAGCATGCCCTCCACCCTGGAAGCCCTGGATGAACCTGTATCTGGGGTCACCATTGCAGATGTCAGAGCAGCTTTCTCGAAGGTCAACCCACGGAAAGCGACTGGCCCAGATGGGGTACTCAGACGAGCACTAAGATTCTGCGTGGATCAGCTGGCCGGGGTATTCACAGACATCTTCAACCTCTCTTTACAACAATCTGAGGTCCCTATCTGTTTCAAGAAGATGACCATCATTCCGGTACCGAAGAAAAACCAAGCAGCATGCCTTAATGACTATTGGCCGGTGGCTCTGATATCCATCATTATGAAGTGCTTCGAAAGGCTAGTCATGGCACGAATCAATTCCAGCCTCCTGGACTACCTGGATCCACCACAGTTTGCCAACTGCCGCAACAGGTCCACAGCAGATGCCATCTCCCTGATCCTGCACTCAACCCTAGAACACCTCGATAACAAAGACACCTATGTCAGACTCCTATTTATTGACTATACCTCAGCCTTCAACACCATTATTCCCATTCAACACCATTATTTGGGCACGGAGGCCCAAACTCCGTGGCCTGGGCCTCAGCACCTCCCACTGTGACTAGATCTTGAACTTCCGAACTCACAGACCACAATCAGTAAGGATAGGCAACAACACCTCCTCCACGATCATCCCCAACACTGGTGCCCCACAAGGCTGTGTTCTCAGTCCTCTGCTATACTCCTTATACACCTATAACTGTGTGGCCAAATTCACCTCCAATTCGATTTTCAAGTTTGCTGACGACACCACCGTAGTGGGTCGGATCTCAAACAATGACGAGACAGAGTACAGGAATGAGATAGAAAATCTGGTGAACTAGTGCAGCAGCAATAATCTCTCCTTCAATGTCAACAAAACGAAGGAGATTGTCATTGACTTCAGGAAGCTTAAAGGAGAACATGCCCCTGTCTACATCAGCAGGGTGGAGAGCTTCAAGTTTTTAGGTGTCATCACCAACAACATGTCCCGATCCCCGCATGCCGACACTATAGTTAAGAAAGACCACCAACGCCTCTATTTTCTCAGAAAACTAAGGAAATTTGGAATATCAGCTACGACTCTCACCAACCTTTACAGATGCACAGTAGAAAGCATTCTTTCTGGTTGTATCACAGCTTGGTATGGCTCCTGCTCTGCCCAAGACCTCAAGGAACTACAAAAGGTCCTGAATGTAGCCCAATCCATTATGCCAACCAGCCTCCCATCCACTGACTCTGTCTGCACTTCCCGCTGCCTCGGCAAAGCAGCCAGCATAATTAAGGACCCCACGCACCCCGGTCATTTTCTCTTCCAACTTCTTCCGTCGAGAAAAATATACGAAAGCCTGATGTCACGTACCAACCGACTCCAGAACAGCTTCTTCCCTGCTGCTGTCAAACGTTTGAATGGACCTACCTTGCATTAAGTTGATCTTTCTCTACACCCTAGCTATGACTGGAACACTACATTCTCCACTCTCTCGTTTCCTTCTCTATGAACGGTATGCTTTGTCTGTATAGCACGCAAGAAACAATACTTTTCACTGTATGTTAATACATGTGACAATAATAATAAATCAAATCAAATCAAATCCATTCAAATGAAGATCCACTGTGAGGACAACCAGAGCCACCTGACAGGCAGTGTGATTGCCTTGCCCAGCAGCTGCCCAATAAATATTCTACATGTAAACTGGCTCCATTGTATTTACCTATTTTGCACATATTTACAATGCACACAAGTTGTTTTAGAGTAAAGCAGCTAAGCATTAAATGTGGCACCAGAAATATTACTCAACATTTTCCAGCAATTTCATGGACATCAAGATCACATTATGCCTAGGATATCTTTCCAAGTGTCCTCATTAGCATTTGTACTGTTACATGTATTAGTACTGGTATTGTTTGGACTGGATTGTATTGGTACAGCTGCTAGCTGTTGTTTTGAGTTTTCACAGCTGACTGATTCTATGTAGTCTCACTTAAGCTTTTGGGTTTTTCTACTCTTTTCTAGATTTTGCAACCCTTCTTGCTTCGATCACTCTCATGATTAATCCAAACTCCTTGTGTGGAATTTTCCTGTCCCGCCCACCACTGGAGTTGTAGTGGATGTGGGCGGACCATGCAAAGGTCCATTGACCTCAAGCAGGATTTTCCAGTTTTGGCACGAGCGCGGCTGGAAAATTCCACCCAATGTCTTTGAGAGTACTTAATTCACTTTAATTTCAAGGTAATGTGCTCCAAAACAATGAATAGAATAACCTTACTGTAAAAGGCATGGAGCTACCGGGATTATGCCATGTCACAATGTCTTCTCTGCGGTGTTAGGTGAATGATAGAGTCTCACGACATCAGGACTCATTTTAAGCAAATTTATCTCACAAAAGCTAACCTAAGAAATACATAAATGTATTTACCGTAGCAATCATTCTAGCTAATACCTCAAAATGAAAATTGTAAAACGTCACAATCCAATACTAACCAAATTAGTTGTAGAATACTATTATGGAAACAAAGTTCTAACTGTGGCAGGTAGCAGCGGCTCAGACAATTTCCTGGAGAACGTCAAACCAACTGCGTTTTCCTTCATGTTCTAGGCACATGCGTAATGCTTGGCATTACTTGTTAAAATTCCAGATTGTCCTAAGAGAGTGGTGATGGATCTTCTCCGTCTGCTGCAGTCTTTATGGCTATAATGCCCCCATTATTATTGTTAGGTAATAATTCCAGGATATTGGCCCAGCAATGATAAAGGAACAATCAAAATAGCATGTTTCATCTTCACTCAGTCCAACTCAGCTTGATAAACCACTTATAGACCTTTCACCAGTTACCATGATTTGTTTAGATTTTCATTATTGACCCTTGCTTGAAAAATAATTCGCTGTGATATATTTAACTGCACAATTTCGCAGATTATGTTAATCAAAAGTAGGTTGCCTGAGGCATTCTGACTGTACTAAAAGGAAGAGACAAATATAAATGATCTAATTCTGTGACAGCTTCCATTGTTTCTGCGAGTCCTCCATGAATTCCAGCATATGCATTGATTATTTATGGTTTCTGATTCCTTTCTGTTCTACATATCTGAACAACCGTCTGACTTCTGCTTGGATCCTTCTAGACTTTTTATGTTGTTCTTTTACAAAGTGGATTTTGGGGTCTTCTTCACTTTCAAAGACTCTGCTTGTCAAAGCAGATAGCAAATTTTAGGAAAAGGAAGATAACATTTAGTGTAGCATGTCGGCTCCTTTTTGATCCCAACTCCAGTTTCTCATTGCAATTAAGCTTCTTCAGCTTGTTGTAGCAGTAAGGCAATGAAAGAAAAGGTCCCAAGATTAATTGCTGAGTTTTCCTTCTTAAATGTAAACAATGGTTGGAGAATCGCTGTAGTAATATTTTCAGGTTGAAGGGAACATTAAGTCAGGGGGTTAGAATTCTTCAGTAAGAATTTTCTCCACTATCCGTTCTCAAAGTTAAGTGGGATGGTCGTGAAATGGAACAAAATTGGGTGAAGAGGCCTATTTCCATCCAATTGTCTTGAACTAAATTTCACTTTTCTCATAACACCATCAACCCCACCGCTCCCCACCACCGCCACCCACCCACCCCCCCCCCCCGCATCCCCACACCAGCACCTCCCAACCTCACCCTGCAGACAGCCACTCCTTCCTTTTCCATCTCTTCCAGTCCTGTTCCCCCCTTCAAACATTACATGAACCATAGCAGTAGGCCAGGGTCATGGTGCTTTAAGCCTCATGTGTCAACAATAGGAAGTCTCACAACATCAGATTAAAGGCCAACAGGTTTATTTGTTCAGGTGAAGGGGCAGTGCTCCGAAAGCTCGTGCTACCGAATAAACTTGTTGGACTTTAACCTGGTGTTGTGAGACTTCTTACTGTGCCTACCCCAGTCCAATGCCACCATCTCCACATCATGGCTACCACATGTGTCAAGTTAGGGAAAATGCTCACTCCTTCCAGTTACTTATATGCTAAAGGTCTTGATGGTAGCTTTTGATTCAGTCAACATCCCAATCAGACTTCAAGGTTCTGTGGCCCCTTAAGCAATGCCTCCTACTATCTGGCTGCAGCAGCGAAGTTCTGCTAGGAAGCCACTATGAAAATCTATGACATTCAATCCAGAGTCGTGTCATGTTATTGTAATGATCTAATGCCATTGATTTATTTACTGCACAAGACAGAAGGCACCACACTCTCATAAAGGATTGGGTAAATATGTTCTGAGTTCATTTTTTTAAAGCTCAGCACATCAGAAAGTTATACATAGGTATAAAGATTGAAGAGATCAGACATTGTGCGTGCTCTGCTCAAAGCAAAGGTGAAATGAAGAGTGGATCACATAACACGCTTCCCTTCTAGTAATTTCATGCCATCCATCAAAGGCATATTACAACAACTCTTCCTTTCTTGTTAAAAATACTTTCCACCCTTCCAACAAAGTATAACTATTTGCAATACATGCTCGCATTTAGTTACATATAAGTGTATAGAATAAGTGTATAGAATTTCTATGAGTCACAAAAGCATAGAGGCATGCCCAGATCCAGTGATGGTAACCTTGTCTGGAGATTCATTTAATTTCTCACAGTGGTCTATAGGATTGCCATTCTAGGATCTTATCCTTGGTTACATTTGGGATCTTGCTGGAAATGCAATAGAACTGCCCAGTGGTTGAGGAGTTGGAATGGATCTGATTTGTCCTCAGTTACACCTCACTATTGTACCTTAATTTGAGTGTAATGGCATCATAGGTCCTTAATTCTGAGCAAATCCTTATCATCTTGACTGATTACCACATACCTCCTGTGAGATCCTAGATGTGAACTTGTCCCAACTGTAAATTTAGTAATTCTGTACCTGCATTTTAATCGTGCATGTTCGTTGTTTTCTCTTTTAGTTTTAAAAGCTGCTCTCTAGTTTCCAAAAGAGTAGGTTGGATAGGTTAGATAAACCGATATGCACTCATCTGCCAAACATGGGCTCTATTGCACTTAAGAGGTGTCACTCTCAGATGTAACATTGCAATGTGCAGATCTTGCTTGGTCTGTCTACATTTGAGAATTAGGGATTTCACCATGCAAATCATTTGTTCAGTTAAGCCATGGGATCAAGGGTAATGAGGAGAAAAGTAGCATGATTGATATTCCACTTGAAATGACTTACCAACAAATTACGGACCACTATCCGTAATGATCTTTCTAAGCATAATGAAAACACAGAAAATAGCACTTACAGTGTGCACAACAGTTGAGCTGATTGCTCAATGAGCAAATCATGTTTGATTAATTTGCTAGAGTTCTTTGAGGATGTAACAAGCAAAATGGATAATGGGGGTTCTGCAGATGTAGTATATCTGGACTTCCAGAAGGCGTTTGATATGGTGCCACACAAAAGGTTAATTCACAAGGTTAAATCACATGGGATTTGGGGTAATTTATTAGCTTGGATAGGTGACTGGCTGATGTACAGAAGACAGAGAGTCGGGATAAATGGGTTTTTTTCTGGATGGCAAGAAGTAACAAGTGGGGTGCCGCAGGGTTCAGTCCTTTGGCCCTAGCTATTTACAATCTATATTAATGACTTGGATAGAGGGATAGAAGGCTCTATAGCCAAATCTGCGGAAAAATAGGCGGGACAGTAAGTTGCAATGAGGAAATAAGAACCTTACAAATGGATATAGATAGATTAGGAAAGTAGGCCAAAATGTGGCAGAGGGAGTTTAACATGGATAAATGTGAGGTGATGCTTTTTTGTCGCAAAAATGGAAAGGCAACTTATTATCTAAATGGGGAGAGACTTTGGGGTGCTCCGGTGCAGAGGGATCTGGGTGTCCTTGTTCATGAGTCACAGAAAACTAGCATGCAGGTACAGCAGATAATAAAGAAAGAGAATGGAATGTTGGCATTTATAGCTAAAGGAATTGAATATAAAGGTAAGGAAGTATTGTTGCAACGATACAAGGCATTGGTGAGACCGCACCTGGAATATTGTGCCCAGTTTTGGATCTCATATTTGAGGAAAGATGTCGTGGCATTGGAGGCAGTTCAGAGGAGGTTCACTAGATTGATTCCAGAGATGAGGGGTTTATCGTATGAAGAGAGATTGAACAGGTTAGGCTTATACTCTCTGGAATTTAGAAGAATGAGGGGAGATCAAATTGAGGTGTACAAGATGATAAAACGTATTAATAAAGTAGGCATGGAGCGGATGCGTCTGCTGGTGGAGCATTCTAGGACGAGGGGTCATAGTCTTCGGATAAGGGGTAGCAAATTTAAAACAGAGTTGAGGAGAAACAGTTTCTCCCAAAGGGTTGTGAATCTGTGGAATTTGTTACCCCAAAATGCGGTGGATGCTGGGACTGTGAGTAAATTTAAGGAGGAATTAGACAGATTTTTAATTGGTAATCGGTTGAAGCGTTATGGGGATGAGAAGCATATGAGCCATGATCGAATAGTGGAGTGGACTCGATGGGCTGAATGGCCTAATTCTACTCTTATATCTCATGAACTTATGAACTTGTGACATATTGCACAATTGTTGAATAATGGATCACTTGGTAAAATAGTTGATAATGATGATGACAGGGATGAAAGTGGTTGGATGTGATTTTGGACCAAGGGTGGTAGGAACTTCATGTGGAGCCAATGGTTCTTTGTGCTGACTTGGCATATGCTTTTGATGTGCCTTGTACTTCTTGACGTGCTTTCAATAGAAATCTTAGAAATCTTAGAAACCCTACAGCACAGAGAAAGGCCATTCGGCCCATTGAGATACTATTGTTCGTAGCCAGCCAATAGATTGTCTTAAATCTTCTCATCTAATCTATGCCCAATCTATATGATGACTTGAGTGCCTTTAAAAATGACTCCCCAGGAGATGCCTAGCTCATCCCGATAATGCCAAAATGGTTGTGTTTGTGGACATGCTGAATTGAATCAGGCTCTCCTTCAATGATGGTTCTCCACAGTTTCTGTAGTACAGAATCTTTCATTGTTTATTCTTGTAGCTGCTGGATTTGCCTGGTGCAAATGTACCAGATCAATTTGGAGAACATATTCAAGTTCAATGGCAATGAAGTCAACTTGTAGATCCAAGAATATATCTTCTGTTTTCGCTGGGTTAAGCAATCTGCTCAGTGTATTCGATGTGACCATCAAGTTATCTGGCTTGTATCCAATCTCTGTTGGAACCTTAAATCTTTATCAAGAGACAATGCAATCTTGGCAGTGTGCTCACTGGTCAATGGTTTTCATCAAATATTCTCCAGTGGCTTAGAGTCATAGAGTCATAGAGGTTCACAGCATGGAAACAGGCCCTTCGGCCCAACTTGTCCATGCCGCCTTTTTTTAAAAAAAAACCCTGAGCTAATCCCAATTGTCCGCATTTGGCCCATATCCCTCTATACCCATCGTACCCATGTAACTATCTAAATGATTTTTAAAAGATAAAATTGTACCCGCCTCTACTACTGCCTCTGGCAGATTGTTCCAGACACTCACCACCCTCTGTGTGAAAAAATTGCCCCTCTGCACACTTTTGTATCTCTCCCCCTCACCTTAAACCTATGCCCTGTAGTTTTAGACTCCCCTACCTTTGGGAAAAGATATTGACTATCTACCTTGTCTGTGCCTCTCATTATTCTATAGACCTCTATAAGGTCACCCCTCAGCCTCCTACGCTCCAGACAAAAAAACCCCAGTCTATTCTGCCTCTTCTTATAACTCAATCCATCAAGTCCCGGTAGCATCCTAGTAAATCTTTTCTGCATGTGGTTGGTCTTGACCACAAATAGACAGGTTTGAAAATGCATGATTCCAAACACGAAGGGCTAATTAATCCTGATGTTGGAGTGGTTGGATTGCATTACGGACAGAAATTCTGAAGTAAATTTATTTGGTTTGCCTTTTTGTAGTATGCACATCCCCAGACTTTTCTGTGAAGCATCTATCTCTCAGGGTAGTTGTCTCCCTTGGATCACAAAATTGCAATTCCGTGCTTCTGATAATGACTACTTCAATGTTTGGAGAATGCATTGGTGATCTTCATGCTACAAGAAAGGCACACCCTTTCTAACAATTCTTTTGGTGATGGAAATATTTGGGTGAAATTGGGAATGCGTGGAAACAAGAAATGAAAGGGATCCAATTTTTGAAAATTGTCCTTATCTTGAAGAGATGGCAGGACCTTAATACTCTCTATTCAACTTCAATCAAGACATATGCCAGCAGTGGAATAAATAGAATCAAAGAAATTGATCTGTCACACATTGATCTTACACTTCAGACTGTTGAACACTAATCTTTCATTAAATGTCTCTTGCTTCAAAAAAATGATGTGATTTTAACTTTTTTTTGCTTGAATTTCCCTTGTTCATGATCAATCCAGTTTTTGTTTTGGTCTTTCAGAGAATTAAGGGATGTGCAGAGCTGGTGGGAAAATGGAGTTGAAGCCCAAGATCAGCCATAATCTATTGAATGGTGGAGTAGGCTCGATGGGCCATATGGTCTACGCCTGCTCCATTTCTTCTGTTCTTGCTCTTGAGGTCCACACTCTGACCTTTCCTGATTGAGCTAATCTGGTGCAGACACGCTCTCCCAATCATGCAAATGACAGGCTATGCACTGCAACCTCACCATGGGGGATCCATCTGCTTACCAACTCTTGAGCACAAGCTCAACGCTGTGTCTTCAAAGCTTTTCTTTGCAATCACTCGCTGTGTTTCTAACACTCTCCAGCACTGTGACTTTGTTGCAATCTGAACAGAACACTGAGGGCTTTCTCATGCCATGCAGCATGGGCTGTTCTCCATGTTATACTTGTATATCTTGCTGCCAACTGTCTCACCATGGCTGATCACCATGAGTGTTATTCTAATGATATAATAAATTGTTTATTTACTCTACAATAAACAAGGCACCAATCCCTCAAAATTTGGGATTGGGTAAACACGCTGTGGGTTCATTTTTTAAGATTAAGCGCATGAGAACAGTTCTACTTAGGTATACAGCTTGAAGGCACCAGACTATGTATGTGTGCTCTGCTCAAAACAAAAGTGGAACTAATGCTGAATCACATGTCACAATTGACTGAGTGACAGGAAAGCAAATAGTTCCATACCCTTGCCTAAACAATGGGTTTCAATTTAATATGGTTTGGAAATACCCACCAGGATTTATTCACCAATCAGCTGCATCTGTTGGTCTCACGATCCACCCTTGCACAACCCCCCTGTCAGATTGTCCCCCCTTCACATAGCCTCCCCCATCATGGATCCCACTCAAGCCCCAACTCCTCAGTATTGCCCCAAGCACACTGGCAGTACCCAACAGGCACTGCTGGGCTGTCCATTGGCCACTGCCAGGCTGAGTGGTGGAAACCGTCAGTGTGCCAGTTGGGCACCACTAGTGTGTCTGGTGGGCCTCGCCAGGTGGGCACTGCTGAATGGGCACTACCTGCCCATGCCCCCAACCACCGGGGGTTTTCAGTGGCCTCCGAACCCCCTGGCGTGACCATCGCGCCAGGTCTCTGCTCGTGGAGACCAGTGGTGATTCTCACCATTATCATCACATGCCCACAGGCTGGTGAATTGCGTGCACTTGGATTTGAATGGGCTATGCATATTTAACTGCTACTTTAAATATGCTAATTGAACTCATGCCATTTCTGTGTGTGATCCGGTTCAGACCATTAGGAAGGGACCGGGAGAATCACTAACTGTTTGTCGCTGGGTGCAAAAGAAATTTTTAGGCCTGCATGCTATTCTCTGGGACGGGCGTGATCTACTAACGGCGAGGTCAGAGAATCACCTCCAGTGTCAACTGGATGGTCGTGAACTTCAAAGGGACATAAACACATAGTGAATTGGGCAGCCAAATGGCAAATGAAATTCAATGCTGAGAAGTGCGAGGTGGTTTATTTTGGCAGGAGGAATGTGGAGAGACAGTATAAATTAAACGGAGGAACTCTAATAAGATGCAGCAACAAAAAGATCTCCGTGTTTATGTACATAAATCACTGAAGGGGAGAGGGCATTTTGAAAGAGCATTTAATAAATCATAAAATATCCTTGGTTTTATTAATAAATGTATTGAGTACAAGCAGATCATGTTGAACTTGTGTATAAGACATTAGTTTGGCCTCATCTGGAATACTGCATCCAGTTCTGAGTGCCATACTTGAGGAAGGATGTGACGCCATTGGAGAGAATACGGAGATGACTCACAAGAATGAATCCAGGAATAAACAACTGTAGCTATAAGGATAGATTGGAAAGGTTGGGATTGTTTTCCTGGGAGAAAGCTTGGTAGGAGTATTTAGGATCCTGAGGGGTATGGACAGGGTAAATAGTGAGAAACTGTTCCCTCTCAAGAGAGCTTCATGACCTAGAGGACACAGATCCAAAATAATGGGAAAATGGACTAGAAGTGATGTGAGGATTATTTTTTTCACCCAGAGGATGTTCGGAGTCTGGAACGCATTTCCAGAGAGGGGGCAGAGGCAGGCTCAATCAAGCTATTCAAAAAGGAATTGGATTACCAACTGAAAGGGAAGAATGTGCAAGGTTATGGGGATAAGGCAGGGGAGTGGGACTAGCTGAAGACTCAATGGGCTGATGGCTTCTTTCTGCAATGTGAAGATTCCATGATTCTATTGATGTCAGGGTGATATTCCTAAAAGGCCCAGGGTCATGACAGGGTGAGGTTGCAGGTAGAAGACCAATCTTGACTCTGTACATGTGGAATCAGTATTATCCATAAGGATCACCTTTCCTGAGTGTTTTCTTGTACCCACTGATGAAAAGTTATTTATAGAGATGTTGAGTGATTGGGTTCAAGTATTTTATCTTATCCATTCATCAACAAGTCACTGTCAAGGAATGTGTATAATGAATAGTCACTTGAGAAGGCTGCCAGGCGCCGATGGAACTGAATATAGAATAGTCAAAAAGAAGACTTTCAGGTAAATAAATGTAGATTCAAAAGTATAGGGCTGGGTCCTTAGTTTAGTTGATTCACCATTCCCAAACAAAATGTTGAACATTGAACTTTTAACTTGTCTATGTATCAAAAATACATTTGCATGCGATTTACATCCAAAATCAAAGAACTACATTTCTCAGCAGAAGTGTATTATCAGCAAAACTGGACCTAAATATGCATCAGCACAACTAAAAATATAAAACTGGGCACTGTTAGAGATGTCACAGATGATTGCTAACTCTAATGGTATTGTAACTCATCTGGTTTAAAAATAGCAGCAACAATTCTATAAGACTAATTAGTATTCTTGATCAACACTTGTGTCACACCTGCGTCATATGCCAGTAAACATGTGAGGAAGATCCTTCAGCAGGACCTTCCAAACCTGCAATCTCTACCACCTAGAAGACAAGGGCAGCAGACACATGGAGACACCACCACCTGCAAGTTTCCCTCCAAGTCATTCACCATCCTGACTTGGAAATAGTTCACCGTTCCTTCACTGTTGCTAGATCAGAATCCTGGAACTCCATCCCAAACAGCACTGTCAGTGTACCTACACCTCAGGGACTGCAGCAGCTCACCACCACCTTCTCAAGAGCCAGCAAACCTCACATCCCATTAAAAAATAGACATTTTTACTATTAAAAAGCAGCATGGAGTATGGACAATATACCTTGACAAAATGGAATTCAAGGGAGGTTAGGTGACCTTTGCTTTTTTTCTGGGCCTGCTTCTGGGAAGTCATTAAAATGTAAATGGCATTTTAGGGACAGTTGATCGAAGATACTTTGGAATGCAACAGATCTCTTGTGGATTTGACAGTTACTATCATCTAAATGTTTACAGAAACTGAGATCCAATCGACATCCGGAACTTCCACCAACATGGGTGAGAAGAAAACCCATTACAATCAAAACGAGATGCAAATGGCCATGATATAAAGATCAGTGCCAAGGGCTGGGGCGGCTTATGGGGGGGCGGGGGTGGCTTACGGGGGAGGCAGGGGTGGCTTATGGGGGTCACGGCTGATCAGTGGTGGTTGGGGGTAAGGGACCTGCTGCGCACTCTGCATTGGGGATTGACTTGATTTATTATTGTCACATGTATTAGCATACAGTGAGAAGTATTGCTTCTTGCGCGTTATACAGACAAAACATACCGTTCATAGAGAAGGAAATGAGAGACTGCAGAATGTAATGTTACAGTCATAGCTAGGGTGTAGAGAAAGACCAACTTAATGCAAGGTAGGTCCATTCAAAGGTCTGATGGCAGCAGAGAAAAAGCTGTTCTTGGTATGTGACCTCAGACTTTTGTATCTTTTTCCCGATGGACGAAGGTGGAAGAGAGAATGTCCAGGCAGCGGGAAGTGTAGACAGAGTCAATGGATGGGAGGCTGGTTTGCGTGATGGATTGGGCTACATTCACGACCTTCTGTAGTTTCTTGTGGTCTTGGGCAGAGCAGGAGCCATACCAAGCTGTGATACAACCAGAAAGAATGCTTTCTATGCATCTGTAAAAGTTGGTGAGAGTCTTAATTGACATATAATATCTCCTTAGTCTTCTGAGAAAGTAGAGGCATTGGTGGGCTTTCTTAACTATAGTGTCAGCATGGGGGGACCAGGACAGGTTGTTGGTGATCTGGACACCTAAAACCTTGTAGTTCTCAACCATTTCTACATCGTCCCCATTGATGTAGACAGGGGCATGTTCTCCTTTATGCTTCCTGAAATTCATGACAATCTCCTCGTTTTGTTGACATTGAGGGAAAAATTATTGTTGCTGCACCAGTTCACCAGATTCCCTATCTCATTCCTGCACTCTGTCTCGTCATTGTTGGGAGGCAGGGCGGGGGGGTTGCAATCAGGGTTGGACATTGGAGGGGTGGTCAGGCTGGCCATGGTGGGGGTGGGGGGAGGGGAGGGGGGGTTGGGTTGGCCATGGAAGGGTGTGGGGTGTCACCAAGGCCACCGATCGGGGGGCGTCCAGGAAGTAATCGGCAAGCAGATGATCAGGAGATCGGCGATGGGGGGGGCCAGTGTGTATGCGATAGATCGGCATATGCGCAGTGGCCCGCTCAGCGCGCCGATGCCAACCCCCCCCAGCAGGTTCAGGGTCTGTTCCACACTCCCCACCCCTTACAGGAGTGAATCACATTAGGCATTCTGTGACGCATAGAGTTCCGGAGATTCATTCCACTCAGCTCACCCGAAAAACAGGTGGGAAAAAGTCCCGTATTCCTGCCCCTTGGGTGCAGGTTGTTTTGGGAGAATAGCCCCCTATTGGAGTTTGTTGAAATACAAGGTTCTGAGGGGGCTTGACAGGGTTAATACTGTGAAGAGGATGTTTCCCCTCATGGAATTCCTTCCCTCAGGGGATTGTTCGTCTTCGGAATTGGTTTTCCCCAGACAGCAGTGGAGGCTGAGGAACTGAATATATTCGGGGCTGAGTTAGATGTTTGATCCACAAATGTTAAGGGTTATGGAGGGCAGGCAGGAAACTGAAGTTAAGGCCACAATCAGATCAGCCATGATCTTATTAAATTGTGGAAAGAACTTGAGGGGCCGAATGGCCTAATCTTGCTCCTATTTTTTATGATCTCATGATCTCTCCATCGGCTTATGAGCAGTGATCCTTCTATCAGCCTGTAATCAATCATCCCTCCTCAGCCTGTGACTAATCACCCTATCAACCAGGGAAGACATGCTTGTTGACATGGCAGAATGAAGAATCCAATTGACCCCATGGTTCAGAGATGACTCCCTACATTTTCTCCTCCAAGCTTCTTGCGCAACATGGGAAGTCCTCTTCTCCAGGGACAGAAGACAGAAGATGGGGTCCTTCCCAGCAAACCAAGCAAGCCTCGATGGTGGCCATGAAGGAGATCAGAAGATGTAGGGTCATCCCAAGGATTTGGCTGCAATGTGACCATGACCTTCTCTGCTCCATAATGTTGACTGACAAACCTCGGTTTTTATAATGGTTAGCAATTGGATTAGTGCGTGGGTGCAGGTGATGGAGAGGCGAAGCCCAAAATCTAGTTGGTAAAGGGTTGAGGTTGCAGCATGCCCTTGGAAAGCAATCGCTACAGCTCTGTCAAGGGGCATGAAACTGACACAAGTGATCCTCATAAGGTGGCAGAGTGAACCAATGCCACATGCATGTGGGCAGCCACAAAGGCAGGAGTTAGTGTGCAAGCTGAATAGGCATTGGGAGGAATTTTCCTATCCTGCCCACCACAGGAATCGTAGCGGGCAGGGGGCAGAAAATGCAAAGATCTGTTGACCTCGGGTGGGGTTTTCCGGTTTTCAGGCAAGTGCGGCCGGAAAATCCCACCCATAGTGTCTTTCTCTTGTAGGATGACTAACATTGGTCTTCTGCGTTCTCGCAGAAGAGAGCCCTGAACACTCAGGAAAGGGTTAGGACCTTACTTGCAATGCTGATGCCCATGAAACAGGATGCTGCGGAGCTGGCAGCTTACCAAGGCATCACAGATGGTGATCCCAACTACCTCTCCTCCATGGTAAACCCTGTGCACTTTACTACCTGTGAATGGAAATGCCTTATTTCACAGCTGGCTGCAGATTGCAGTGATGACATCAGCTGTCACCCTGTTGTCACTGTTTAAACTCTGCCAAAGTGGCAATGCCCAGTGTCCCCTGTGCACTCATCATTAAACATGAAGGGTTCTATTGGATTCTTAACCACGTTAACCACCTCTAAATTATCTGGTTCAAAAGAGCCAGTGCTGTTCCCCCTTGGGTTCACATCTAATGCTGGCAAAATGAGGCCCTGGTCTGATGAAGTCAGAGGCCCAAGCTGATGCCATTCCACCTGCTTCCATGGTAGCCATTTTGGAACCATAAAATCCCAGCCTTTGGGCCTAGGAATATAAATGGTAGATTTAAATATCGCTGGGATAAATAAAACCTAATTTTAACTAACTGAAGAGAATAATAAGACATTTCTTTCAGTAAATTGCTGAAAACATTGTGTATGAAATCGAGAGTATAGAAGGTGACATCATGCATAAGAGAAGCCATATTATACACTCTGAAATGGGGGAGAAATATCACACAATTTCAACATTGGCAAGTTGATGCTTTTGCTCAAAGAATAATAATTTTAAGAGAGGCTGCTCTTCTGAAAAGCAGCTGTCTAATTTATGTTTGGTTTGAAAGCTGGAGTAAGGCTCAGTGTTATTCAGCACACAGGTAAAACTGCTGCTTTACAGTGACATTTGGATGGCAAAGTTTCTGTAGCAGCTCTGGGAAGGACAAGTCCTTGCTGTCCTGCCTTTCGACAGCAGAAATAAATCAAGCTACACACTGGAGGATACCCTTCCAGGCTGCACACTGGGAACTTCATTACATGCGCTGTGCCACATTATACTATGCATATTGCTACCGATTGGACACGTTCCTACATCCGCAGCCTATTTCTGTCATACTCACTAACGGAAGAAATCATTTTCAGGTTCAGACATATATAGGCTGAAAAAAATGACTTTGAACAGCTCGGAAACTCAAACACTGCTGAAAACTCCCAGTGGGTTGTGCTTTGTCTAAAATGCAACACAGTACACAAGCTAGGTAATCCTGCTGTGAGACCTTTCACATTTACTCTCTGAGTTTTAACTGGAGGTGTAGCAGTTCATTTTTTAACCATTAAATCACTGAAGAAATATTAATGTTTCTGCAAGGGTACAAGGAATATATTTCCTTTTATCTCTGTGAAGCACTTTATTGTTTTATTATGTTAATTATGCAGTATAAGTGCAAATTGTATTTAGAAATAAAAATATAAAGTATTGACATTGCATAGTGGATCTGATTGCATTTTGAAAAATAAAAGATCAGTTAACGTTTTAGGTATCCTTTGTCAGGACTGCATCTCGTTTATTTCTGAAAAAAGCTATTTTTAAATCAAGATTTATATTTATTTGTGGAGCTAAGAATTTACTTCACAATTTTCCTTCTCATTTTCAATTGTCTCCATGGCCTTGTCCATCTGCAGTCTCCTCCAGCCCTGTGTTTCTAACCCATCTGGTTCACTAATATCCTTTTGGGAAGGAAATCGGCCATCCTTACCTGGTCTGGCCTCCATGTGACTCCAGAGCCACAGCAATGTGGTTGACTCTCAACTGCCCTCTGAACTAGGGCAACTGGGGATGGGTAATAAATACTGGCCAGTCAGCGATGTCCATGTCCCATGAATGAATTTTAAAAAACACCTCTTTGTTAGCCAACACTGGCCTACTCCTGGTACTCCATACCCCCCATTCCTTCACTAGTGGCTATTTCTTCAGTGACCTTGCTCTATTGGCTAGAGCTCTCTCCCTCGGCTAGAGCTCCCTCCCTCAGCTTTGTCAGCGTGCTACCTCACACCTTTCCCTCCAAACTTCCCTCCAAAAAAAGTATTGGTTTTTGGTTTGGACAGTCCAGGCAAGGCTGCATTTACTGTCCATCCCTAACCATCTTGAAGAAGTGCTGAAGGAATGCTGATCAGCCTTTTCCTTGAACCGCTGCTGCCTTTGTGCCAATGAGAAATCCTAGCTTTTTGACCCAGCAACAATGACGGAATGGTGACATAAGTCCAAGTTAGGAGAAGAACATGAGAGTGATGACATTGCCTCATCAACTCTGAAAAAGATCTGATAAAGACTCAAAACATTAGTTCTGTTCTCTCTCCACAGATACTGTCAGACCTGCTGAGATTGCCCAGCATTTTCTGTTTTTGTTTCAGATTCCAGCATCCGCAGTAATTTGCTTTTGCCTCATCAATGTGGCTTTTGTTCTTCATGGTTATGATCCTGGGAAGGGAGGAGCTGTTTAAGTAATTTGGACTTGCTGCTGCAGTACAGGTTTTTGTGACAGATGTAATTATCAGTGTAGGCAGAATCTGCCAGTTGATTCCTCCTAATCAATACATAGTGTTATTCATTAGCAGATGTGAAGTTATTACTTCAAGTTTATTAAAACATGATTTGCAGTTTACTCCAGGGTCAGTATCTATTATTACAAAATTGCTGTCTTTTCAATTTATTTTCCTCATTATGTCCACAAAAAGTGTAGTTTCGATTTCCGACTTTTAATGGGATGATAAACCAAGCCCCCTTTGCTGTCTCAGGTGAACGTAAAGCATTCCATGGCCATTATTTTTCCCTCAGTCAACATCATGAAAAAAGATTATGTGGCCAAGACCACATTGCTACTTGTGGGAGCTTGCTGTGTGCTGCATTTCTGGCACTGGAACAATGGTGACACTTCAAAAGTATTTCATTGCCTTGGGGTGGCACAGTGGTTAGCACTACTGTCTCACAGCACCAGGGACTTGGGTTTGATTCCCGGCTTGGGTCACTGTCTGTGCGGAGTCTGCACATTCTCCCCATGTCTGCATGGGTTTCCTCCGAGTGCTCCGGTTTCCTCTCACAGTCCAGAAGATGTGCTGGTTAGGTGCATTGATCATGCTACATTCTCCCTCAGTGTACCCGAACAGGTGACGGAGTGTGATGACTAACGGATTTTCACAGTAACTTCATTGCAATCTTAATGTAAGCCTACTTGTGACACTCGTAAATAAACTAAACTTAGAGCACTTTGGGACTTCCTGAGTAATGAAAGACACCATTCAAATGTATGTTTTTCTTGCTATAAGAGCAGAAAAGTCTAAGAGAGGATTATGAAGAATTAAAGATTAAATCATGAAGTATTCTAAGAATTCTAAGAGGGCAAGGTCAAATTGTTTGGTTGGAAAATCAGTGACAAGGATTCATCAATTTAAAACTGTCATTAAAGATTGAAGTAGAATGAAAGGAAACATTTATTTACACTGAGGATTGTTGGACTATGGAAAGCTTTGCCGCAGGAAGTGATTGAGGTAGAGACCATTGCATTGTTAAGTATGTGAAGCACAGGAGGATATATTGCGATATGGAGATTGGGTGAGTGGAATTCATTTTGGATTCCGACAGCAAAGAGTTGGAACAAATATGGTGGCCAAATGCTTCCATTCCCGTTCGTGGCTGGGATTTTCCGGTGCCACTAACAGTGAATGGAGCTTTGGCTGGAATGCCAAATGTTCCATTCTCTCGCAATGGGTCCTGCCACGGACGAGACCAGAGTATTCTACTCAACGAGTCAAATGGTCGCCTTCTTTGTTATCACTGCTTTTAGTTTCCTCATTGAATTGCGAAACAGACTCAATGGGCAAAATGGCCTATTTCTGCTCCAATGTTTTATGGTCTTATGGACAGTGGTTTTCTCCATTTCAAAATGCATGTGCCAACGTGTTAACTGTTAATCTGTTTACTAGAGTAAGGTCAGTGCGAGTATCATACTTTAATGCTGTGGTGGAATATCAATTCACAACTGTCCGTTCCTGGCTAAAAGTCTTTACCCAACTGAGAGCTCTGCACCTGCCTAAACATACACAGCTTTCCAGTATTGGCCAATACAGTTTCAATAATTTGTCTATGTGAGCATGAGTGTTCATCTTCTCAAAACACAAATTAATTTTATTAAGATATTCTGTTAATTAAGCTTGCCATTCCTCTGGAGTTACTGCAAAACATCTCCGTAAGCCAAAGTCATATCACTCTAGTCTGGAGTCATGATGGAAGAAAGCCCTGGAATTATATTACCACAGTGATGCAAACTTGTGAATTAATCCTTTTATGCAGTCCTAAATTATCTTATTATACATACAGCTAAATGGAATCTTTTTAAACATGCATTCACAGAACAATTGATTAGGAAACAGGGCATAGTATTTTATATTTGCACAAGACTTTGGTCAGGTCTCAGTTACAATACTGTGTCCAGTTTTGGTCCCCTCACAGAGTGGTATTGCAATATCGAAAATGCTGCAGAGGAGCACCACTGAACTATTACCCAGTTTTAAACATCTGAGATCTCAGTTTGGGGTTAAAGAGCTGAGACTCTAAATTTTAGATAAGCATACACATAGGCACAATCTAACTGAAATTTACAAGATGATGAAGGGACTAGAATGTGTTCCTGGTGACTGTTGATTCTAATTGAATAGGTTAAGAAGATTGCAGGTCAGATCAAGGTTAGATATCAGGAAATAATGGACCTCTGAAGCTGGCTACTGGCTCTTCCATCGGACACCAATTTGCTGAAAGCTGGATCTATATCTGCCTGAAGTGGAACTCAGCTCATTCAAAATTGTCGTAGCTGTCTTCTTGAAGGGCCGTACACCAGTAGGGTCATGTGACCCGATCACCCAATGGGAAATGAGTGAGAGATCTTGGTGCAGAGTGCAGGGTTTTGTAGCCTGATCCTAGAGCTGGAAGTGTTAACATTGTGAAAGTATCCTGTATATTTTTATCTGCTTGTAAATAAACCGTTATAGTTCATTATACACTAATTGATGGCCACCAATCCTTCCAATTACTACATTGGCAATGGGGTAAATCAGAACGACTTCATTTGCTGCAAGGAATTGAAAAAGAGCGTTTTTGCAAAATTACAGAGTGAATCAGATTGATCCAAGCCTGAAAAAGCATGCCTCTCTTTGGGATGCTGAAAGCCTTCAATGTGACCACTGACAACTGGGTACATTATGTGGAATGGTTGGAGTATTTTTCCAGGTGTAATGGAATAGAGAAGGAGGATAAGAAGAAAGTCATTTTACTATCACAGGTGGGACCCAGGCCTATAACTTGAGCCAAAGTTTAACATGCCTGGATGCTCCCGACACAATAAATGATATTGCATTGTTGACACACTGAGAAAGCTATGGAAGAAATAAAGCCTTATCAGTTCAGAGCTTAGTTGTGAGGTTGTGTCATCCTTTGGAGAGCTTAAGTGGTCATCCCCAACTCAGGAAGAGAGTTATTGCTAGAAGAATTCCATAGTGTCCAGCTGGGTGTATCCAAGATGAAAATGTTAGTGAGAAACTATGTTTGGTGGCCTGGCATTGATGCTGATATCGAAAGGATGGTAAAACAATGTGACCTGTGCCAGCTACAGCAAAAGTTACCTGCTACTGCTCCCTTGTACCCTTGGAAATGACCAGGTTGACCATAATTACATTAGCCCATTTATGGGCACGACATTCCTTTTGCAGGTGGATGCCCATTTGAAATGAATCAAGGTATTTGAAACTAGGACACACCACATTTGAGAAGCTATGTCAATGTTTTGCAACCCATGGTGTACCAGAGATATTTATCTTAGACAATGAGACAGTGTTCAGAAGTGCTGAATTCCAGAAGTCCATGGTCTTCAATGGGGATAAAACATATTTCTATACAGCACCTTTTCACCCCTCATAAAATGGGCTGGCTGAATGTAGAGTGCAAATGTTCAAGGCTGATATGAAAAAGCAAACACCTGCTTCATTAGAAACTAAAATGGCATGTTTTCTGCTAGCTAGGGAGTATAAGGGAGAACCTGTGGATATAGTGTATTTAGATTTTCAGCGTGTATTGAATAAATTTGCACACCAAAGGTTGTTACTCAAGATTAGGGATCGAGGTAATATATTAGCATGGATTCTGGACTAGTAAATGGCAGAAAACAGAGTAGGAATAAATTGGTGATTTTTGGAACAGCAAGGTGTAGCTAGTGGAGTGCTGCAAGGATCAGTCTTTGTGTCTCAGTTATTTACATTCTATATTAGCGACATAGATGAGGGGACCAAATGTAATCTATCCAATTTTGCAGATGATGCAAAGTTAGGTGGAGAAGTAAGCTATGAGAGGACATAAAGAGATTGCAAAGGAATTTCGGCTAGCAAATGGCTGGGCAGCAAGCTGGCAGATATGGAGATGTGTGTAAATATCCATTTTGGTAGGAAGAATTAAAATGAATATTTTTTTTTAAAGTAAGAGGCTAGGAAATGTTGGGATTCAGAAAGATTTAGGTGTTCTTGTACATAAATCGCAAAAATGTAAACATGAAGATGCATTAAACAGGAAGGCAAATGGTATGTTAATCTTTATTGCAAGGAGTTTGCAGTATAAGTGTAAGGAAGTCTTAGAGGGCTTTACAGAATGGATGCTGAGAACATATTACCCCAGACTGGTAGGAGTCAGAGTCTAGGACTGATATGAGATGTGAACCTCTAAATTCTCCACTCGAGGAAGGAGTGGATGCTCAATTGTCTAGCATATTCAAGGCTGAGATCAAGAGTGCTAAGGGAATCAAGGAACATATAGATAAGACAAAATAGTGGCATTTATGTAAAAGTTCAGTCAATTTCTTATTGAATGCTGGGGCAGACTGGATGGGCCAAATGGCCTATGTCTGTTCGTATTTCTTATGTTCTGTGCTGTTATGCCAAAGAAACTTCACATGAGCTTATTAAGCAGTTCTATGTTGTGACTGCTGGATGTTAGGAATGTGAGTATGTTTTAAACTGTTCTTTAATTCATTATCAAATGGGGTAATGAAAAAGGATATGTCACCTCTTCTTTATTCTGCCAAATTACAATGTGTGGCCTGGTTACCATGAGGACAGGGGGCCACGTCAGGTGCCCAGGTTTGACACTTTGATATTTTTGGTTGTACAAGTACCAACATTATTGACTAATGACAAATATCTGATGACTTCTGAGTGTCTTCATGATCCAAGACCCTCCAACCTATTACCAATCAGGTTCAAAATCTACACAGTTGCCTCCCTACTCACCCAAGTCCCCTTGTTTGAGATTTGCCCTCCACCCAGCAATGATCTGTTTCCACCTGGTCCATGCTGCTATTCTCAATCAGTCTTGTTCCATTATATATTTCCACTGCTTTAATATAGAGTAGGGAATAGAGGCAATAATGACAGAAAATAGAAACATCTATACACTGGCTAAAGATGAACTAAGATGAACAGAAAGTGTGGGAAAGGACAGCTTTAAAATTAATCAGGAGGGGAGTGAAGAAAGACTTGAGGAGAATGGGACATGGAGTGGAAGAAGGACATCAAAGACATGAGACTAAGAAAACTTTTGAAGTGCAAAATAATTAAGTGCGCTCCAAGACAATACAATGATTGGTCTCAGAAGTATCTCAGAAGTTGGAAAAACAAAGCAAGTACATAACACACAGGATCCCCTGGAGGTAAAGAGTCAATGATGATGGCATGTAGAGGTCTGGTGAAAAGTGGAGAAACCTTAGAGATGTGGAAAATGAGATAATGCAGAACCAATAGGAAGCAGATTTCCCAGCCTTCTGTATGCAAAAAAAATGTATTTGCTAAATTAGTTGTGTATTTATACTGATTTCTTACCAGCAGCATTGAAGCTGAACAGTACTTTAAAATAATGCATGCATGATGTCACCAGAAGTGTGTCATCCACCTTTTGCGCGAGTAACTGTGCAAAGTGGGTTTGCAGCCGTACTGAACACATCTTCTTAATAAAACTCTCTACTTTGTTATCTCTGTGGCCTCTTCGTCTCAATCCTGCAAACACCACAAAATTAGAGCTGATGCTATATTGAAACTGCTGATTATATGGGATGGAGTTCCAGTTGACTAATAGACAATTAGTGTTATTCATTAATTTGCCTCATTTGATTACTAGGAGATGAATAAATTGGAACAAACAAATTGCCATCCCAGGAAATATTGCCTTTGAATAAAGTAATTTCCTATATTATTTCATACAAATTCTTGCTCGTCTCCACAGAGTTTTTCATACCTCTTGATACCTTTGTAGTTAGTGTTACCTCTTAAGTATCCTCAACCTGTACACCACAAATCTTCCATCTTTTTCACCTCTGGAATATTTGCCACATTTAAAGCAGATTATATTTTTCGTCCATAGTTCTGCTAAAGAGCCAGATTGTCTTCAAGATACTGACTTATGGGTTGTGCATTTCCATCATTTACTGTCTTTATTTTGAATATTATCTCTTCAGTTAAGAAATAATTATGCTGAGATTTTGTATGCCTCTATAGGTGCACAATTGCACTTTGCTCCAGTTCTGTGTGGTATAAAGTTATTGGTCATTTTATTAATTCTAGCATGTGTGTCTGGTGTGAGCTGTGGCTCGGTTTGTAGCATTTTTGTCCCTGAGTGAGAAGGTTGTGAGTTCAAGTCCCATTCCAGGAATTGAGCACAATAATCAAGTCTGACATTCCAGTGCAGTATGATGGTATGGGATGAGATGTTAAATCATCTGACTGCTTCAAAAAACCTACACTATATTGAAGAAGAGTCAGGGAATTACCCCTGGTGTCCAGGATAAAATTTATCCCTCAATCAACATCACACCACCGTTTGACATCATACTTATCACAAAGAAAGATGGTTGGGGTGAAGATAGCCAATCATAGCCCCAAGAATTCCTCAGGGTAGTGTCATGGACCCAACCACCTTCAGCTGCTTCATCAATTACCATCCCTCGATCAGAAGGTCAGAAATGGGGACACTATGTCCAGTATCACTTATGGCTATAAAAATTGCAGCCATTCATGTGCATCAAGACCTGGACAATATTCAGGCTTGGGCTGATAAGTGGCAAGTGATATTCGTACAGCACGTGTTAGGCAATGACCATCCCCAACAAGAGATAATCTAACCATCTCCCCTTGACATTAAATGGCATTACCATCACAGATCCCCTTAACTATTAACATCCTGGAAGTTGCCATTAATCAGAAAGTTAACTGGACTAGCCATTTAAATATTGTGACTGTAAGAGCAGATCAGAGGCTTGGAATCAGACAATGGGGGGAGTTTTACCATTTTGAGTCTAAGTGCTGAATCTGGGCGTCAAATAGATCCGCGCCTGGAATCCTCTTTGCAGCGCGCCCATACGCGTTTTGCCGGTTCCGGCCCGATCCACACTGTGTGCGGGACTTAGCACTGCCGGACCGATCGGAGCTCTGAACTGCACATGCGCAGTTCGAAAAAAATCTGACAGAGCGCGCCCGGGCTCGAAAAAAGCAGAAAGCGGAGAGAGCGGCTCTCTGACATTCATCCTCTGGTTGGGGGAGGGGGGGGGGGAGGGGGTGACCGGTCATCCCCTGGGGGGGGGTTGTGACGTATCATCCCCTGGGGGGGAGGGGGCGGGGAGAGAGGAGAGGGGGTGTGACGTCTCAACCTCTGGTCGGTAGGGGGGGGGGGCGGGAGTCTGGGGCCGATGCCTTTTGGCACCATCATTGGTACACTACCAGCCACAGCCATCTCTCCCGCTCTCTCGCACCTGCAGGGAAGAGTAATCTGTGGCTGGTAGTGTACCAGTGATGGTGCCAGGAGGCATTGGCTGCAGACTGGCAGCCGACCCCTCACCCGACCAGAGGATGAGACGTCACACCCCCACTCCTCCCCCCCCCCAGGGGATAATCGGTCACACCCCCTCCCCTCCAGGGGATGATACATCACACCCCCTCTCCTCCTCCCACCCCTCTCCTGCCCTGACCAGAGGATGACCTGGGTCAGAGAGCCGTTACAGTCTCTGACCCCGCTCTCCGGAGGCTGCAACGGCGACTTCAGACTTTTATTTTGCAGGTCGGTAACAGCGCGGACACGGATCGGGCCAGAAGACGGTAAAGTGGGATTTGGCGGTAGAGTTGGGCGTGCGGTTCATTAAGTCGATTTAAATGCATGCAAATGCATTTAAATCGTCGGGCCGCCTGATTCGGGCGCGCGTCGGACCCGCGCCCGAATCGGGTGTCGGTAAAGACACGATCTGCTCGGATTCGGGTGCAGATCGCGGTATAGGCCCGACGCCCAACTTTACCGCGATTTTGGCGCGACGTTTTGCTAAAATCAGGCTCTATGAGTAACTCACCTCCTGATTCCACAAAGTCTGTCCATCATCCCTGAGACATTAGTTAGGAGTGTAATGGAATACATGGATGAATGTGGCTCCAACTGTACTCAAGAAGGTCAATACAACTCAGGACAAAATACCGTGCTTGATTGCCTGCTCTCCACCCTCATGCACCCCTTTAAACATTCATGGACAGCACGGTAGCACAGTGGTTAGCACTGCTGCTTCACAGCTCCAGGGACCTGGGTTCGAATCCCGGCTCGGGTCACTGTCTGTGTGGAGTTTGCACATTCTCTCTGTGTCTGCGTGGGTTTCCTCCGGGTGCTCCGGTTTCCTCCCACAGTCCAAAGATGTGCGGGCTAGGTTGATTGGCCATTCTAAATTGCCCCTTAGTGTCCCGGGATGCATAGGTTAGAGGGATTAGTGGGTAAATATGTAGGCATATGGGGATAGGGTCTGGGTGGGATTGTGGTTGATGCGGACTCGATGGGCCGAATGGGCTCTTTCTGCACTGTAGGATTCTATGATCTATGATTCACTCCCTCAACCACCAGCACACAGTGGCAGAAGTGTCTTCCATCTATAAACTGCACTGTAGCAACTTGTCAAGACTTCTTCGATAGTAGCTTCCAAAATCCACAACTTCTGCCACCTAAAATGACAAAGGCATGGGAATACCATCACCTGCAGGTTCCCCTCCATGTCACACACCATCCTGACTTGGAACTATAATTGCCTTTCGTTTACTGTCACTGGCTCAAGATCAGGGAAGCATGTCTAAGGGGATGAGACCAGATTATTTATCCAGTGCCCAAAAAAAAGCACCCATAAGCCTCTTGGTCCCTCAAAAATAAACTTTTTAAATGTTGTGTCTCTTTTGTCAGTAAAGGTTGCACTCTGTATAAACTGCAGTTATTCCTAATTTGCTGTGATATAATTTCAAACAAACAGAATTTTGACAGTGAGTTTAGACATGTCAAGTTCATTGTTCTCTTGAGAAGGCTGATCAACCAGTTATTTATGCACAGAATAACGTGACACTATAGCAAAAGTCGACAGAATTCTATTTTTTGCCATAATATGATTACATTAAATTGCTGAGTACAATTATATCCAGAAAATGTCATGTTATTCTAAAACAAGGGAGTTTAGTTTTGTATTGACTTTAGTGAGCAATATTTCCTCGTCACTTAATCATGAAATGTATTTTGAGTTGCACAAATATAAAAAGGTACCAATCAACTTCTCAGAAATTCATTTTTTAAACAGAATATTTTAAGCAATTGGTCAACACAGCTTTTTAAGAAAAACACATTTTCTCAGTTGGAATTCTTCCATCTGCATAATTTACATGATTTGTTAGTGTCACAAGCAGGCTTAGATTAACACTGCAATGAAGTTACTGTGAAAATCCCCTCGTCACCACACTCCGGCGCCTCTTCGGTTACAATGAAGAATAATTTAGCGTGGCCAATGCACCTAACCAGCATGTTTTTCAGACTGTGGGAGGAAACCAGAGCACCCAGAGGAAACCCACACAGACACAGGAGAACATGTAGACTCTGCACAGACACTGACCCAAGCCAGGAATTGAACCCAGGTCCCTGGCACTGTGAGGTAGCAGTGCTAACCATGTGCCCTTGAGAACTTTATTCTGAACTTTGTTCAGCATAAACTTGGGAATCGGTAACACCGGTATGTGCACACTCTTGCATTGGGCTACACCAATGCCTGTAGGTGGAGAAGTTAGTGTTCTTTTAGAACAGAGGAGGCTGAGGAGTGACCTAATTGAGGTGTACAAAATTATGAGGGACCTAGATAGGATGGACAGGAGAGACTTGTTTCCCCCAGCTGAGGGGTCAATTACTTTCCATCTCTCTCGCCGAGGCCTCCAGTTAGTGTTTGAAAATCTTAGAGCCCATTCTCTCCTACTTTGTGCCATGATTCAATATTTCACAAGTCACACTCAGCTTCTGCAGGATTACAAGCACCTGCTCCAGCCACAATGCACCTCCCCTTCAAGAGATGCAGCCCAGCCTTAAGCAATGCATGGTAGCCTTAATGCTGCTAGGCACTCACAAGGACAACCGGCTGCTCAGGTGTCCAGCCAATCAATAGCATTGTTAACGCTGTTTGAACTCTGAAATCATTTACAACATTATGAAGTTGGCATTGTAGTCAACAGGTGCAGGGTAATCGCTCATTGCAGTCCCGATACCCATTCTTGGGGGCTAATGAATTTAGTCCCCATATTCCATCTAAAGCAACTGATTGTGCTGGCAAACAATAGAGTTGTTATATGCACAAACACTTAGATTGTGGCACCTTTTTCAGTAGAAGTGAAGGTTTTGCAACGTGAAGCTTTCAACTACTTGATCTTCCTAAGCCACCCAGCGGGCATTTGTTACATTAGGCTGCTTGCAGTTAATGCATTTCTCAGGGCCAATAGCAAACAGCATGTTTAGAAGGGTCAGCACCTTCATCTCCTTTGTGGAGAGGAAGCATCAGCTGGATGTAAAGTTTTACCTTGGAAACAGATTACTTCACAGGCAAGACATCAGAGATTTCACTCATGGGGATCAGTGATCTTCATATTAACCTCAAAGCCTTCATGAACAGAGCAATCAATCACTGTTTGATCATAGGAACATTATCAAAGAAGTAGCCATGATGACTTCACACGTGCTTCTTGTATTATTGGAAGGAAAAGAAACATTGGATGGTTGGTTCTCAAAACACAGCTGTCCTCTGCATGCTTGCATTGAGAAATCCCCTAACAGCAGATGAGCGTGGGAGACTTTCAGCACCTTTTTTTAAGGTTAACCATGGAATATAGACCCAATGAAAGTGTGCGTAAAAAAGAGACATTGGTATTTCAGTGCTTCAAATGGTATTTCTCAATGGATGTGGGACTTCATACTTAGATTTATGGCATATTTTATGTGCCAACAAGAATCGTGTACAAATCTGAGCCGAACATTTACTTCCAGACGAACTTGGGGCCTTAATGCGCACGAGGAATTTGGATGTGGTTGCGGTGACAGAGACTTGGTTGAAAGAGGGACAGGACTGGCAGCTGAATATTCCGGGGTACAAGTGTTTTAGGCGAGACAGAGGAGGGGCCAAAAGAGGTGGGGGAGTAGCGGTATTAGTTGGAGAGCATATTACAGCGGTGCAGAGGGAGGACAATTCAGAGGGGTCGTGTAACGAGTCACTCTGGGTGGAGCTTAGAAACAGGAAAGGCGCAGTCACTATGTTGGGGGTGTACTACAGGCCCCCCAACAGCCCAAGGGAAGTGGAAGAATGGATATGTCAGGAGATACTGGATAGGTGCAGGAAAAATAGGGTTGTTGTAGTGGGAGACTTCAATTTCCCTGGTATAGACTGGAAATCGCTGAGGGCAGGGACTCTGGATGGGGAGGAATTTGTCAAATGTGTACAGGAGGGTTCGTTGGAACAATATGTAGACAGCCCGACTAGAGAAGGGGCTATACTGGACCTGGTACTGGGGAATGAGCCCGGTCAGGTCTTCAAAGTTTTGGTAGGGGAACATGTGGCAAATAGTGACCACAATTCTGTTAGCTTTAGGGTAGTGATGGAAAAGGATGTGTGGTGTCCCAAGGGTAAGGTGTTGGATTGGGGGAAGGCTAACTTTAGTGGGATCAGGCAGAAATTGGCAGCTCTTGATTGGGAGAGGCTGTTTGAGGGTAAATCCACATCTGGTATGTGGCAGTCTTTTAAGGAACGGCTGTTAAGGCTATAGGACAAGCATGTGCCTGTAAAAAAGAAGGATAGGAAGGGTAGGATTAGAGAACCGTGGATAACCAGGGAAATTGAGGGACTGGTCAAAAAGAAAAGAGAGGCGTATGTTAGGTCCAAGCAGCTAAAAACGGAGGGAGCTCTGGAGGAGTACAAAGAAAGTAGGAAAGTACTTAAACGGGGAATTAAAAGAGCAAAAAGGGGTCACGAAATGTTCTTGGCAGACAGGATTAAGGAGAATCCCAAGGCATTTTATTCATACGTTAGGAACAAAAGGGTTGTTAGGGAAAAAATCGGACCTCTCAGGGACAATAGTGGGGACTTATGCTTGGAGCCCAAAAAAGTAGGGGAGATCCTAAATGAATACTTTGCGTCGGTATTCACAAAGGAGAGGGATGTGTTGACTGGGAGTGTCTCTGAGGGGAGTGTTGAACCGTTGGAGAAAATCTCCATTACAAAGGAGGAAGTGTTAGGTTTGTTAGAGAATATAAAGACTGACAAATCCCCAGGGCCTGATGGAATCTATCCAAGGCTGCTCAGGGAGACGAGAGGTGAAATCGTTGGGCCTCTGACGCAAATCTTTGTCTCGTCACTGGACGCAGGTGAGGTCCCAGAGGATTGGAGGATAGCCAATGTGGTCCCGTTATTTAAGAAGGGTAGGAAGGATAACCCGGGTAATTATAGGCCGGTGAGCTTGACGTCCGTGGTGGGGAAGTTGTTGGAGAAGATTCTTAGAGATAGGATGTATGCGCATTTAGAAAGGAATAAACTCATTAACGATAGTCAACATGGTTTTGTGAGAGGGAGGTCATGCCTCACTAACCTGGTGGTGTTTTTTGAAGAAGTGACCAAAATGGTTGACGAAGGAAGGGCCGTGGATGTTGTCTATATGGACTTTAGTAAAGCGTTTGACAAAGTCCCTCATGGTAGGCTAGTGAAAAAGGTTGGATCTCATGGGATAAAGGGGGAGGTGGCTAGATGGGTGGAGAACTGGCTTGGTCATAGAAGACAGAGGGTGGTAGTGGAAGGGTCTTTTTCCAGCTGGAGGCCTGTGACTAGTGGTGTACCGCAGGGCTCTGTATTGGGACCTCTGCTTTTTGTGATTTATATAAATGATCTGGAAGAAGGAGTAGCTGGGGTGATCAGCAAGTTTGCGGACGACACAAAACTGGCAGGACTTGCAGATAGTGAGGAACATTGTCAGAGGCTACAGATGGATATAGATAGGCTGGAAATTTGGGCAAAGAAATGGCAGATGGAGTTCAATCCTGATAAATGCGAAGTGATGCATTTTGGTGGGAATAATGTAGGGAGGAGCTACACGATAAATGGAAGAACCATAAAGGGTGTAGAGACGCAGAGGGACCTGGGTGTGCAAGTCCACAGATCTTTGAAGGTGACGTCACAGGTGGAGAAGGTGTTGAAGAAGGCATATGGCATGCTTGCCTTTATAGGACGGGGCATAGAGTATAAAAGTTGGGGTCTGATGTTGCAGATGTATAGAACGTTGGTTCGGCCGCATTTGGAATACTGCGTCCAGTTCTGGTTGCCACACTACCAGAAGGACGTGGAGGCTTTGGAGAGAGTACAGAGGAGGTTTACCAGGATGTTGCCTGGTATGGAGTGGCTTGGTTATGAGGAGAGATTGGGTAAACTGGGGTTGTTCTCCTTGGAAAGACGGAGGATGAGGGGAGACTTAAGAGAGGTGTATAAAATTATGAAAGGCATAGATAGGGTGAACGGTGGGAAGCTTTTCCCCGGGTCGGTGGTGACGTTCACGAGGGGTCATAGGTTCAAGGTGAAGGGGGGGAAGGTTTAACACAGATATCAGAAGGACATATTTTACACAGAGGGTCGTGGGGGCCTGGAATGGGTTGCCGGGCAAGGTGGTGGAGGCGGACACACTGGGAACGTTTAAGACTTATCTGGACAGCTATATGAACGGAGTGGGAATGGAGGGATACAAAAGAGTGGTCTAGTTTGGACCAGGGAGCGGCGCGGGCTAATTGTTCTTTGTTTCTCGTTTCAAGGCTTCATTCTATGATCATCTTGCTGGTGCCAGTACAGAGCGAGACTGCGGATAGTTGGGAACCTGTCTCGGGGGCAGGGAATTCATATGGTGTTCGTGGAAGTGGAAATGAATAGGGTTGGGAAGCATTTTCCGATCAGGGCCAGTGTGATCTCCTGGACTCGTTTCGATCGCCTCAGGGGGTCGGAGAGGAATTTCCCAGATTTTTTTTTCCCCATATTGGCCCTGGGGTTTTCACTCTGGGTTTTCGCCTCTCCCTGGAGATCACATGGTCTGGAATGGGGGGTAGCGGTGAGTTAATAGGTTGTGATGAACAAAGCATCATAGCTGTGAGGGACAGCTCGATGGATAGAATATTAGTATGTAGATAGGCTGGAAAATTGGACGGGGATCCTGGATTCAGGATTCAATCCTGGACCGGGGAGCGGCGCGGGCTTGGAGGGCCGAAGGGCCTGTTCCTGTGCTGTATTGTTCTTTGTTCTTTTGTTCTTTGTTCTTAATACCAGAATACTTCTTTACTTATAAACATGTTATGAGGAACTTCATAACATTGCAGTGTCCAGATGGTGACATTGTTCCATTCAGCTGGTACCAGTGCTTTTTAATTATGGACGGATCCTCCCCTTTGATGTGCCTGCTGCAGCAAATCTTCAAATTTCAGTGTCAAAGGGACCAGTATCCCTCTGGTGCACCATTGTGAGCAATTCGGCCACTTTTCTGCGACCAGTATTTCCCGTTTTATGTCAAGCTGTAGCTCTTCAAGAGCTATTGACTTGTCATGACTTTTCACTTCCAGCCAAGTAAACCATAGGTGGTGATCTTCTGGCGAGTTCATTTTGTCCATGCAATGTATTGAAATTAATAACCATAATTTGAATGGCACAGGAAAGATTTAGGGTCATGGACTCACTGAGCAGCGTGCATTGGCTGGGTCAATATATCACGGCCAGAATTTGACCCACCCTGCCTATCACGGGAATCGGAGCGGGCGAGGGGCAGAGCATGGGAAGGTCCATTGACCTCAGGTGGGATTTTACGGTTTCGGGATGAGCGAGGCCGTAAAACCCTGGCCCATAATTTTGTCTGATTCGCCAGAGAAGATGATTTCCTCTTATGGAGGAAGTCAGTACCTTGGGTATTGTGTAACTTAGTGATCCAAATACAGAATGCTGACAAACAATGTTTTTGCTATATATAGTGCAGATACAGTATCATCAGGAAAATATATTTTCATTCCTGTAGCAGCCATAAATGCTCCTGACTCTTCACAACTGTTTGAGCAGCCTTTGTCACCTTTATCTAAATTATTTTAGTTGTTAAAGCACTCAATGGTTATCAAATAGTTCCCACAATTGTCAACAAGAAGCTTGGTATGTATTTGAGGTTTGTGGAAGACATTAGTTAATTGCCTTACCACCACGGTCCCATCTGCTTTCTCAGGTGGACCTAGATGATTACCATGACTGTATTTCAATGAGATCATCGGAGTTGTTTCCCAATGTTCTGGCCAATATTTATCCCTCAACCAACATTAGTAAAATAGATTACCTGGTTTTTACCTCATTGCTACTTGTGGGAATTTGCTGTATGTAAATTGGCTGCGGAGTGCTTAGGAACATCCGAAGTCATGAATGGTACTGGAAAAAGATGTTCTTATTGTTAATGGTAACAAGGCAAGAAGCAGAGGAATAAGCATAAATAACTTGCAATCATGGGAGCGTGGAAACATTTGATGTAACTTTAAAAGTGGCATTTTATACCATGTGCCTTGCATAAAGTGGAAAATGCATCAGGAGAAAGATGCCAGCCTGAAGTTTCTTTCTGGGCAAAGTGAATGGAGGGAAAGTGCATGAGAAGTTTGGATTTTGATTATATTTGTGCAACGGCCACCTTAATAGTTTTTCTGTGAACCTGAAAGATACGTCGCCAGGAGCTTAAGGTTTGGGTAGGTTCACTTGAGATAAACAGGCCAAGGAGTAGAGATCAGTTGGTGGTGCTTGGGTTTAGAATTACTTCCCCTAAATCATGATAGAGAGCTACTGAAAACAATGATGGGAATGAGACTCAAAATAATGGCCAACTCAGTGAAAGTCAGAAGAACAATGTCCTCGGAGAATCAGAAGGAGCAGATCTTTCTGTTCCTGTGCCTGGGTGTCCTCGATCAAGGATGCAGCAAACAGGCAAAATGATTAGAAGGGAATGCATGCTTGTAAGAATGGAAATCCGAAGTCACCCTTATGGATATGTAATCCTTCTTACCAAACTTTACCTATCATCTGTCCTCCGGTAACCCAGTGCAGCCAAGTACATATCATGAAATAAGAAAAAGGCCAAGATTAAAATGTATAGTGGCACCAAAATAATGCCCTCTACCTCATCTGAGGACTTAAATTAGACATGGATATAATTTATCACAAATTATTAATATTTACAGGTGTATTGTTGGTACTGATACAGACTGTACTCCGAGTTGCTCTTCTGTGGAAGGCTGGATTTTTTTTTATAATGCAAAACTGGAAAATGAGAGGAATAAAGCCTCATTGATCTGAAACTTTGCTGTCAGCATGAAGGTTTACACTGACACTAATTGAGCATTACTGGCCGGCAACCTAGTGAATCAGTTGCTTTCTACAATTCCATCAAGTGCTGAAATTGTTGTTGCAATGCTTAGCCAACTATTTTACCACCTATACCGTACTTAGGTCATGTTGTGCTCATTATTTCTGGGATTATTATTAAAGTGCTGCCTACAAAATTTCATTCTTCACACCTTTTGTACCTCTGCTCACCCATTGGGATTCAGAAGCAAATTGCAAAAGTTTCAATGAAATTGTGTGCAAAAGGAAGTTTACTGAAATGGGATTGCTACCAGTTGTCATCAGATCTGATCCAGTCTTTGAGAAGCACAAGCAGGTTGAGTTGGCACCAAAGTTATACCAGAGCTGCCAGTATCCTGCCCAGATACAGCTACCTGGCAATGACTGAAGGGCACAGGTTTCTCAGATCCACAGGTTTAGCAGGGCACCATGTCAGAACTGTGCCATCTGTTTCAGGAAGACCTACAGAAGACCAGAATCATAGGGATGGCATTGCCTCTTGTTGTCAAGGTGACCAGAGTCGTAGCTTGTTGTGCTTCTGGCTCCACTAGTGAGTACAGGGAACATCAGAAGTGTCAGCCAATATACTGCTCATAGGTACAACAAACAGGTGGTGAATGTTTTATTTAGGAGAGCCAAATCTTCATCTCCTTTCCCATGACTAGCATTGGCCCCATGCCAGTTAACCCAATTCCAATAGACTGCTGGCATTCTTAAAGTATTGCATATCGTGAATGGCACCCATGTAACCATAAGCAAGATGTGGGAAATTAGGGAGCAATCTAGTCTTCCTGACAACTTTGGCTGCAGGAAGTGTGTCCAGTTGCAGCTCCTCACAGACTGCATTGTTCGGTTGGAGCGGCAGGTGGATGCATTATGAAGCATACAGGAGGCAGAGTTTGATAACACTAGTTACAGGGAGGTTGACACACCACAGGTTCAGACAGGTAGATGGGTGACCGCCAAGAAAGACAGGCAGGTAGTGCAGGAGTCTCCTGTGGCTATTCCCCTTTCAAACAGATATACTGTTTTGGATACTGTTGAGGGGGATAGCCTGTCAGAGGGAGATACCAGCAGCAGCCAGGCCTGTGGCACCACACCTGGTTCTGCTGTAGAGCAGGATTGGACAAAGAGCAAGTGAGCAGTAGTAATAGGGGACTCGCTAGTTAGAGGCAGAGGCAGGCGTTTCTGTGGCCACAATCAAGAGTACAGGATGGTGTGTTGCCTCCCTAGTGCCAGGGTCAAGGACGTCTGAGTGATTGCAGGACATTCTTAAGGGGGATAGTGAGCAGCCAGAGGTCGTTGTACATATTGGTTCCAACAACATAGGTAGGAAAAGGGATGAGATCCTGAAGTGTGAATATAGAGTTAGGCAGAAGGTTAAAGTGCAGGACCTCGAAAGTAGTAATTTCTGGACTACGACCGGTGCCACGTGCTAGTGAGAATAGGAATAGGAAGATTAGGCAGATGAATGCGTGGCTTGAGAGCTGGTGCAGGGGCAGGGATTTAGATTTTTGGATCATTGGGATCTGTTCTGGGGAAGGGGTGACCTGTTCAAGAGGGACGGGTTACACCTGAACTGGAGGGGGGCTAACATCCTGGCAAGGAGATTTGCTAGAGCCACTTGGGAGAATTTAAACTAGTTTGGCTGGGGGGTGGGATCCAAAGCAGTAGGGAGACAGAAGAGAAGGTTAAGGACAGCACAGAAGTTAAAGAGAGCACATTAAGTAGTAAGGGCAGTGTCAGTAATCCTAGTACCAGACAGGTCAGGAAAAAGCAAGACAGAGAGCAAGGGAAGTCCAGATTGAACTGCATTTATTTCAATGCAAGAGGCCTGATGGGCAAGGCAGATGAACACAGGGCATGGATGGGTCCGTGGGATTGGGATATTATAGCAATCACTGAAACGTGGCTAAGGGAGGGACAGGACTGGCAGCTCAATGTTCCAGGGTACAGATGCTATAGGAATGATAGAACAGGCCGCAAGAGAGATGGGGGAGTTGCACCTTTGATTAGGGAAAACATCACGGCAGTACTGAGTGGGGATATATCTGAGGGTTCGGCCACTGAGTCTATGTGGGTAGAACTGAGAAATAAGAAGGGAGAAATCACTTTGGTAGGGTTGTACAATAGATTCCCAAATAGTTGGCGGGAAATTGAGGAGCAAATATGTAAGGAGATTACAAATAGCTCCAAGAAAAATAGGATGGTAATAGTAGGGGATTTTAACTTTCCCAACATTGACTGGGACAGCCAAAGTATTAGAGGGTTGGATGGAGAGAAATTTGTTGAGTGTGTTCAGAAGGAATTTCTCATTCGGTATGTGGAGGGCCCGACTAGAGAGGGGGCAAAACTTGACCTCCTCTTGGGAAATAAGGAAGGGAGGTGACAGAAGTGTTAGTGAGGGATCACTTTGGGACCAGTGACCATAATTCCATTAGTTTTAAGATAGCTATGGATAATGATATGTCTGGCCCAAAAGTTAAAATTCTAAATTGGGGCAAGGCCAATTTTGATGGTATCAGGCAGAAACTTTCAAAAGTTAATTGGGGGAGTCTGTGGAAAGGCAAAGGGACGTCTGGTGAGTGGCAGGCTTTCAAAAGTATGTTAACCAGGGTTCAGGATAAGCACATTCCTCTTCCAGAGAAAGGCAAGGCTGGCAGAACTAGGGAACCCTGGATGACTCGGGATATTGAGGCCCTGGTCAAGAAGAAGAAAGAGGCACATGACATGCGTAGGCAGCTGGAATCAAGTGAATCCCTTGAAGAGTATGGGGGTGTAGGAGTAGAGTTAAGAGAGAAATCAGGGAGGGCAAAAAGGGGACACGAGATTGTTTTGGCAGATAAGGCAAAGGAAAATTCAAAGAGCTTCTGCAAATACATAAAGGGCAAAAGAGTAACAAGGGAGAGAGTAGGGTCTCTTAAGGTTCAACAAGGATCCATAAGAGATGGGTGAGATCCTAAATGAATATTTCTCATCAGTATTTACTGTTGAGAAAAGCATGGATGTTAGGGAACTTGGGGAAATAAATAGTGATATCTTGAGGAGTGTGTATGTTACAGAGAAAGAGGTGCTGGAAGTCTTAAAGCGCATCAAGGTAGATAAATCCCCGGGACCTGATGAAGTGAATCCCAGGACATTATGGGAGGTTGGGGAGGAAATTGCGGGTCCCCTCGCCGAGATATTTGAATCATCGATAGTCATGGGTGAGGTGCCTGAAGATTGGAGGGTGGCAAATGTTGTGCCTTTGTTTAAAAAGGGCTGCAGGGAAAAGCCTGGGAACTACAGGCCAGTGAGCCTCACATCTGTGGTGGGTAAGTTGTTGGAAGATATTTTGAGAGACAGGATTGATTAGGGACAGTCAGCAGGTCTTTGTGAGTGGAAAATCATGTCTCACAAATTTGATTGAGATTTACAAAGGGGTAACCAAGAAGGTAGATGAGGGCAGTGAGGTTGATGTTGTCTACATGGACTTTAGCAAGGCCTTTGACAAGGTACCGCATGGTAGGTTGTTGCATAAGGTTAAATCTCACGGGATCCAGAGTGAGGTATCTAAATGGGTACAAAATTGGCTTCTTGACAGAAGCCAGAGAGTGGTTGTAAAGGATTGTTTTTCAAACTGGAGGCCTGTGACCAGCAGTGTGCCTCAGGGATCAGTGCTGGGGCCATGTTATTTGTCATTTATATTAATGATTTGGATGAGAATATAGGAGGCATGGTTAGTAAGTTTGTAGATGACACCAAGATTGGTGGCATAGTGGATAGTGAAGAAAGTTATCTTCGATTGCAATGGGATATTGATCAATTGGACCAGTGGGCTGATGAATGGCAGGTGGAGTTTAATTTAGATAAATGCGAGGTGATGCATTTTGGTAGATTGAACCAGGGCAGGACTTACTCAGTTAATGGTAGGGGTTGGGGAGAGTTACAAAACAAAGATCTGGGGGTACATGTTCATAGCTCCTTAAAAGTGGAGTCACAGGTGGACAGAGTGGTGAAGAAGGCATTCAGCATGCTTGGTTTCAGAACATTGAATACAGGAGTTGGGACGTCTTGTTGAAGTTGTACAAGACATTGGTAAGGCCACACTTGGAAGACTGTGTGCAGTTCTGGTCGCCCTATTATAGAAAGAATATTATTAAACTACAAAGAGTGCAGAAAAGATTTACGAGGATGCTACCGGGACTTGATGGTTTGAGTTATAAGGAGAGGCTGGGACTTTTTTCTCTGGAGCGTAGAAGGCTGAGGGGTGATCTTGTTGAGGTCTATAAAATAATGAGGGGCATAGATCAGCTAGAAAGTCACTATCTTTTCCCAAAGGTAGGGGAGTCTAAAATTAGAGGCATAAGTTTAAGGTGAGAGGGGAGAGATACAGAAGTGTCCAGAGGGGCAAATTTTTCACACAGAAGGTGGTGAGTATCTGGAACAAGCTGCCAGAGGTAGCAGTAGAGGCAGGTACAATTTTGTCTTTTAAAAAACAATTAGATAGTTACAGTTAGACAGAGGGATATGGGCCAAATGCGGGCAATTGGGATTAGCTTAGGGGTTTTAAAAAAAAAGGCAGCATGGACAAGTTGGGCCAAAGGGCCTGTTTCCATGCTGTAAACCTCTATGACTCTGACTCTATAACAAATAATACAATAACTCTGCCACCACAGTGAGGATGAGGTAACCACTCTGCCAAATGCAGGAACTCAGCAAAACACCTTCAAAAGCGCTCCCAAGTACTTTCAGAAACTTCACGATAGAAAAAGTTCCCAAATGTAATTTAGTTACAATCAAGATGCCTGGTCTTTTAAATAACACCATTGCAGGGACTGTCAAGCTGTTTTATGCGCCTTTTTTTTTGAGAATGGGCAATGTAGGCATTTCCAGATCTGGAGTTGTCTAAATTTGGGACCCTGATGCTGCATCATCCAGATGCATGAATTTCCTTGAAGAATGCCGCATGGGACATGCAGGTTGCTTCAGCAGCACAGTCAGTCTGTGGGAAGGACATCGGAGCCATTAGAGACAGCCCTAGGTGTTTGAATGTTGTGCCCTCTATATTAAATCTTTTAAAATGTAGAATTTTAGCCTGTAAGTACTCTGAAAGAAAAACTCTGTTAAAAGAGAGAAATATAAAAGAGCATGGGGAATAAGCAGGACAGCAAGATTACACCAGGTAAACAAGAAACACCAGCATTGACTTGATGGGCTGAATAACCTGTTTCCTTGCTGTAATATTCTACCATCGTATGATGTTAAGGTCTGTGATTACCAGTAAGGTATCAAGTGGACCAATGTTTCCTTCCCTGGGGGACATTCATGTGATGCCCTCATTTTACGTCAATCAATGCCAAGTTTACTTGAAAGTAAGGGTAAAATAGAAGGATGATTTCTCGGATGCCTTTAATTGAGATTACCATAGTGCGCGCGGAGTTCCAATTTTTAAGCCTGCCTGCATACCATAATATTTACAAGCCGTAAATGGGCATTGGAACCTCCACCCAATAAGACATTTCCCAGTGCAGAAATTGCTCCCATTTTTGGAACATATTCAGCTCAGTGTCTGCAGTTTTGATCTCCATATTTAAGGGAGGATATTCTTTCATAGGAAGCAGTACAGTGAAGGTTCACATGGTCCCTGGGATGAGGGGGTTGTTCTCTGACAAGAGGCTGAGTAAATTGGGCCTATATTCTCTGGAGTTTAGAAGAATGAGAGATGATCACATTGAAAAATAAAAGATCCTGATGGGGTTTGATAGAGTAGAGGCTGAGAGATTGTTTCTGCTGCTTCAGAAATCTAAAGCATGGGGGCACAGTCTCAGGGTAAGGGTCCAATCATTTAGGACTGAAACGAAGAAAAATTTCTTCATTCAAAGAGTTGTGAATCTTTGGAATTCTCTATCCCAGAGGGTGCGGATGTCCCATCATTAAATACATTTACGGCTGGAAGAGAGAGATTTTTGGTCACTTTGGGAATGAAGGAATCAGCTATGATTGTATTGAATGGTGGAGCAGGCTCTATGAGCCTCTTGGTCGATGCCTGCTCTCATTTCTTATGTTCACACTGCTCCTCGGGCCTTTTCATTTGCCTCCATCGCTTGGTCCTCATCACCATACGTTGCATGGTCCAACCTGTTTCAGAATTCATTCATCTTTCTCGGTATGAGTAGCTAATCCTGACGAAAGTCAGGTCTTGGTACTTGCTGAAAGTCAGCAGAATGCTGGGGAAGGGCTATGTTGTTCAACCACACTGACTGTTTGTTCAGCCCCATTTACAACTTTGAATAAAGATTGTAGTTACCTCCTCTGGAGATTGATGGGTTCAGTTGGCTAGGTTACTAGAGTGTGGTGCAGATGTCAATGGTGTGGGTTCAATCACTGTGCTAGGGTGATAATTTGTGGAGGGCTATTTCCTTGGCTTGCCCCATGCTCAGTGCAGAGTGGTATCCCCTAAGCTATATAATGACGTCTCTCTCGAGATGCTTTTGGTATTTTGTGGGCGATGATTAAGTACCTCTGTTCTGTCACTACTGAGTCTTTCCAGCAATTTGTTTTTCAGATTTCCAACATTTGCAATTTTGTTTACTTCATGTTTGATTATTCATTTTGCTTTCACTTTCCCAGTCTCCATTGTATAGGAAAATTACTGGGGGAAATCCCTGAATCTCTGACTTTAGAAATTCAACGGTTCAGACTATCTAAAAAATACTTCAAAGAAGTGCAGTATGAGCCCATAGGGATAGTTGGTGGCATAATGGTACTGTCACTGGACTAGTAATCCAAGGACCCAGTATAATGCTCTGGGGATCTGGGTTTGAGTCCTACCAAGCTAAAAATTTGGAATTAAAAATTGAAAAGATTGTCAGTTATAAAAACCCATCTGGTTCATTAACATTCTTTAGGAAGGGATATCCACTCAATTCCTAATTAAGCGCTTGAACTCAGTGGCTTGCTAGGCTATTTCAGAGGGCAATTAAGAGTTAACCACATTGCTGTGGGTCTGGAGTCACGTGTGGGCCAGACCAGGCAAGGATGGCTGGTCCTTCCCTTCAGCGAACCAGATGGGTTTTTATGACAATGGTTTCATGGTAGACTTTAACTTAAATTTCACCATCTGCCTTGGTGAGATTTGAACCCTGGTCCCCAGAACATTACCCTTGGTCTCTTGATTACTAGTTCAGTGATCATACCTCTACACCACTACCTCCCCTATCTCCGAGATCTAGCATGGCATCACAACTGACCATGTACAGCACTTTAAAAAATGAAGCATGAAGAAAGTTTAACTAACTTGCGTCTGAAAAGGACTGAATCTAAGAAAGATTTTCTGCCTTGTTTAGAACTCATACACAAAAAATCCTACTTATTAATTAAAGACAAAAAAAACAAATTCAGGGGAACAAGTTTAGGACAGTGGGAGAACAGATTACTGATCTGAATGTAATGGCTTAACATTTCTTTGGTGCTAAGCAGTTTTCTACAGCCCCATAAGAGTGGGCAGCAAAAATATGCATGCTCCTGATTGGACAAGAACCACCAAGAGATGTCCTTTGCCAATGCCTGAAGCAGGCACCATGACCTTTACATATGCAAAGAAGGGGCTGAATCTCTGCATTAGGTTACTGCTTGCCCTGAGGTAATGATCTCCATGCTCTGTGCTCAAAGAAATCACTTTCCAGATTGTATGCAAAGAAAGGTAACTTTGTTACCTGTAAACCATCCTCTCAGTCTCCCCCAAAACCACAAAACCTTCCAAGACCCATGATACCCGTCTGCCCGAGAACCACAATTCCTACACGTGGCGCACAATCCCTCTCGTTCCACAATTGCCTCCCTGTCCGTGTGCTAGCTTCGGCACAAAATTTCTGCTCTGCAATGGAGATAGACAGCTTCTTGACAATATATAGGATGTAGAATCAGTAGAAATGCACCAAAGAATACACTGGATGAGAGTTGAAGGACCAAAGACCTTCTCTTTCTTGAAACTGTTACAATGATACCATGTATACAAGACCTGGAGGAGGGGGACCTACTCCTCCATCCAGCTTAATCTCCAACAAAAGACTCTAACAATACAGAACCAAGGCACTTAGAATCGCACTCAGCCCCGCAGCCAACAGAATACTATATCCTCAGGGAAACCAAGTCTCAAGAAGGAGAGTAGTTTAGAAGCCCCCAAAAGATGTAATCGCGGGGGGAGGATGACCACCTTCCCTGTCGAATGTACCCTCGAACTGACATGAGAAACAGTTACTACTGTCCTAACCTACTCAGTCAAGCTAAACCAGGATCAATGACACACTAATAAAGGGCAAATATGCCCAAGGATACTCTCATCACTCTTGTACATTGAGCAAAGCAAACTACCCTTATCTCTACCTTTATCACTCGAGCCCTGCCATCAACATTCCAGTAAGAAGTTTAACAATACAGAAATACAGAAACCCTACAGTACAGAAAGAGGCCATTCGGCCCATCTAGTCTGCACCGACCACAATCCCACACAGGCCCTACCCCCATATCCCTACATATTTTACCCGCTAATCCCTCGAATCTACGCATCCCAGGACACTAAGGGGCAATTTTTTAGCATGGCCAATCAACCTAACCCACACATCTTTGGACTGTGGGAGGAAACCGGAGCACCCGGAGGAAACCCACGCAGACACGAGGAGAATGTGCAAACTCTACACAGACAGTGACCCAAGCTGGGAATCGAACCCAGGTCCCTGGAGCTGTGAAGCAGCAGTGCTGACCACTGTGCTACCGTGCCGCCTAGGTTAAACACTAGGTTAAAGTTAAACACTCGGTTAAGAAGTTTAACAACACTAGGTTAAAGACTTTAACCTAGTGTTGTTAAACTTCTTATTGTGTTTACCCCAGTCCAACGCCGGCATCTCCACATCATCAACATTCCACCCATTTCCCCTCAAATAAACCCTAACCACAGGGTGATATGCCCACCGAACATTCCACGAGCCACGTAATCATGTTACCACTGTCAGAACCCACACAGCAAAGTAAATATAGAAGACCATCCCAAGAAAGGCAAGATATTGAAAAATTAGCCAACCATATCTGGGAGTACACCAGTATATATTTCCCCCAACTCCAACAACACCAAAAAAAATATTTTCCAGGACACCAAATCTGTCTCCTACGAAGGTAAAGACAAGCAGGGATTCCTTCATCCCAAAGTGACAAAATACAAAAGAAAAACATGTCATCTATTGTTCTAACAGGGATTTTTCTTTATCCACAAAGAGGACTTATAAGGCCATACCAACAACCTCTATACCAAACCACCTACCTGCCACCCTGCTGCAGTGCTACTCATCTTATCTATAAAGCAAGTGAAGGGTACCTAAAAGTGTACTCAGTGCAAATGCAAGAATTACAGCACATTAAAAAAAAGACAAATGCCGCACAACTCTCATGTCATACGAACAACTCAGCAAACTCCACAATAGAAAGAAGACCAACTAACAATGACCAATCAAGGAAATATCTCCATATTGCAAACACTAAAACACAAGAATTAGAATTTGACATCTTCGGGAGGGTTTAAACTAATTCAGCAGCGGGTGGGTACCTGAATTGTAGCTCCGGTGTACAGGAGGTTGAGAGTAGTGAGGTCATGGATGAGGTTTCAGAGTCGCAGGAGTGTACTGGCAGGCAGGAAGGCAGTTTGAAGTGTGTATACTTCAACGCAAGGAGCATCTGGAATAAGGTGGGTGAGCTTGCAGCATGGGTTGGTATCTGGGATTTCGATGTTGTGACCATCTCGGAGACATGGATAGAACAGGGACAGGAATGGTTGTTGCAGGTTCCGGGGTTTAGATGTTTCAGTAAGTGCAGGGAAGGTGGTAAAAGAGGGGGAGGTGTGGCATTGTTAGTCAAGGACAGTATTACGGTGGCAGAAAGGACATTTGATGAGGACTCGTCTACTGAGGTAGTTTGGGCTGAGATTAGAAACAGGAAAGGAGAGGTCACCCTGTTGGGAGTTTTTTATAGACCTCCGAAAAGTTCCAGAGATGTAGAGGAAAAGATTGCAAAGATGATTCTGGATAGGAGCGAAAGTAACAGGGTAGTTGTTATGGGGGACTTTAACTTTACAAATATTGACTGGAAAAGCTATAGTTCGAGTACTTTAGAGGGGTCGGTTTTTGTCCAGTGTGTGCAGGAAGGCTTCCTGACGCAATATGTAGATAGACCAACAAGAGGCGAGGCCACATTGGATTTGGTACTGGGTAATGAACCAGGCCAGGTGTTAGATTTGGAGGTAGGTGAGCACTTTGGTGACAGTGACCACAATTTGATTACGTTTACATTAGCAATGGAAAAGGATAGGTATATACCAAAGGGCAAGAGTTATAGCTGGGGGAAAGAAAATTATGATGCAATTAGGTGAGATTTAGCTGGCATAGGTTGGGGAAGGAAACTGCAGGGGATGGGCACAATTGTAATGTGGAACTTGTTCAAGGAACAGCTACTACGCGTCCTTGATAAATATGTACCTGTCAGGCAGGGAGGAAGCAGACGTGTGAGGGAGCCGTGGTTTACTAAGGAAGTTGAATCTCTTGAGAAGAGGAAGAAGGAGACTTATGTTAAGATGAGACGTGAAGGCTCAGTTAGGGCACTTGAGAGTTACAAGTTAGCCAGGAAGGACTTAAAGAAAGTGTGAAGAAGAGCCAGGAGGGGACATGAGACGTCTTTGGCTGGTAGGATCAAGGAAAACCCTAAAGCTTTCTATAGGTATGTCAGGAGTAAAAGAATGACTAGGGTAAGATTAGGGCCAGTCAAGGACAGGAGTGGGAAGTTGTGCATGGAGGCTGAAGAGATAGGAGAGGCACTAAATGAATATTTTTTGTCGGTATTCACACTGGAGGGGGACAGTGTTATTGAGGGGAGTACTGAGATGCAGGCTGTTGGACTGGATGGGATTGATGTTCATAAGGAGGAGGTGTTAGCAATTCTGGAAAGGGTAAAAATAGATAAGTCCCCTGGGCCAGATGGGATTTATCCTAGAATTCTCTGGGAGGCTAGAGAGGAGATTGCAGAGCCTTTGACTTTGATCTTTGGGTCGTCATTGTCTACAGGAACAGTGCCAGAAGACTGGAGGATAGCAAATGTTGTCCCCTTGTTCAAGAAGGGGAGTAGGGACAACCCTGGTAATTATAGACCTGTGAGCCTTACTTCTGTTGTGGGCAAAGTATTGGAAAGGATTACAAGAGATAGGATTTATAATCACCTAGAAAGGAATAATTTGATTAGTGATAGTCAGCACGGTTTTGTGAAGGGTAGGTCGTGCCTCACAAACCTTATTGAGTTCTTTGAGAAGGTGACCAAAGAGGTGGATGAGGGTAAAGCGGTTGATGTGATGTATATGGATTTCAGCAAAGCGTTTGATAAGGTTCCCCATGGTAAGCTTTTACAGAAAATATGGACACATGGGATTGAGGGTGATTTAGTGGTTTGGATCAGGAATTGGCTAGCTGTAAGAAAACAAAGGGTGGTGGTTGATGGGAAATATTCATCCTGGAGTTCAGTTACTAGTGGTGTACCGCAAGGATCTGTTTTTGGGCCACTGCTGTTTGTCATTTTTATTAATGACTTGGATGAGAGCGTGGAAGGATGGATTAGTAAATTTGCGGATGACACTAAAGTCGGTGGAGTTGTAGACAGTGCGGAGGGAAGTGGCAGGTTACATAGGGACATAGATAAGCTGCAGAGCTGGGCTGAGAGATGGCAAATGGAGTTTAATGCGGAAAAGTGTGAGGTGATTCACTTTGGAAGGAGTAACAGGAATACAGAGTACTGGGCTAATGGTAAGATACTTGGTAGTTTGGATGAACAGAGGGATCTGGGTGTCCATGTGCATAGATCCCTGAAAGTTGGCACCCAGGTTGATAGGGTTGTTAAGAAGGCGTACGGTGTGTTAACTTTTATTGGTAGAGGGATTGAGTTTCGGAGCCAGGAGGTCATGCTGCAACTGTACAAAACTCTGGTGCGGCCGCATTTGGAGTATTGCATACAGTTCTGGTCGCCGTATTATAGGAAAGATGTGGAAGTGTTGGAAAGGGTGCAGAGGAGATTTACCAGGATGTTGCCTGGTATGGTGGGAAAATCGTATAAGGAAAGGCTGAGGGGCTTGAGGTTGTTTTCATTAGAGAGAAGGTTAAGAGGTGACTTAATAGAGGCATACAAGATGATCAGAGGATTAGATAGGGTGGATAGTGAGAGCCTTTTTCCTCAGATGGTGTTGGCTAGCACGAGGGGACATAGCTTTAAATTGAGGGGTGAGAGATATAGGACAGATGTTAGAGGTAGGTTCTTTACTCAGAGAGTAGTCAGGGCGTGGAATGCCCTGCCTGCAGCAGTGGTGGACTCATCAACGTTGAGAGCGTTCAAGTGTTTATTGGATAAACATATGGATGATATTGGAACAGTGTAGATTAGAGGGGCTTTAGATTGGTACCACTGGTCGGCGCAACATCGAGGGCCGAAGGGCCTGTACTGCGCTGTAATGTTCTATGTTCTACATAGGGCCAGAAGCAGGGTGGGCAGACCCACTTACCCACCCTGTTCCCCCAGTACCACACATCAAAACCAAGATTGAATGCAAATGGTAATGCACATTAAACTAAGGCCTCATTCATTCCACCGTCAAAGCACGCCAGTGGACGAATACCATCAAGGAGAAAAAAATGGACAATCTTGATTTTTGCACTGTAACAAGAGACAGACGCCTCTGAGCTCATGGATCATACATCCTTGTCAGGATAATGCAGGATAATGCACAAAATCAGCAGTATAACACAAGGGAACAAAGTAACAAAGTTCAGGATTAATGATGAACTGCAGGATAATATACTCATCCACAGAGCTTGAAGAGGCCAAAACCATGATAGGATCATCAAGCATCATCCAGGATCCATTCAGAGTTTCACCAAAGCCTCTGCACCTCCGCCATGTCAACGTCCAAAAGCCCCTGTCAAGTGAATTGACTGGTTTCTAGAGAAGTGAGATATAGGTGCTCTGGCCCCTGTTTGCATAGCTTCTAGTGGATGCCACCAGTGCCCACAATGGAATTCAATTACTCAGCAATACATGTGCAAAGTCCTGGACCAGGTTCTCCATGGTGGCTGTCATTGTACCAATGTTGACCTCAGTGCAATGACATGTCAGCACGATTACATCACATTAAGCATAGACAGATTCCTCCATCATAGGTTGCAATTTGTGAAATGCAGCCAACAACACTGCCTGATATTCCTACGTAGCTGCTGCTCCAACATCTGTGTTAAAACCGAGTCCACAGGCTTGTCATCTGACTGGGACTCAGCAGAATCCTGGCCTCCAACAGTCCTCTGAGTGTCGGTGACCTTGGATGTTGCTATCCTCTGCTGTGGACCAGAATGTGTGCTGTGTTCACCAGATTGTAAAACAGAGCCTGCTCTAGATCTAGGTCCCACCGTGATGTGTGTCTCTGTGCTGGTGGTGGGTGCGGGTGAGCGCTGTGCCGCGTCTTTCTCAAGTGGGTCCTCAAAATCCGCATCTGAGCTGTCTTTGTGACTGGATATGAGGGGTTGGTTCCCGGTGTCCCTGGGGTGCTTGACTGTGGTCCTATGAAAAAAAAAGTAGAGATAATTAGTGCAAGGCAACAGACTGCAAGACATAATGTTGCACTCAGTCTCGCTGTCTGAAGGAAGAGCTGATGCAGAGTACTCACTTGGGTTTGCGCCAAATTCACCGTCACTGTAGGCACAGTCTCGGTCCTCTCTGGCCAGTTGTACTGCATGCAATACATGTGAGTGGTCATGTTCCTTGTGTTGGTAGTGTGAATGTGTGAGGGGATTGAGAGTGTGAGCTGAAAGGGACGAGCAGGTTGACTTATCCTGGCTGTACCGATCAGATTATTCATACATGTGTGGCACTGCACCGCTCTTCTTCTGCGGGCTGAGGTGAAGCTTGCAGACAAACCGGGTTGGTGACCTGTTTGGACACCCGTGGCCATCCCGGGGTAAGGAAGGTCACTGAGCCTCAGTGTCCACAAGGTGGCCCAGCAAGACTTCACTAACCTTGGGAGCTGCGTTCTGTCTTTAGGGGTCACCGCCCCACCTGGAGAAGTCGGGAGCTGCAGACATTGAAAGATCTTTGTGCAAGTGGTTTCAAATATGTCGCCCAGAACAAGGATCTGCAGATGTTCCCCTCTGTGGGACAGTCTAGAACAAAAGGTCGTAGATATAAAATGAGGAGGAGGAGACACTATTTCTCTCAGAGGGTTGTAAATCTGTGTAACTCACTGCCCCAGAGTGCAGTGGCGACAGAAATCAGATCCGAGAAAGAGATAGATACGTTTCTGATGAAAAGCAGAGAAAGGGCTATGGGGAGCAGGCAGGAAATTGGAGTTGAAACCAGAATAAGATCAACCATGATTATGTTAAATTACGGGGTGGGGTCAAAGAGCTGAATTGCCTACTCCCGCTCCTAATTCCTGTGTTCCTACGGCAGGGCAGGGGAATCGCAGGCTGCGTTTTCAGCTGATGCATATTTAATAGAGTGAGATGTGGATAATCAGGCGTGAAGATGCAGCATTGCAGTTGGTGGGGAGTAAGCTGCTTTCCCTGACCATCACCGCACTGCAGGCAGGATTTCCTGTCCATACTCTCTGGCGATGGAGGAAGAGAATAACAGGATACCCCGCTGACAATGGCAGGACCAAAAGATTTTGCCACAGGTCAATGGCTGGTAGCCTCCACCACTGCAAAATAAGTCACGGGGGTGTGTGGAAAACCCCACCCTTAGTCCATGGAGGGGAAAATCCCGCCAGTGAGTTTCATAAAGACATGATGACTGAATGCAAAATAATTTACAAATTAAAATATCACCTATGAAATCAAATTTAAGTGGAAAGGGAAAACATCTTTCCAACACTTCTTGTTAAATGCATTAATGTTTGTTCCCTTATGTTTCACGCAAGGATTCTTTACTTAACTACAATCCAATTTGGCTTCACTCGATCAAATCCTGTCAGGATCGATTCATTTTTCTTGCACAGAAAATAATAATCACTTTTCAGAAGAATTCAACTTCAGAAAACCTACATGTCTTACAGACTAAGATAATTTATACAAATAGCTCTGAATAAAATTTGCAAACCCATTTATGCATTCAATTCCCAGGCTGACAGTCAGAGGACTGTGCATGAAAATGCATCGTCAAGAAAATGGTACTTGACCCCACAAAATTCTAAACTGTTAAAAAATGACAAAAATTATTTCCTGCTTGTCAGTAAAAGTATTATGAACCTGGAAATATTGGAATTGCCAGATGGATATAAGAGCAAAGTCAATCCAATTCACTGTCTAGTAGTGACTACAATGGGCAGAATGAAAGTTGCGTTTTTCACTGATCAAAATATCCTTTCCACCAAAAAAAAGGCATAAACCCAGTGCTTGACTGGTGAGGCCAGTTTGACCTCAGGCATGAAATCAGTGGAGGTGGGTGGGCTACAGACACAATTCACCTGGCAAAAGTCTGGTTGATGGTCAAGCCACTGCAATATCAATCGTGTCCCTCAGGTAAGTGAGGAAGCACGGCAGGAGGAAGGAGCAGCTCGGGAAGTAACAGCAGTCAGAAAGTAGGGATTGGTAAGCTGGTTAATGCCCATGGCAGCTGGATCCATTATTACTTATAGCCTATAATTGTGTTTGGGCAAGCTTTCTTATGCTTCAACAGTAAGCAGGAGGTTTATTATAACCAGTGTCATTTGCACATCTCTTTTTTTTTTCCTATTGAAGATAGAGTTACCCAAAATGGTGTGGATGCTAGGTCAATTGAAAATATTCAAGACCAATATTGATAATCTTTTATTAGTCAGGTTATCAAGGATATGTTGAATCGTTGCAGGTTAAGAAAAGAGTTACAAGCAATACAGAATCCTGGGCTTTATTAGCAGAACTGTAGAGTACAAAAGCAAGAAAATTATGGTGAACTCTACATCTGGACTGCACTTTAGGAAAGATACTTAAGACTTTGGTGCAATTAAAATTTATTAGAAAGGTTCCAGGGATGATGTACTCCAGTGCAGCATAGATTGGAAATTTGGGTTAAAGTAGACAAGGCTAAGAGAATGTTTGATTAAGGTGTGAAGGGGTCGAGGCAGAATCAATAGAAAGAAACATTTCTTTTTGGTGGCAGGGGCATGAACTAGAGGACACTGATGTAGGCAAAAAAGCCAAAGGTGACATGAGGAGAAGGTTGTTTTACACCACGAGTGATTATAATCAGGAAGGCACTGCCTGAAAGGGTGGTGGAAGCAGATTCAATTGAGGCTTTCAAAAGATAATTAGATAACTGCATGAAGGAATTTCCAGGGCTACAGGGAAAGGGTGGGGGTGTGGAACTATCTGATTTGTTCTTGCAAAGAGCCAGTATGGGCTTTCAGCCCGAATTGCCTTCTCCTATGCTGTAACCATTTTGTGAATCAATGATTCTACGATCTCTAATTTTAATTGTTCTACCATAGGGGTGCATGGTGGCACAGTAGTTAGAACGGCTGCCTCACAGCACCAGGGACCTGGGTTTGATTCCCAGCTTAGGTCACTGTCTGTGCGGAGTCTGCACGTTCTCCCTGTGTCTGCATGGGTTTCCTCCGGGTGCTCCAGTTTCCTCCTACAGTCCGAAAGATGGGTTGATTAGGTGGATTAGCCATGCTAAATTCTCCCTCAATGTACCTGAACAGGCGTCAGTCGGAGTGTGACGACCAGGGGATTTTCACAGTAACCTCATTGCAATATTAATGTAAGCCTATTTGTGACACCAATAAAGACAATAATAATAAGTGGATGTGACTTCAGTTGCCTTGGTCCTCGGCTCTGAATTTCCTCTTTATATCTCTCTACCTCTCTTGCCTTCTTAAAAGGATGGTGGCACAGTGGTTAGCACTGCTGCCTCAACTTCAGGGATATGGGTTCAATTTTGGTCTTGGGTGACTGTGTGAAGTTTGCAATTCTCCCCATGTCTCCATAGGTTTCATCTGGGTGCTCCAGTTTCCTTCCACAATCCAAAGATGTGCAGGTTGAGTGGATTGGCTATACTAAATCACCACTTAGTGTCTAGATTAGATTAGCCGTGCTAAATGTACGGGGTTACGGGGCTAGGATGGGGCAGAGGGCTTGGGTAAGATGCTCTGTCAGAGAGTCGGTGCAGAATGGTTTCTCCTGTATGCTAGGGATTCTATGAAAATCTAACTTTTTGATCAAGCTTTTGGTCATCTTTCCTAACATCTCCTTCTTTGGCTGTGTCAAATTTGGATAACATTCCTGTGAATGTTTTGAGATGTTTTACGGTGTTAAAGGTGGGATTACAATGCCAATTGTTATCGTAGGATATGTGATATGTTACAACCAGTAAAATAAACAATGATATTTAAGATGCAATTGACATATTCCACTGGCCTCCATTTATAACCTGGAAGGAATGTAATCTAGCTTCTTGCTGGAAGAATGGGAGCAACTATAGAGATTTCAAAGAATACTCATTGTGTCACTGTACAGTTCAAACATCAGGAATATTTAAATCTATCTTGAAGAAGTCATGTCAATTTTCTGTCCCTTTTAATCAACTCCATCTCAAAGGAGAATCAGTTGGAAATAGAAGTGAAATTCTTGTGAAGCTAGGCCTTATTTCTAGATTTCTTAAAACAAATAAAATGAAACATCATGAATGAACAGCCATTGAATATTTTCTATTTTTAACAGACTATCCAAATTCTGCACAGCCTCTGCTAAACAGCAATCACAAACTCAACCAAATAGAGGAAATTAAAAGTAAGGACCTTTCTTTGTTACTGTGGTGAAAGGCATGATGTGGAGATGCCAATGTTGGACTGGGGTAGGCACAGTAAGTAATCTCACCTGATGAAGGGGCAGTGCTCCGAAAGCTCGTGCTACCAAATAAACCTGTTGGACTTTAACCTGGTGTTGTGAGACTTCTTACTGTGGTGAAAGGCAAACTGCAAAGGGAACATTTTGCAGTATTCATGCCTCACAGACAAAGAGAGACATATGAGACATGTTCTTCAGAGAGATAAACACATTAATTAGTTATTTCTCAAAATAAAATTCCTATTTACTGGACTCTGGTAAAATCAAGGACATATATTTGCACTTTGTATTGAAAATTATTTGACTTTGGGCACAGTGCCAAAACAATGTTAATGTATGCTTAATTTTACTAAAGATGATACACCCAACACACACTGTGCCTGTGCACTGACAAAAATATATCTCAAATAAAAACTCACTGCTTTGAAGTTGACACTATCCAGACACTGATGCCCCTTTAAATGCCCTGCTAATCTTGCTATTTGGGTTAGTGCACCTAAAATTAATAAACCGAGAAAAAAAACACCAAGCAGCTGAAAACCAAATTACGAATTTATGCTGGCAAGATAATCAATGTAATAGAAACCATAGACTGTTCCAGTAACAGAATCGATAACTAAGAGCAATACGATCCTTTTTCAGTGATGTCATTGCTTTTAGGAACATTGAGAACATGCTACACCACTGTCATCTATTCCACCTTCCCTGCTCAAGCACAGATGACATTCTGCAGGAGCATTGAATGAAGAGAGGAAAAACCGGCCAGTCCAAGTTTTAGGGTGCACTCAGCATCATTCTAAGTCAACAGCAGCAAGGGGGCGGACATGTACAGTAGATTGGTCATCACCTGAAAGCAAAATATTGGTTGACGCTTTAGGTGAGACTCCTCATCAAAACTCAAAAAGTTTTACCTGCAGTATAAATGTATTTTTAATAGTTCAGTCATGCATGGGCTGATGATAGATGCAGCTGTGAATGAAGAATTAAAAATTAACAATTTAGACTAATCCCACACCAGAATATTTCAGCTTTGAAGAAGGATTAATTTAATTTATAAATGTATGGCACATAAAACAACTTATCATGTGTAGATGTTAGAACTAGATACCATTCAACACAAGTGATGTCCAACACCTGCAGTATTCTGTTTTTGTGCTCAATTAGCCCTTCAATTGTTTTCAACTATTTGATATTGGGGGAGATTCTCCCAAACAAATTCTAAGTGCTGAATTCACGTGAAAACTGGAGTAATTCCCATTGATTTTATGAGCGGGATTTCCAGAATGAATCTCCCACACTCTGAGCACTGCACAGTACCCTTGCATGATTCACTCTGAAAATCTGCAGGGGAGCCTTTTCCCGGTGGAGAGGCTGGCAGTATAGCGCTGAGCAAGCCACTGCGCATGTGTCTATCTGGCAATGCCGAGACCGGTGCACACGCAGTGGCTCTGCACTGCCAGCCTCCCAATCGCTGGCAAGCCTGATTGCTGGCCAGCCCAGTGACCCTGCATTGCTGTCCCTCGGACCACCACCCCCTCACTCACTCACACACCCCCCCAACCCCCCCAGACTGCTGGCCTCTCATATCTCCCTGGCCAAGCCCCAATGTCTCCCCCGCCAGCACTGATCACCCCAAAACTGCTCCCCTCGGCGGCAGCTCCCACACCTCCCACTGGCAGTCCCACTTCCACCCCCCCCCCCACCCCCCATATACCCAGATGGCCAAACCTGATCACCCCTTCCCTCCCACGCCATTTGGATCGGTGGCAGAGTGCTAGCAGGATCCTCCAACCCCAATAGGTCCCGCCCCCTTGGTACTGCCCAGTGGGCAGTGCCAAGGTGCCCCTTTGGCATTGCCAGTTTGCCCCTCGGGCAGTACCAGGCTGGTACTGTCCAGGGGACACCCCACCCCCATATTCCCTACCTCCTGTGGGGGGAGGGGGGTGGAGCCTCAATGGCCACTGTTCCCTCTAGCGGTTTTGGCCGCGTGTTCCCCATTAGTGGGGAGCTGTAGTAAACCCCGCTGGAGGGAACCACTCCTGTCAGGGGTTGGGGGGGGTGGGGGGTGGGGGGGTGGGCGGGGGAAACGTTAGTGGGCAGGGAGACTTCAGTCCCAGGCCCGCTAATGAAATGTAAATTCAAATTTCAATATTTAAAAACTCCAAGAAACCTGGGGCGCTGAGCCCGTGGTGCCCAGCAGGGAGCCCGCTAAACAGCCTCCACTGATGTCTCCCGGCCCATTGCACTGCTAGAACAGCGGGCTGGAAGAATCACCCTCATTATTTTTCCTCCATCAGTTTTTATGTCTGAAGTTATGTAATATAAGAACATAAGAACATAAGAACTAGGAGCAGGAGTAAGCCATCTGACCCCTCGAGCCTACTCTGCCATTCAATAAGATCATGGTTGATCCTTTCGTGGACTCAGCTCCACTTACCCACATAACCCTTAATTCCTTTACTGTTCAAAAATGTATCTATCCTTGCCTTAAAAGCATTCAATGAGGTAGCCTCAACTGCTTCACTGGACAAGGAATTCCACAGATTCACAACCCTTTGTGTGAAGAAGTTCCTCCTCATCTGAGTCCTAAATCTGCTTCCCATTATTTTGAGGCTATGTCCCTTAGTTCTAGTTTAACCTGCCACTGGAAACAACTTCCCCGCTTCTATCTTATCTAGTCTCTTCATAATCTTATATGTTTCTATCAGATCTCCCCTCATTCTTCTGAATTCCAATGAGTATCGCCCCAGTCTACTCAGTCTCTCCTCATAAGCCAACCCTCTCAACTCCAGAATCAACCTAGTGAATCTCCTCTGCACCCCCTCCAGTGCCAGTATATCCTTTTTCAAGTAAGGAGACCAAAACTGTACACAGTACTCCAGGTGTGGCCTCACCAGCACCTTATGCAGCTACAACATAATCTCGCTGTTTTTAAACTCCATCCCTCTCGCAATGAAGGACAAAATTTCATTTGCCTTCTTAATTACCTGCTGCACCTGCAAACCAACTCCTTGGAATTCTTGCACAAGGACACCCAGATCCCTCTACACAGCAGCATGCTGCAATTTTTTACCATTCAAATAATAGTCCATTTTGCTGTTATTCCTACCAAAATGGATGACCTCACATTTACCAACATTGTACTCCATCGGCCAGACCCTCGCCCACTCACTTAGATTATCTATATCCCTTTGCAGACTTTCAACTTCTATTGCACACTTTGCTTTGCCACTCATCTTAGTGTCATCTGCGAATTTTGACACACTACATTTGATCCCCAACTCCAAGTCATTTATGCAAATTGTAAACAATTGTGATCCCAACACTGATCCCTGAGGCACACCACTAGTCTCTGATCGCCAACCAGAAAAACACCCATTTACCCCCATTTATTGCTTTTTGTTAGTTAACCAATCCTCTATCCATGCTAATACATTACCCGTAACACCGTGCACCTTTATCTTATGCAACAGTCTTTGGTGCAGCACCTTGTCAAATGCCTTCTGGAAATCCAGATATACCACATCCACAGGTTCCCCATTGTCCACAGCACATGTAATATTCTCAAAGAATTCCACCAAATTAGTCAAACATGACCTGCCCTTCATAAACCCATGCTGCCTCTTACCAATGGGACAATTTATATCCAGATGTCTCGCTATTTCTTCCTTGATGATAAATTCAAGCATTTCCCTACAACAGACGTTAAGCTAACCAGCCTATAGCTACCCGCCTTTTGTCTACCTCCTTTTTTAAACAGTGGTGTCACATTTGCTGTTTTCCAATCTGTGGGAACCACCCCAGAGTCCAGCAAATTTTGGTAAATGACCACGAGTGCATTTGCTATTTCCCCCTGTACCCTGGGATGCATTCCATCAGGGCCAGCAGACTTGTCTACCTTTAGCCCCATTAGCTTGCCCAACACTACCTCTTTCGTGATAATATAATTTCTGGGTCCTCACCTGCCAGAGCCTTCCTGTCATCAATTTTTGGCATGTTATTTGTGTCTTCCACTGTGAAGACCAACACAAAATACCTGTTCCCTCAATGCCTCAGCCATTTTCTCATTTCCAGTTATTACATCCCCCTTCTCATCCTCTAAAGGACCAATGTTTATTTCAATGTTTATTTCAGCTCTTTCGTTTTATATATTTGTAGAAACTTTCATTATCTGTTTTTATATTCTGAGCTAGTTTACTCTCAATCCATCTTACTTTTCTTTATAGCTTTTTTCATGGCTTTCTGTTGACCTTTAAAGATTTCCCAATACTCTCGTTTCCCACTAATCTTTGCCACTTTGTATGCATTTTCTTTCAATTTGATACCCTCCTTTATTTCCTTAGATATCCATGGCTGATTATCTCTTTTTCTACAGTCCTAATGTATTACTAATTAAATTGAAATATTATTTAGATTATTGTTTTCTATTTCATCCTCCTCAAACACACACTTTCTGCAACTTCTACTGATCCTCGGACCATCGCTGCTGATTTGGGCGGGGGTGGGGTGGGGGGGGAGTTAGAAAACAACTGCTGATAGCTTTGAGGGTGCAATGTAAGCTTTCAGTCTCTAAACCATCAAATAATAATCACCTCTGGCTTGTTGCTGGCCACCTGGCATGAATTATAGTTTGAACTCCCGACATGTGAAGGATGGTGTTAATTGACTCCTCACTTGGTTGGCTGACAAATCTATATATACTGCTCAGTGTGGATCTGTAAGGTGCACGTGAGGACACGCCAGCTGTTGCAATCCATTGAACTGCTTGGCATGTCACACGGGTGGGGACAAGTCAAGGGCAAGTGCAGGTGCTCTCATCCTTTATAAAAGGCTGTGCAAAGGTGCTGACTGAGGGAGATTGGAAAAAACAATGACCGTATTTTGCACTTCGGAACCCCTCACATGTCGGCATGTCTCTGAACAGTAGAAGCAGATCAGGAATCACTAATACTGGCCCAAGAAATTATAATAAATCTATCATTTACTAAAGGGGATCACTTTCACAAGGATTCATTTGTGATTAGTTATTGGGTCTCAGGAGTAATTGAATACCTCTAAGGGCTTCAAAATACTTTTCAGAAAAATAGCATCCAACGCAAAAGCAACTTAATGTTTGAAAATGTCCTGGGTGACAGTATTTATATTCTTAATGTCAGGAAAGATCTGGCTGTAGGTTTGGGGATTCTGATTCCAGTTTGTAAAAGGTTATAGGCCCACAGCACAAACAGGGCACTAATTAGGGATCTCACACAAAGAGTAACAGTCGTGCTGGTGTTGTATAGCTCTGTCACATTGTTTATGAAAATATTTATCATATTCAGTGGAAGATGTCAAAAAGACAGAAACTAATCCTCTATGACAAAGCAATTAAAAGGCTTGTTTTACATATTTGTTGTGTCAGGTGAGAGATTGAAAGCTTCTTAACACAAGTAATAAAGTCTGTGAGGCAGTATAAAATAGATGATAAGGTGTCAGCTGCCCATTTTCCATTTCTAAAATCTTTAGTTCCACTGAAGCCAGGGAGAGACGCTAAGAGAACTCCTCTACATTTGAACAATTACACAAAGCAAAGCTACCTTTGTCATTTTCCTTATTTTACTGTTTTTGTGGCAAGTTTTTATGAAAATGGGAGTTATCATTGACCAGAAACTAGCATGCAGGTACAGCAGATAATAAAGAAAGCGAATGGAATGTTGGCATTTGTAGCTAAAGGAATAGAATATAAAGGTAAGGAAATATTGTTGCAACTATATAAGGCATTGGTGAGACCGCACCAGGAGTATTGTGCAGTTTTGGTCCCCTTATTTGAGGACTTTTTGAGCACTTTTGAATTATGCATGAAATGTTTCATTAGTCGTTGGCATGTTTGTCCAATTTGATAATTTGATAATGTTTTTGATGAAACGGAATTGGTGGGAAGACCATAAGAAATAGGAACAGGAGTAAGCTGTTCAGCCCCTCGAGACTGCTCCACTATTCAATAGGAAAAGAGCAATATCAATGGTTAAAGATAGACAAAACAAAAAGATGAATTTTATGAACAACGAGAAAATGGTCACAGAATCAATAATATTGATGTGCAGTCACGAAGATTTAATTTCTTTCAGGATTCATGTAGCTGAAAAGGCAGATTTGAGGATTCAATCAAGAATGGAACAGCCAGTTGACAAGTTCTCCTGAATGTGAAATAAACTTTCCAGTAGAATCAAATGCAAGCTTTAGGTTTCTGAGTAAATAGTCCACCAACAGCACAGTGACGACAGAAGCAAAGTATTCAGAACTGGGAAACTCAAATCTCCAGAGAATTAAGTAGACTATATTCAAATTTCTCATGTAACCTCCTCTTGACAATTGGAATATGTCATCAATTTTCCTCCCCCACCCTTGCAATCTTTTCTCTTCCAGTCTATATAGGTATTTGCTAATGTTTGAGTTCTGAAGAAAGATCTACAGCCAAGTTATGAACTTGTCTTTCTTCCTTTACATTGTCCTTTGGCTGGGGTGCTAATGAGGCCCAGGTTGTCCTCTCTGGTGGGCATAAAAGATCCAATAGCATTATTCAAAGAAGAACACTGCCTTTCCCATTGCTCTGACCCACATTTATCATTCAACCAACATCGCGAAAAACACATTTTCTGAATATTTACCACATTACTGCTGATTGGACTTTGCTGTGTGCAAATTAGCTGTCGTGTTTCCATCCAACACAACACTTCATTGGCTGTGAAGTGTTTTGAGGTGTCCTGAGAATGGGAAGAGTGCTAGCTGAATGTAAGTTATTTATTTCAATACAAATATAAACCACATCCTTCTAGCATTTCCTTGTGGCAGAGGGACATTCACCATATTTGTTGGCCAGACTCTGGATACAAAAAAGTTCTGACACTCTTTTTTTTCTACTTTTATGATGGGGAACATTTGGCAAGATACAAATGATGCTAATTTATACCCATGGGAGAATCGTTTTAATTACAAAGGGACCAGTGAGCTAACCCTAATCCAAATTAACCCGGAGTGTCCAATTTAGCTCATTGGGTTTTCAATTTAGATCAGTTCTTACTCATTCTGATGTATCTACTGCCTATCAGTCATTCTAAAAACAACAAATAGCTCTTCAGTAAGGTTGGATTCCCCACAGCTCACCTTTCCATTGATAGTAATCCATCACAATCTCCAACTAGCTCAGTGTCAGACAGCTCTGCTCACAAATTAAGCAAAGAAAGCTAAGAAACAACTGTTCAACCGAAGGCTGCGCTGAGTGATCAGCTTCAGGCACTTATCAGTCTTTCATTCTGCAGCAGTAAGTTAATTTTTGAACATGGGTAGAATGAGATAAATCAACATTTGAAACCAGCCTCAATCTGAAAACGCGAAAGGTACATTTACTATTCTATAAATTCTTTCTGACAACTGACCCTGTAAAGATGTATTGTTAACTGAAATAAAAAGATCCAACTGCATTGTTCTCACCTGCATTACTTGAAGACAATACATTAGAAATATTATAACACTTATGTCACATTTCCCATTTGGAAAAACTCTATTCACAGATACAATTCAATTCAAGCACACAATTTGCATCAATAAAGAAAGAACTGACATTTAGATAACACCTTTCACATCCATAGGCCATCTCAAAATGCTCCAGGCACTGACTGACTGTGATATTCTTAATGTGCATTTTTTGACTACAACAGTTTAAACAGGTGGAAAGGATGGGTAAAAGAATACAATTGAAATCAGTCATTGATATGCATTTTCCTAATGTTCTGACAAATGTATTTTACTCATCTACATGAGAGATGATCACTGAGACCAGTCCTACCCTGACCTGTGACTTCATGGCCAACTATTTGCTACATCCGGAGTTAAATTGGATAATCCCTAAAAACAGGCACGGGATCACATGTACATGGTTAATCCACACAGTTCATTGCAAAGATGGCAGTACCTTAAATTTGTGCTAACTGCTGTTTTAAATGATTGCTGTGTTGAGCCAACATCACCCACACTGCTCTCTGGCTGCACACGTCAGCAGGAGGCTGATATCACGAGGGGCTGGTGCTACTCAGCACCTCAAAAAGGGGGTATAAGAAATGGTGGGGGTTCGTGACAAATGAATTTCTGCTGTGCTATATTGAGGAATGACTGAACATGTTAAACCTGATGGAATTTAAATTCAACAAAAAAATCTGGAATTAAAAGTCCAATGATGACTATGAAACCATTGTCCATTGGCGATTATAAAAACCCATCTTGTTCACTAGCGTACTTTAGGGAAGGAAATTGGTCTGGCCTATATATGGTTGACTCTGCCCTTTGAAATGGCCAAGCAAGCCACTCAGCTCACCACCACCTTCTCAAGGCAACTACAGATGGGCAATAAATGCTGGTCCAGCCAGCAGCACCAATCATAGAAATCATAGAAACCCTACAGTGCAGAAGGAGGCCATTCGGCCCATCGAGTCTGCACCGACCACAATCCCACCCAGGCCCTACCCCCACATATTTACCCGCTAATCCCTCTAACCTACGCATCTCAGGACTCTAAGGGGCAATTTTTAACCTGGCCAATCAACCTAACCCGCACATCTTTGGACTGTGGGAGGAAACCGGAGCACCCGGAGGAAACCCACGCAAACATGAGGAGAATGTGCAAACTCCACACAGACAGTGACCCGAGCCGGGAATCGAACCCGGGACCCTGGAGCTGTGAAGCAGCAGTGCTAACCACTGTGCTACCATGCCGCCCAAAACGTGCAGATTCCACACAGACAGTGACCCGAGCCAGGAATCGAACCCAGGTCCCTGGCGTTGTGAGGCAGCAGTGCTAACCACTCTGCCACCGTACTATATACGGTGTCCTGTAAATGAATTTTTAAAAAAGCTCCTTCAGTGGGCAGTTGGAAGAGCAGTGGGGATCAATTCCAGTCATGTTGCTCCACAAAAATGAATGCTGTGCATGAAGATGTCTAACTATCTGGCGGGACTTGTGAACTTGAGTGATTTTATCTTCAAATGCGATAGCTTACCAAGTGCACCAAAGCCTCATCCACTGTTCAATTCACCACATCCTCCCCTATCACCCAAACTCTCAATCAGTATACAACCCTTTACCTCATCCTTACACACAAGCCTCATGCTAACAACTCACTGCTTGTGTGCAATGCTGGTTATTCAACCACGAAAGCCATATTACCAAACATATTGTAGGATACTCACTGCCCGCTTGCTTACAAAAGAAGATGCCAAGAATAAGCTGAAGGAGGACAAGCACACCTGTAGTCTTGACACCTGAAAGAGTGCTGGTCCTCATTGAAAGGGGCATCACTGAAGTCATGGCCACTGGCAAGGCGGAAAGGATCGATAATGAAGGTATCTGCACACCTAATTCTCCCTCTTCCCACTGAAATAAAAGCAAAATACTGCAATGTGGAAGTTCTGAAATAAAAACAGAAAATGCTGTAAAATTTCAGCCAGTCTGGCAGCATCTGTGGAGAGAGAAATAGAGTTCATGTTTCGAGTTATATGTGACTCTACTTTGGACCACTTTATTCTTTCATCAAAGGTGCTGAGTGACCTGTAGAGTTTTCTCAGCACATATTGCTTCTATTTCTATCTTCTCACCTCTCCCTCATCCCACAATCTCTTCTGATTTATAGGTTTCAGACGGTGTATGGCTGCACTTCTTAATTTCTTCTCTCACCCCTCACCACAACCCAACCATTGTTAATTTGCATTTTAAATACTCAAGAACAGCAAGGAGTCTTATGCCAGCAATATAGGGCCTTGGTGAGGCCACACCTGGAGTACTGTGTGCAGTTTGGTCTCCTTATTGAAGAAAGGATATACTTGCTTTAGAAGGAGGGCAACGGAGGTTCACCAGACTGATTGCTGGGACAGCAGGGTTGTTGTGTGATGAGAGATTGGGTGAACTGGGCCTGTATTCACTGGTGTTTAGAAAAATGGATGGGGATCTAATTGAAACGTATAAAATTCTGACAAGGCTGGACAGACTGGATGCAGGGATGTTATCTTTTGGCAGGAGAGTCTAGAGCAAGGGGTAACAGTCTCAAGATATGGCATAGACAATTTAGGGACTGAGATTAGGAAGAAACTTCTTCACTCAAAGGGTGGTGAACCTATGGAATTCTCTACCATACAAGGCTGTGGATGTCAGGTCAATGAATGTATTTAAGAAAGAAATAGATAGATTTCTAGATTCTAATGTCGTCAAGGGGTATAGGGAGAGCTTATCCTTTAACTCAATGCCAATGAGTGCGGCATTGAGCTAAAGGGTAAGCCATGATCATATTAAATGGTGGAGCAGGCTTGATGGGCCATATGGCCTACTCCTGCTCCTATTTTCTTTGTTTCTATTTCTAACCTTATTAGTTAGAGGAGGAAAAGGAAGAAGACAGTGAAAATGAAGAAATATTGTCGCACATTTTACACTCACAACTACCAATTCAGACACAGACACAGTGGACAGAATGTTACCAGCCTCCACATGACAGGAACAGTGGTGGGAAGCTGGTAAAATAACAGTAGCTGTAGCAGGATAGGGAAGCTTCCTAGTGGCTGCTGGGGGCAGGCCCTGATGCAGATCAGCTGCCAATTCCACTGAGGTGGGAAGTCAATTTGCATATTAAAGGATTTAATTAGAGGCCATTAAGGCGGGTTGCCATCAGAGGGGTGCTCCCCACCCCACCCCCTTTAAAAGAAACTGGCCTCCTTACAGCAGGTCAGAGGGGGCCATCAGAACCAGAGACTCCATGGCCTTCAGAAAATGTTGCAAAGAACTTGCCTCAAAAACCCTTTCAGAGGGCTTTCCCTTCAGGGAGTCTTCCCCTGCTTGGGCTCACAGCTTGGGCAACTCACTGAGTTGGACGACAGGCCCAGAGGTGGTAATTAGGAGGTTGCTTCCAGTAAAATCGCCTAGCCTGTCCCTCTGCCAACACATGCAGGTTTTAAACCTTGTTTCCCAACTTCAATGTCCCCAAAGCCCATGGGAAAATTCAGTCCTAAGAGATTGTAGAGGATAGGGTAGAGGGTGGACCTGCACATGGTGATACATTGGGAACAAGTGCACAGGAGCCAGGAAATGGGGAAAGGATAGTGCAGGTGTACGCTCAGCAGATGGCAAGGTAGCACACTGGTTCTGCTGCAGGGGAGTCAGGTTACTGAAAAAGACTGAAAGTGGGACATTACCAAATGTTTGGTGCATTGGAAAGGCTGCTAACCAGTCGACACTCAATGTCAAAGATCATAGTAGAGACCAGCATCAGCTTGGTACAGAGCCTGGAGACTATCCTTTCCAATATGGAATGTGTGGTCACCGCCATCAGCACACATGTGGAAACTACCATGGATGCAAGGTCTGATGGTCAATGCCACAACTTTCATTGCAGCTCACACAACTGCCATCACTGGTCTGTGTGCTGTCATGGAAACTCAGCCACCATGACCCTGTTTGTGCAAAGACACTTCTGGGACATCACCATAGCCCATCAATCTCTTTTCAGTAGGTTTGCTGAACTGACCCACAAGAGTAGAAGTGGCTTCATGGAATACATACCTGCTGTACTTTCTCCAGATGATATCATTCCTGCCCGCCATTACCACACAGTCAGTGACCTGCTTTAGTCTGTCAGCCAGCCCAGCCCAAACAGCTGCAGACCAAGACAAAATGATGCAGTCTGAAGCTGAGCTCTCTGAGCCTCAAGCAGCTTGAAGTTGTCCTCCTTCTACATTGCTCCTCAGTACAAGCGTGAAACTCCCAACTCTCCAGAAAAGTGACTGAGTGTCGATAGGTTGCAATATGGAATGTGTCTGAGAGACTGGCAGGGTTCATTTTTTGAGAAAATTACGCCCATGGGTCACCATCACCCGCAAGTCCTCCTTCAAGCCACACACCATCCTGACTTGGAACAATATCACTGTTCCTTCACTGTCACTGGGTCAAAATCTTGAAACTTACTTCATAACAGCATTGTGGGTCATAGAATCATAGTATCCCTACAGTGCAAAGGAGGCCATTCGGCCTATGGAGTCTGCGCTGATTGCAATCGCACCCAGGCCCCACTCCCACAACCTCACACATTTACCCTGCTAATCCCCCGACACTAGGGTCAATTTAATATGGCCAATCAACTTAACCTGCACATCTTTGGACTGTGGGAGGAAACCAGAGCACCCGGAGGAAACCCATGCAGACACGGGGAGAATGTGCAAACTCCACACAGACAGTGACCCGAGTCTGGAATTGAACCTAGGTCCCTGACACTGTGAGGCAGCAGGGCTAACCGCTGTGCCACCATGCCGCCCCACAAAACATGTTTTGCGGGTGTGCCCACAAAACATGGACTGCAGTGGTTCAAGAAGGTAGCTCACCACCACCTTTTCAAGATCAATTAGGAATGGGCAATAAATGCAGGTCTAGCCAGCAATGGCCACATCCATTGAAGGAAAAATAGGTGTGCATGTTCACCTCTAAGTCCAATTGCGAGCATTAGCTGACCCTGTATCACAATAAAATTGGCACTAGATGGTCCAATTTAGCATCACCCCATCCCTTGCTGACTTTAGTGGGTGTTTGTTTCCCTGAAATAATTTCCCCACAATCATGACACCATTACGCTATCACTCAGCCATTTTTATTAAGCATAATTATAGACAGGCTGACTGAAGTGCCTTTTGATATTGCAGAAGACAGTAAATTCATCCCATCCTGTATGGTCTTCTTCAATGAAGTAAAATTCTGATTTAAGCACGAGGCATATGTAATATCAGGCTTCACGGAACGTTTTCCATGTTACATTTTGATAAGGTTTTGAAAACAAAATACACGGACTTGAAGCAGTATTTTCGTGTATCGAAAATGTCTATCACTGAATATATAGTTGTTTAAATTATGTTATAAAAGGAATGGTATTATTGATTGGGAACAAGCAGTGGAAAATTTTCCTCCTACCTTCCACACAGATGGTTACTCAGTGGTGAATCTCATCAAATGTCAGACCCAGATTTTTTTTGGAAATGTATCGCCCATGAACATTTCACATGGTGCTTCCTCCTGTTTCTTTTGTTACTCTTTCCAGTTCTCCTACATTCAAGCATGAGAAATGTTCAAATGGGGAAGGAATTGAAGAAAAGCAGCTGAATATTTCTCCTGATCAATATTAAAGACAACAAACCTGATAAAGGCAATGATGCCACAGAAAGGGGACAGTTCAGAGCTATATTATACTTAATTGCAAGTGAAGTAAATTAAGCTGGATCATTACCTTTATAAAGGATTTTAGAATCTTCATGACCTAAGTTATCAACATTTAATATAAGCTATTAAATTAGTCTGAAAATCTGAAATCTAATCAATGGACATTTTGGAATTTTAATGATATTTTATTGTCTAGGACCTAATTATTTAATAACAACATAACTGCTTCCATCTACATTTAACAATTTCAGACAGTCTATGAATATTCTCATACTTTACTAGCCTATATTATGCGAGTCAGATTTCACAATGTCAAATCTTACACTGCTGATCCCTAAGGTATGCGCAAAGCTAATTAGGGTGAACTACCCAAAGAAGGCTATAGTCGAATGGTGTTAAATCAGTGCTGTACACACTAGAGTAATGACTGTTGTATGCACACTCTGTGATTTGTTGCTGCAATTTGCAGTCATATATCTCTTAGGAAGAAATTCCATTGTTGTTATTTATTGTGCTCATGATTATTAATGATACTAAGTTGAAAGCAAATTACTTCACCTACATAATTCGGCTGCTACATACACGATGTTGCTGACTTGTAGAGATGTCAAGAACATTAATTTGATGGAGAAATCCAGATTTATTCTTTTCTTCATGCTTATTGCACGAACAGTGTTCATTTGATGTCTGTAAAACCTATGGGGCAATCTTGAGCCTGCATTCGCCGTCTGTGCAAATGCTGGCGGGGGCTCAAGATCCGGAAGTTGCAGTTCTCGCCGGTGAGAATGCAACTTCGGATCTTCCCTGCCCTTCGCCGGTGACATAGAATCATAGAATCATAGAATCATTTGAAGCAGAAGAAGCCCTTCAGCCCATCAAGTCTGCACCTACACATTAGAAACACCTGAACTCCTACCTGAATGTTATGAAGTGCCAAGTGCTCATCCAGATACTTTTTAAAGGATTTGAGGCATCCCACCTCTATCACCCTCCCAGGCAGCGCTTTCCAGAACCTCTGGACAAAAAAGAATTTCCTCACATTCCACCAAACCTCTTCCCCTCACCTTGAACCTATGTCCCCTTGTGACTGACCCTTCAACTAAGGGGAACAGATGCTCCTTATCCACTGTGTCCATATCTCTCATAATCTTGCACACCTCGATCAGGTTGCCCCTCAGTCTTCTCTGCTCCAACGAAAACAACCCAAGCCGACTCAACGTCTCTTCATAAACTAAATTTTCCATCCCAGGCAGGATCCTAGTCAATCTCCTCTGCACCCCCTCCAGTGCAATCACATCCTTCCGATAAGGATAAAGCGAAGGGTGGCACTGTAGCACAGTGGTTAGCACTGCTGCCTCATAGCGCCAGGGAGCTGGGTTTGATTCCCGGCTTGGGTCACTGTCTGTGTGGAGTTTGCACGTTCTCCCCATATCTGCGCGAGTTTCCTTCGGGTGCTCCGGTTTCCTCCCATATTCTGAAAGACATGCTGGTTAAGTACATCGACCCAAACAGGTGCTGGACTGTGGTGACTAGGGGAATTTCACAGTAACTTCATTATACAGTAGTGTTAATGTAAGCCTTACCTGTGACTAATAAATAAACTTTAACTTTAATGTGGCGACCAGAACTGCACACAGTACTCTAGCTGTAGCCTCATCAAAGTTCTATACAACTCCAACATGACTTCCCTGCTGTTATAATCTATGCCTCGATTGAGAAAGGCAAGTACCCAATAAGCCTTTTTCACCACCCTACTCACATGCCCTTCTGCTTTCAGGGATTTGGGGACAAACGTGCCAAGGTCCCTTTGTTCCACAGAACTGCCTAGTGTCCTACCATCCATTGAGTACTTTCTTGTCAAATTACTCCTTCCAAATTGTATCACCTCACACTTTTCAGGATTAAATTCCATCTGCCACTTAGCTGCCAATTTGACTATTCCATCTATATCTTCTTGAAGTCCAAGGCACTCCACCTCATTGTCAACCACTCGTCCAATCTTTGTGTAATCCGCAAACTTACTAATCCTACCCCTCACATAGTTATCAATGTCATTTATATAAATGACGAATAATAGGGGGCCCAACACAAATCCCTGTGATACGTCACTGGCCACTGACTTCCAGTCACTAAAGCAGCCTTCTGTCATCGCCTTCTGTCTTTTACAACTGAGCCAATTATGAATTCCCTTTATCAAATTACCCTGTATCCCATGTGAAGTCACATTCCTTACAAGTCTCCCATGATGGACCTTGTCAAAGCCTTTGCTGAAATCCATATAAACTGCATTGACTGCATTATCCTCATCTACATACCTGGTCACCTCCTCCAAAAATTCAATCAAATTTGTTAGGCATGACTTCATCAGGTTCATGCCCATAGTGGGCGTGAATCTAATTTACATGCATTTGCATGCATTTTAATATAATTTAACACCCTGTGTTTTGGCCCTGCCCCTCCCCCTCCGAATCACACCCCTTGATTATTTTTGGCAGCGCATCATAAGATCTGGGGAGAAATCCAATCAGTTTCTCTGAAGAGAAACACACCAGTTTTCTCACTGGAAACAACACCCTGCCATTTTTTGGGAAGATTTTGTCTATATTATACATTTCAAATATTTTTCTTACTGTATCCAAGAAGACCATTTAATTGCCTGTTCACAGGTGGGTGATAAAAATATAGACAAAGTTGGCATTTTGGGACTAGGCTCTGTTGGATGGAAAAGGAGAGGACATCATAGTTACCAAGGACGTAACACTAAGGTCCTTGCATTTGTGTAATAATGGTGAATAACTCAACTTTACCACTCAACTTTTAAATAATGAAGAGCACGTTCTCGAACATCATGTGTAAGTGATTGAACTGCTCTTGCCATGATATAGGTTCTGATATATTAAGATGGCAAAATGGATTGCGTATACTAGAAGATAAAATCTGATTCTCTTCTAATCATTAAACTATGGTTTAGAGCGACCATGTTAACTTTGATCTGGTGCTGATTGGATTCTATGGATAGTTGAGAATCCACCACCATGGGCAGGATTTTACGGCCTTGCTCGAGCAACACCAGAAATTCATGCCTGAGGTCAACGGACATTTCCGCTGTCCGCCCCTCACCTGCTCTGATTCCATGGCGGGCGAGACGGTAGAATTCCGGCACATGAGTTTAATGATCACAGTTGACTTAGAATTAGTAATTGTTGCATAATCACAATCAAGTGAAAGGCCAGCATCTTCAACATGCCACATTTCTGAATTTGGTTCAACAATAATGACATATAGGAGGCGATGTTCTGACCTTGCAGCACTTGGCACAGTTCACGGCGATCCAGGAAAATAGCATGCAGGCCTAACAGTCGGTTTTGCGCCCGGCGCCAAACAGTTTGCGGTTGCCCCAGTCCATTTCTAATGGCACAAACCTGATCATGCCCAAAAAGAGCATGAGGCTGATTAGCATATTTAAAGTAGCATTTAAATATGCTTAGCCCATTCAATGCCAGATTCTCCCAGCTCCCGGGACTGACCTAGGGTGCGGTGCGAGACTGGCAAGACTCACTACTGGTATTCACCAGTGGAGACTCGGCATGATGGCAATGCCAAAGGGGCCCAGAGGCCATTGAAGCCCTTGGGTGGTCGTGGACATGGCTGGGCAGTGTCAAGTGGGCACTTCCCACCTGGCACATTGGCAATGACCACCAGGCACCCTGGCAGTGCCAAGCTGGCACAGTGGCAGTGCCATCCTGTTACACTTGCAGTGTCAGTTAGGCACTGACAGTTTACCGGGACAGTGCCAAGTGGGTGGGGCCTGAGTCAGGGTGGGGCCGGAGTTAGGGCTATGACAGGAGGGCTATGACGGGGGCCTATGCAGGAGGGCCATGCGGAGAGGGGTGTTGTGCAGGGGCAGTCGTGCAGGGGTGGAGCATGAAAGGGGGGGGGCTTGTTGCACGGGTTGCGATGGGGGAGGGGGCATGTCGGGGATCATGAAGCGGGACACATTGGAAGGGCCCCAATGCCGGCAATCCATGTCAGAGAGGGTTGGGAAAACGTGCCGCAGATAGGGGAATGGTGGGGCAATGTCTTTGGCAAGAGGGGGGTCTCCCAGTGCACTGTGAGGTCAGGACGCCCTTCCAAGATGGCACCCGAGCATTCAACAGCAGGGTGCACTGGCATTTTTAGGCCCATGGCACCCCCCACTTCCACCCCACCCTGAACAGGCACACAGCTCATCACTTTCCCAAAAATTAATGGAAGACAATTGCGGTCTGGACTGCACCTGACAGGCCGGAGCAGATTTTTTGGAGAAAATTCCACCCGTAGTATTTGTTCCCTGAAACCAAAATATAAAGTTAAATTTTCTAATGTACTGTAATACTTCAATGGACAGATCATATGATCATATGTGGATACTTCATTCACAAAAATATTGATTATATTAGCAGGCAGTATAAGTTTTCTCATTGATGTATATATTTATTTTTCAACCCTTTATTTTTACTAATGTAAGCACACTGTGCTGTTTTATTTGTGTGATCACATTCAAGAAAGGTGAATAATTGTCAAGTAACTGAATTAATTGCCAGTCTGATGGTTGAAAGTTGTATTACAGGGTTTTCTTCCATTTGGCACAGAATATCTTAATGATCAAGAAAACAAAATTATGAGAGGCATGGACAGGGTGGATAGTCAGAGGTTTTTTCCAAGGGTGCAAGTGACAATTACAAGGGGCACAGGTTCAAAATGAGAGGGGGAAAGTTTAAGGGAGATGTGTGGGGGAAATTTTTCACGCAGAGAGTGGTGGGTGCCTGGGATGCGCTGCCAGAGGAGGTGGTGGAAGCAGGCACATTAGCAACATCTAAGAGGCATTTGGGTGGGGACATGAATAGGGAGGGAATAGAGGGATATGGACCGAGTAAGGGCAGAAGGTTTTTGTCAGTTTAGTTAGGGCATCATGATCGGCACAGGCTTAGAGGGCCAAAGGGCCTATTCCTATACTTTACTTTTCTTTGTTCATTGTTCTAGTATCGATCAGAAATTCTCAAAACTAGGCTGTGAAATTTGTCAGTATAAAACAGACTCTTGTAATGCTGACATTTTCAGTCCATACAGCCAGGGATGTGCTTTCCTCTTGTAAATTTAAATACATTCAAAGTTAGGTATAACTAGCTTCAATTTGTACCATGAATCAAATTCTACCCCATGATTTGCACACAAGAGAAAATGCAAATTAAATTTATATTCCAGAGTTTTTCACGTCCAGACCTTGAAATTACGCTGAGTATTAGCATATGAATGCTAAACACATTTGTGTGCAATTATTTTGTCTGTTACTTTAACAAAGGTGCTAACCCATTTAATATAAAAGCATACTCATACATTACACACAATAGGGTCTCAATCCCACTTTCCAACACCATAAAGGGTGATTCATTCCAAAAAGAACTTACTGCCAAAGAGGTGAAGGCGAACGTTATTCCCAGGACTGGGTTTTACACATAATTATGCTACACAATCTCTGCTGTCATCATTGTCGGACAGTAATAAGGAAAGTCAACATCTAATGTAAAGTACACCCTACCTGAGGGAATAAAAAATAACCCGGAGAGAGAAATGATGTCCAATAAAGAGAAAAGTCAACTTTTTGAGTGTAAGTTCTAGAACATATTGAGGATCTAAACCTAAAATGTTAGCTATCATCTCTCTGTACAGATGTTGACTGGCCCAGATGTTGGTAAAATGCTTTTTTATTTCCAGCATTTGCAGTTGAGAATCATAGAAATGGTACCACATAGAAGGAGGCCATTCAGCCCACCATTTTCATGCCAGCTCTCTGCAAGAACTAATTAGCTAGTTCTACTACCCAGTTGTTTCTGGGTAAAGACTGGGTATCCACGTTTTTTTTTCTTCCACTGCAATTGCCTTTCAGAAGCCACAATTGAAAATGCCTCCACCACAGTCTCAGGCAGTGCAAAACAGATCCCAAATTGCAGCACAAAAAATGTTTTTTTCTCATTTCACTGTTGCTTTTTATCCAATCACCTTAATTTGGTTTCCAGCAAATTACTGCGGATGCTGGAATCTGAAACCAAAAGAGAAAACACTGGAAAATCTCAGCAGGTCTGACAGCATCTGTAATGAGAGAAAAGAGCTGACATTTCGAGTCCAGACTTGAAAGAGCTGACTCAAAACATCAGCTCTTTTCTCTCCTTACAGATGCTGCCAGACCTGCTGAGATTTTCCGGCGTTTTCTCTTTTAATTTGGCTTCCTCTGGTTCTCGAGCCTTCCGTCAAATGGGAGCAGTTTCTCCCTATCTACTCTATCCAGACATCTCATGATTTTGAAAACCTCTATTAAATCTCCCCTCAACTTTCTCTTCTTTAAAGAGAAGAGCCCCTCAGCAAGGCTAAACTGACTGGCCTGTAGTTGCTGGGGCTATCCTCATATGTTGTTTTGAACAAGGCTGCAACAATTGTAATTCTCAAGTCGTTCGGCACAACTGTCATGAATGATGATTATTAGAAGATCATGGCCAGACCTCCACAATTTTCACCCTTAATTTCCTCAGTACCCTCAGAAGCATCCCATCTGGTCTTGGTGACTTAGCAACATTAAATACAGCCAGCCTTTCCAATACCTCCTCTTTATCAACTTTTCCAGTATTTCAACTGCTTCCTCTTTTACTATGACTTTGACAATATCTACTTCCTTGGTAATGACAGATGCAAAATATTAATTTAGTATCGCATCCATTCCCTTTATCTCCATGTATATATTCACAATTTGCTCTCTAATCAGCTACACCCTTTTACTATTAATTTAAGGTCTGTATATATGACTTTCTGATTTGCATTTATGTTAGCTACCAGTCTCACCATTCTTTCTCTTAGCCTCTCTTATTTTCTTTTTTATTTCTCCTCCTTTATCCATTTTTTTTCCAAAGAGGTTTGATTTTAGCATGGGCCATAAAATAGGAAAATAAAGATATCATTGTTGTAGGCACAGTGGCACAGTGGTTAGCATTGCTGCCTCACAGTGCCAGAGACCCAGGTTTGATTCCAGTCTTGGGTGACTGTGTGGAGTTTGCACATTCTCCCCATGTCTGCATGGTTTTCCTCCGGGTGCTCCGGTTTCCTCCCACAGTCCAAAGATGTGCAGGTTTAGTAGATTGGTTATGATAAATTGACCCTTATTGTCCCAAGATGTGTACGTTAGATGGCTTAGCCATGGTGAATGTGGGAGTTACAGGAATAGGGAAGAAGGCCTGGGTAAGAAACTCTGTCAGAGAGAGTCGGTGCAGACTTGATGAGCCAAATGGTTCCTTTTGCACTGTAGAGATTCTTTGATTCTGTGATTCTATATTTTATATCTCAGAGCTATGCAGAGTTGACACACTGATTTCAATGTGTATCGGAACTTTATTTACAAAAGATGTTTTTTAAATGTCTGCTCTCTCATGCTTAGAGCTCTAGCTTCCAGCAACTTCTACAATTTGTTTACTTTTCTGTAAATCCATGCCTAGGCTTAAATAATCAAGCACAATAAGGATCATTAGTAAAGAGACTTAGTTAATCAAATACAGAACAGTTGAATAATTGAATGCTGCACTGTTCAAGTCATGACTTCCATCATTCAGAAAAATATAATTCACAAATTAAATCACTAATCATAGATATCTGACTATATAAAAACTTGCATTATAAGTTTCTATTTAAAGTATAAAAATGGAATTCAAATAGTAGATGTACTTCTTGCTCATCAATATTGCAGCATCAGGAGCTACCAGATTCCAAGAATTCAGTTGATTTGATTTATTATTGTCACATGTATTAAGTTGGTGAGAGTTTTAGCGGACATGCCAAATTTCCTTAGTCTCCTGAGAGGGGCGTTGGTGGGTTTTCTTAACTATAGCCTCTGCACGCAGGACAAATTGTTGGTGATCTGGATACCTAAAAACTTGAAGCTGTCAACCATTTCTACTTCGTCCCCATTGATGTAGACAGGGGCATGTCCTCCATTGTGTTTCCTGAAGTCAATGACTATCTCCTTCATTTTGTTGACATTGAGGGAGAGATTATTGACGTCACACCACTGCACCAGATTCTCTATCTCTTTCCAGTACTCTGGGCCTGATTTTACCAAAACTTCGCGCCCGTTTTCGGGTGCGAAATCACGGTAAAGTTGGGCATCGGGCCTTTAACGCGATCTGCACCCGAATCCGAGCAGATCGCGGCTTTACCAACACCCGATTCAGGCGCGGGGAATCGGGTGGCCTGACGATTTAAATGCATTTGCATGCATTTAAATCAACTTAATGAACCGTGCGCCCAACCCTACCGCCAAATCCCACTTTATCGTCTTCTGGCCCGATGCACATCCGCGCTGTAATCGGCCTGCCGAATAAAAGTCCAAAGTTGCCGCTGCAGCCTCCAAAGAGCGGGGTCAGAGACTGCAACAGCTCTCTGACCCAGGTCATCCTCTGGTCGGGGGGGGGAAGCGGGGTGGGAGGAGGAGAGGGGGTGTGACGTCTCATCCTCTGGGGGGGGGGAGGTGGGAGGGGAGGGGGTGTGACGTATCATCCTCTGGTCGGGGGGGGGGGCTCCGCTGCCAGTCTGCGGCCGATCCCTCCTGCCGGAGTGGGCATGCGGCCATGCCATCCCACAAAACCTTCAGGATGAAGCGATTCCTCGCTAAGAAGATGAAGCAGAACCGGCTGATTCCACAGTGGATCCGCATGAAAACCGGCTACAAGATGAGTACAAGTCCAAGAGGAGACACTGGAGAAGGACCAAGCTGGGCCTGTAAAGGGATACACCATCACTGGTACACTACCAGCCACAGCCATCTCTCCCGCTCTCTTGCCCCTGCAGGGAAGAGTAATCTGTGGCTGGTAGTGTACCAGTGATGGTGTATCCCTTTACAGGCCCAGCTTGGTCCTTCTCCAGTGTCTCCTCTTGGACTTGTACTCATCTTGTAGCCGGTTTTCATGCGGATCCACTGTGGAATCGGCCGGTTCTGCTTCATCTTCTATAGCGAGGAATTGCTTCATCCTGAAGGTTTTGTGGGATGGCATGGCCGCACGTCCATTCTGGCAGGAAGGATTGGCCGCAGATAGGCAGTGAAACCCCCCCCGGCCAGAGGATGATATGTCACACCCTCTCTCCTCCCCCACCGCCCCGCCCCCAGGGGATGATCGGTCACACCCCCTCCCCTCCCTGTCCCCCCAGAGGATGATCGGTCACACCCCCTCCCCTCCCACCCCCCCCAGAGGACGATCGGTCACACCCCCTCCCCTCCCACCCCCCCCCCCCCAGAGGATGAGACGTCACACCCCCTCTCCTCCCACCCCCCCAGAGGATGAGATGTTACATCCCCTCTCCTCCACTCCCCCCCCCCCCCATGGGATGATCGGTCACACCCCCTCCCCTCCCACCACCCCCACCCCCCCGACCAGAGGATGATCTGGGTCCCGCCCCCCGCTCCTCCTCCCCCCCACCCCCCCACCCCCGCCGACCAGAGGATGATCGTCAGAGAGCCGCTCTCTCCGCTTTCTGCTTTTTCTTTCTTTCGTGCCCGGGCGCGCTCTGTCAGATTTTTTTCGAACTGCACATGCGCAGTTCAGAGCTCCGATCGGTCCGCCAGCGCTAAGCCCCGCCCACAGCGCGGATCGGGCCGGAGCTGGCAAGACGCGTATGGGCGCGCTGGAAAGAGGATTCCGGGCGTGGATCTATTTGACACCCGGATTTGGCACTTAGACTCAAAATGGTAAAATTCCCCCCCGTGTCTCCCTGTGTTTGAGATCCGGCCCACTATGCTGGTGTCATCAGCAAACATGAAAATCGAGTTGAAGGGGAATTTGGCCATACTGTCAGAGGTGTATAAGAAGTATAGTAAGGGGCTGTGGACACAGCCTTGTGGATCACCAGTGTTGAGGATGATCATGGGGTAGGTGTTGTTACCTCTCCTTAATGACTGTGGTCTGTGGGTTAGAAAGTCTAGGATGCAGTTGCAGAGAGGGGAGCCGAGCCCTAGGACACAAAGTTTGGAGATGAGTCTTATAGGAATAATAATGTTAAAGGCTGAGCTGTAGTCTATGAGAGGAGTCTGACATATGTGTCTTTGTTATCTAGGTGTTCCAGGCTTGAGCGTTACTGGAGTGTTATTCTAGTTGTTACTTTTAAAGATTTTTTTGTTTTTAGATCAATTCAAAGGAGTTTTATAGACTATCTCTTTCAATAACAAAATATTTTATTAACTAGAAGCAGCAAGGCATATCTTATCTGTGCTTTTAAATGTTTGCTTTGTTAGAGACAAGTCAGTTTCATAGTTTCAGATGTTATAGCATGTCTCAAATTACCCTGGAAAGTCATAGTATGTTAAAAATTTGGACAAGTTAAGAAGGACATTTCATGCTGCTGCTATGCAGTTGCTACTCAAGTGGTATTTTCCACTATCAAGATGCTGCCATCAATCAAAAAGAAATTCTGCCTACCATACAATTGAGCAATGCAGTGTATGCATTTCAGAAGAATACCAGGTATGTGGACCACACATCCCAACAATTAGCTGATTGAATCAAACAGCATGTTCCCTCAATTGTTCATACCAGGCAGAGTACAGACTGTACTCAACCAGCCCGAGCTTGCAAACCAAAGGTCATTCTGACTGTTGACAACAGCTTCTTACCAGGATTCTGAGGTGATGTTTATGCTGATGTTTGAGCTCTTACTCCATGTGATGACGATGAATCTGTCCTCCCGCCTGAAAACCCAATCACACATTCATGGGAATGTTGTAAGCTTCGTTCTAAAAGTTCAGATTCCATGGACTTGATTGTTACCAAGGATGATTATGAAGAAAATGGTCACTCCAGCTGTTAATAGAACTTTGATATTTGAAATGAAAAGCTATTTAAATGAGAAAAAGTGATAATTGACCATCAGTCAGGTCTATTGTTAGATGTGATTCCACAATTGGGCAGCCCTTATTGAACAGTCCTGAGTGCGGTAACAGCCACACTAACAATTTAAGGTAATCAGTTGGAGCTCATATTGTGACTCATTTACCATTGCTGGAAGTGACATACATTCATACACAGGAAGCCATTCTCTGCAAACACAAGGAATATGTTCCAGCCTTGTACCTTTTCTGAATTACCTGGGAACTTGAGGAACCTCATGTTTGATGTTACTTTCATGTTTACTGTTACATGGCAACATCTCAGCCAATTAGAATCAAGTTGCCAACTAATCATGACCTTTTTCTTCCGGAGTATAAATTGTCATATTCTTTTGAAATTTGGCATTCTTGCATTTGTCCTGATGAGTGCAAGATGGAAAGCTTTGACAAAAATCTCCCTTTCAGCAATATTAAATAGCAATTTCTTAGAATAGTATTCGGGTTCTATACTGGGTCTGTTTATGTTCATTGTGTACATTAACGATTTAGATGTAAAGCTTGAGGGAGCAGTGTTTAAATTCTCAGACTATACTCAAATAGGAAGGCTGGTGAATAATTCTGAGGAATAATTCATAAGGGGTTAATGATAAGATGGTGAAACGGCAAAAAGGTGGTTGATCATATTCAGTGTCAGTGTGAGATGCTATGTTTTGAATAAAAGACATAATATCAATGAGGGAGGTCTTGTGGTGCAGTGAGAAGCACCCCTACCTTTGAGGCAGAGGCTCTGGGTTCAATTCCCAATAAGAAGTCTCACAACACCAGGTTAAAGTCCAACAGGTTTATTTGATAGCACAAGCCACTAGCTTTCGGAGCGCTGCTCCTTCATCAGGTAAGTGGGAGTTCTGTTCACAAACAGGGCATATAAAGACACTCATTCAATTCTTCACATTCAATTCCCAATCCAGGACTTGATAGCCAAGGGAGGTGCGTTCATAACATGACTGAATAGGTTGAGCATCAACTCATAAATCCTTCCAACATATGCCAATGGCAGGTGGTAATAACAGGAGAGATGCCTGGTCAGCCATGTGATGGAAATAGTGTTGGAGCCTCTACCATCACCATCGATAGCTCCAAACTACAACATGCATGTAAAAGAGCATGTTGCCACAGCACCTTAGACACTCTGGGGAGAGTTGGCTCAGTTGGCTGGATGACCGATGTGGATCAGATCTGGTGCCAATAACCCTGGGACTTGATCCATTCCCTGACTAGGGTGAATTTAGGACCTTCCTCCTTGCCCTCCCCATGCTGGAGGTCATGGCGGTCGTGGCAGAGAACTCAATGAAGAAAGGATGGATGATGCAGAACATCAAAGGGATTTGGTTTCAGAAGACATTATAAAGCACATCAAAGGATGCGGCAAAGGAATGCAAGATTTTCAGTATAAAATATTCACAAGGTATAGAATATTCAAGTTAAAATATAATGGTGAATCGACATAAAACCTTAGAAAGACCATTGTACAATTTTGGAATCCATATTTTAGGAGGTGTCCTGAGGCAATAGAGACAGCACAGTTTCAGGATGAGAGCTGAATGGGTAACTTTGCATGTATCTGCGGTCTTCTGTTTAATCAACTCTATTTTAACTTCTATGTTCACTGAGCATGCAGCAAGCTCATAGAATTTTATTTAAATAGGCCAATCAGGATCTGATTGCATCACATTAAATTGGTTCTCTTGCATCATCAGGAGGAGAGCAAATGATGGCAAGAAGACCCAAGTGGCTGTTCACCAGTCCTGAAGAGGGCAAATGTCAGGCACCAACACTGAGGCAAGACTGAGTCTAGATGAAAGGTTAGGCCTATGGACTGGGGGTGAGCGAAGGCAGGCATTGGCCCATGGTTTTCATCTATTGTGCATATGCCCCACCTTGCTCCACATTCAGGTAGATTTTTTAAAATTCCCCTTTTTTTGATGGTTGGCAGATTGGTTTGTCTGCTATTCTCCTGAGGAATCTGACTGCATGCCATGGCCAATTTCAAACACCAGTTTCAAGTCCTGAATTAGCACCTGCACATCACATGTTATTTAGACTTTTGTCACCTAATTTTCACCTGAAAAACAGATACCGTGCTTTCAAGACCAGTATCCTTTGAGAATTGCTGTGTTAGCACTGTTTTATAGAGCATGACCAGGCTTATTGATTATAATGGTATGAGAATGGGCATGAATTACTTTGCAACCCCATGAGATTTAAACTAACATAAAATACTACTAGTATCCTCCAGTTACAATACTAAAATTGATTCCAATAGTGCTTTCATTTAATGATAATTGCAAGTTGAAAGATGCATATTTTTCATGAACAATATATTTCAGATTTATATTTGAATACTTGACTTAATATTTAACTTCATTTTTCACTGTTATAAGATCAGTAAAGTCACTGTGAAAGTATTGATAATAGAACATAGAATCCTACAGTGCAGAAGGAGGCCATTCCGCACATCAAGTCTGCACCGACCACAATCTCACCCAGGCCCTATCCCCATAACCCCATGTATTTACCCGAGCTAGTCCCTCTGACACTAAGAGGTAATTTAGCATGGCCAATCCACCTATCCTGCACATCTTAGGACTGTGGGAGGAAACCGGAGCACCAGGAGGAAACCCATGCAGACACGGGGAGAACGTGCAAACTCTACAGACAGACAGCGACCCGAGACCAGAATTGAACCCGGGTCCCTGGCGCTATGAGACAGCAGTGCTAACCACTGTGCCACCGTGCCGCCCATGTTTAATGTGCCACTGAAAAATCATGGTTGAAATGACCACGATGGAAGCACTCTATTGCAGTGATGTCAATGCAGTGATATACACATTTCAAGGAAGAATTACTCTATGACAGTGTGTCCGCTTAATTGACTCACAGTTGAACATACAAGTCAATTTGAATTCTTTTTCTGGGAAATGAAGCTTTATATTTCTCTTATAAAAATTACCATTTGACCCTTTGAATGCTATTACCATTGTTGGGGCTCAGTCAGTAGCACTCTTACCCCGGAGTTATAACGTTCTGGGCTAAAGTTCCACTATAATACTTGAGCACAAAAATCAAGGTCGATGCTCCAGTGTAATATTAAGGAAATGCTGCAATGTCAGAGAATTGTCTTTTGGATGAAATGTTAAACCAAGGCTCCATTTACCTGCTTGGTTAGGTAGATAAGAATCAATGATGCCGGGGCAATTCTCCAGCCCCACCCGCTATCGAGATCGTCCTGTTCCGTGAAAATGAATGCACGTTTGTCTGAGCTGCTGAATCTCATTCTGGCAAGTCCCGCCACGACGGGGTTGGAAAATCCCACCCACTATTTTGAAGAATAGAACAGCCAACATTTTATCCTTCAATCAACGTCACTGAAAACAGGTTATCTGGTTGTTACCACATTGCTGCTTGTGGGAGTTTGTTGGGTGCATATTAGCTACCAAGCTTCCAGTGCTTCATTGTAATTCATTGACTGTAAAGCACAATTAAAGCACTGATGATCATTGGCTTTTCTTTTGATTGTAAACCATGTTCCTTTTCTTCTGGAAAGTGACCATGAAAAACTGTAGGGGCTGCTGTGCAGAGTAATAGACTAATTGTTGTAAAACATGAACTATCTGTGGATATGCAGCAATCTTGGTGAGATTGAGTTGTCTGATGGGCTCAGAAGAACTTCATAGACTGCAGGAGCTGAGCAATGGTTTTCTGTTTCATACATCATTTATGGCAGTGGCAGCTGATCAAGCTACTCTGTTGGCAATGGGCCAGCATACATTTTATTGTCAGTATAGATTGGCACTTCAAACAATCCAAGAAGATGTGTTCTGCTTTAAATATCACACCATGGCCAGCTGACAGCATTTGTCATTGGATCTTAGCCTAAACCTTCCTCCTGTTTACAACTAAGGCAACTGGTTGAGGAAAATGGTGTGGATATTCATGTAAATTGAGTCTGTGTCTTTATAAGCTCTGTTTGTGAACAGAATTCCCACTCACCTGAAGAAGGGGCTTAGAGCTCCGAAAGCTTGTGTGGCTTTTGCTACCAAATAAACCTGTTGGACTTTAACCTGGTGTTGTTAAACTTCTTACTGAGGAAAATGGCGCAGTGAGGCCCAGCACTACATCACAGCAACTAGAACTACCATTCAATGTTTTTTTGTGCCTGTACATGGGCAGCCTGACAGCTTCATCAGGTATCAATATAACTGCCTGGCCAATGGTGCTGATTGGTCACCGAGCGATAGGAAAAGAGACACAGTCACATTCCTGACAGATAACCTTTTCCATTATAGCACCAAAGGTGTCTTTGTTATAATAACAAAACCAATGGCTGCTAACCTTCTCCGACGGGCAGCCTTTGCTGCTGATGTGTGACACTGGGGCAATGAAGCATGGTGACATTGGCTGAATGAAGTGCTGTCCCAATACACCTTTGGTGATGAAACCAGACATGAGAAGCAAAGCCGAGATTTTTCATTGCTTTGCCACCTTGCCTCAACATTTTTTCCTGGAGTCACCACCTCAAGCAGTTGGACGCTTTAGTTCCAATGGAGAATAACTGCATATCAGCTTCTGCAGTTCTGGCGTGGAAACTGCCTGATGGAATCACAAATACAAGTGTCAAACGGTAAAATATAATTAACTTTCCTTCAAAGTATACCTCTATTGGTACTAAAGTTTCCACTACCTATATGACGTGTCTGGAAGGTGGAAAGAATCAACAGAGGAATGCCAGACTGATTAGACTGCACCGTGTCCGCACAAGGACTCACTTCAGCAGATTACATGTGCAGGTAAAAGGTTGTCATTCTAAAGCAGGCTGCGACAACTGACCAGCTTCTGCTGCTAACTTTTAAAAAATTTCTTCATGGGATGTGGGTGTTGCTGGCTAGGCTAGCATTTAATGCCCATCCCTAATTTTCCTTACAAAGGTGATAGTGGGCTGCCTTCTTGAACCCTGGCAGTCTATATGGTGTAGGTATTCCTACTTTGCTGCTAGGATGGGAGTTCCAGGAATTTGACCCAGTGACAGTAATGGATGGTGATATATTTATTGTGCTACTTCCAACCATGATTTCTTGGTGTTCCCAGTAGACTTCTTCTTTATATCACCAGGGAATGATATATCCCTCTGGGTGCTTACAACCTCCAGCAGCTATCCAAAGAGATGCGACTGCACCAAGGCACATCCTTTAATCTTCTGTGCTCTTTTCTGACACATTCTTCTCTGGTTCCTAACTCTAATCTCCTTCTCTGATCTCTAATCAGTGGCACGGTGGCACAGTGGATAGCATTGTTGCCTCACAATGCCAGGGACCCGGGTTCAATTCCCAGCTTGGGCCACTGTGTGGAGTCTGTACGTTCTCCCCGTGTCTGCATGGGTTTCCTCCGGGTGCTCTGGTTTCCTCCCATAGTCTGAAAGACGTGCTGGTTAGGTGCATTGGAATAGTATACCCGAACAAGTGGCTGGAGTGTGGCGACTAGGGGATTTTCACAGTAACCTCATTGCAGTGTTAATGTAAGCCTACTTGTGACAATAATAAATAAACTTAAAATTTAATCAGAAGAGTAAGAGGCAACGTGATTGAAACATATAAAATCCTGAGGTATCCTGACAGTCAATGTGGAGAGAATGTTTCCTCTTGTGGGAGAATTTAGTACTTGAAGTCACTGTTTAAGAATAAGGGGTCGTCCATTTAGAGCAGAGATGAGGAAACATGTTTTTCTCCCAATGGGTTGAGCCTTTGGAACTCTCTTCCTCAAAAGGTGGTGGAAGCAGAGTCTTCGAATATTTTTAAAGCAGAACTAGATAGATTCTTGATAAGCAAGTGGGTGAAAGGTTATCGAGAGTAGGTAGGAATGTGGAGTTGAGGTTATAACCAGATCATCCATGATCTTATTGAATGACAGAGCAGGCTCGAAGGGCCGAGTGGCCTACTGTTGCCCCTAATTTGTATGTTTGTATATTCGATTTGTTTAAACATGACATCTGCTATCGCCTCATGTATGTGATCATTGCTGATGTTAATTGGTCAGGAAGCTCACGCGGTCATAGAATACATAGAATCCCTGCAGTGCAGAAGGAGGCCATTCGGCCCATCGAGTCTGCAACGACAACAGTCCCATCTAGGTCCTATCCCCATAACCCCATGTATTCATCCTGCTAATTCCTCTAAACTATGCATCCCGGGACACTAAGGATCAATTTAGCATGGCCAATGCACCTAACCCGCACATCTTTGGATTGTGGGAGGAAACCGGAGCACCCGAAGAAACCCACGCAGACATGGGGAGAACATGCAAACGCCACACAGACAGTGACCTGAGCTGGGAATCGAACCTGGTCTCTGGAGCTGTGAGGCAGCAGTGCTAACCACTGTGCCACCATGCCGCCCCGTGGTCGTGCAATGGTTGGGTTAAAAATCCCCTGACAGAGGTGCTGCACTGACTTCCTGGTTTCCCGCACATCACTGAGCTCACCTCTTCCTAGTGAATCGCAAAGTTAAAATCTAGCCCAATGAGTTTAAAAATTCTTCTAAAATGTCAGAGGATGAGGAATATAAGTGACTGATTTTTTGAACACTGATCTGAAAGAAAGGTGGCAAAGATAAAGATGAAGAATGGCAGTGATGGTGCCTGGCTTCGGTATAGTATTTCCTTCTAAAAGCATGCTTACTTTGCCGTGCATGCATAATGGCAGCAAAGAGTTACAAGCAGAAGATGACTCATCCGCGCGTGGAAATACATTGCAGGAGTACCGGAGATTTGTGGTAAGCCACATGATGTTAAGGATACTGAAAAGAAAGTGGCACTGCCTAGTTGTAACAGTCAGGTATGTATACTTAGTGTGTGGTATGCCACTCCAGGCTGTGTGTACACAGTACTGCTTGCCAAGTAGCAGTGATGTTATGGTTAGCAGAAGGTGAGTCACTTGAGTGGAAGTAGGTCCATTATGCACACCATAGGCAGCCAGGGTAGTGGAGATTTGTACAGCATTTAATATTATGAACAAGAGAAAGAAAAAGTGAGATTTTTTCTCAGGTAAAGCACACTAGTTTCTTATTGTTATCCCATCTGACCCCAAAGCCACAATTATTTTTCTCTCTACTCATCAAAGTGGCTCACTAATACGAGTACAGTTCTTGCCAGTACATCACTTAAGTGACTGTTCTTTATGTGTTAGTTTGACCAGTCAGCAGCTTATTTAATAATAGGAAACATATCCTGTCTTCACCTGACATCATGTGGAGATGCCGGCGTTGGACTGGGGTAAACACAGTAAGAAGTTTGACAACACCAGGTTAAAGTCCAACAGGTTTATTTGGTAGCAAAAGCCACACAAGCTTTCAGAGCCCCAAGCCCCTTCTTCAGGTGAGTCACCTGAACACTCACCTGAAGAAGGGGCTTGGGGCTCTGAAAGCTTGTGTGGCTTTTGCTACCAAATAAACCTGTTGGACTTTAACCTGGTGTTGTTAAACATCTTACTGTCTTCACCTGACATCCACAGAGGTGTGCTCACACAAAGAGTATCAGAACAGGCTTCAGGTGCGTTAACTCTAGCTGGGTTTTATCTGCTTGGCCCAAGGCAGTTATAATACTCCATTGCCAAATGAGATCAACTAATTCAGCAAGCGATTGAGCCTGAGGCCTTCTTAACCCTCTACTATTGTTTCAGGATGGTCAATGCTTGGAATTATAGGAGATGTTTTATTAAAGTTTTTATGTATTACTCAAAATTATTCTGCTTGAAGTCATAATGACCACAGATCCAGTCTTTCCCTCCAGTTTTCTGGGTTTTACGCCAGCAAGATTTGCTGTGCCGATTATCCCTGCCCCCCATTAATGATGTAATGGGCATCCCTACATTCAACATTGGGATCCCCATTCGAATATATTTAAATATCATTAGCAGAACTGTACGCCTGATTGTGTCCGCCATTGCTGGACAGTACCCTGGAAGTGCCCAGGTACTGCCAAGGAGGTGCCAGTGACCAGGGCTGGGGGTAGTGGCAGAGGCAGATCCAGGGGCAGAGCCAAGGGGCAGTGCCAGAGGGGTGTTTCATGAGGGGGTGGGTGTTGCATAGATAGTTGTTCCATGGGGTGTGGCTTTGTGGTGGTGGTGGAGGGGAGTTCCATGGGGCAGTGCCAGGGGGAGAGTTCATGGTGAGGTGGACGCACTCCATGGCGGGGATGGGGAGGGGTGGGGGTGAACGGTTGGGGAGGAGGGGAGGAATCCATGGTGGGTGTGGAGTTGCCTGGGTGGTGCGGGGGGGTGGGGGGGGCCTATTTTCAGTTTAAAATTTAAAAAGGGCATCCCAATCTTTTAAAAACCTAAGTTGTTGGCAGAGCAGGATCTGAAGTGTGATGTCATAGGACCTGCCCCTTAACTTCTTTTTGACTAAGTTGCTAAAAATACAACGTAGGAAGCCGGCCTTGGGGCTGGTGGCTTCCACATCATTTTTCCCACCCATCTCACTACTCTGCAAAAAAATGAAAAGATTCCACCCATAATTTCCATTCATGATGTCATATTTGAATTCAAAATTTCCTACAATTTAGGTTGTTTCACTGACAGTGCATGTCTACTCTCACTATACAAACCGACACAAGTTTCACTTTCAGATATATACGGTCTGCATCTGCATTCTGACTCACAGGCCTAGATTTTCGTAGAGCCATGAGACACCGAAACTTATCCAAAATGGCAGATCCAGAACTCTATCCCCCCATTCCAATAGATCCTATTTTTGCCGGTAGGAGAATGGGGACCAGAGGTCACATACACATGGGGGTGCACAGTGCTGAATTCAAACAGATTCCATTTTTGCTGGAGCCAGGGTTTTATCCCACAATGTATGACTTAGGTTTTTTCTGAGTAAACATAAATGCTCATAAGGTCTATGGCATTGTTAAACTGTTGGGTTACTTAAATCCCCTGCCCTTTAAATTTTGTAAATATGCAAACTGTCTGACTTTGAGTTTAAAAAAAATCAGTGCTTGCAGTTTGTTGACATGACCCTAAGTTCTATCATTATAATGTTATTACACCTGACTGTCTCCACAATCTGTCATTGTCACAGGGTTGCAGGAGTAATACATATAAATGAACTATACTAAAATTTGGTATTTTTAAATTTATAATTTTTAGAAAATTAATTCCTGGGACTTGTGTATCACTGGGAAGGTTGACATTTATTGCCTCCCCTGGTTGCCTGTGCGAAGGAGGTGATAAACCTGTTTCTTAAAACATTGCTGGCAGTTTGATACGACCGCGTAATAAATATGCGCATTAGTTTCGAAATGTGGACACTCATTTCCATGTAATATTTTCATATTATTTAACTTGGTGGCAGAACACCCCCATTTAGTGCGTATTATGTCTTAAAAAGATTAAAACGCAGAAGTGTCACCGGTTTAATTGGAATTGTGGGTGTGGCAGTGCTGATAGACCAGGTGGTAAGCATGCTCAAATAAGCAATGTTGAACCGCCAAATATATTACAAGTTTAATTCCAAGTCAGTTCTATAAGTTAACTAAGGGTTAACTTGGAATTAAAAAAGGGAAGAGGGTTGCTACTTGCTATCCAGTGATGCTTGTAAGGAAAGTAATTCATGTCAGATTAGGATAAGATTGGACTCACCCGTGATGCCACCTGTTCTTGAGTCATTTGCTAATACTCACTGACTAGATTGATGCTTAAGAACAGTGATTTGGGTACTTGTAGCACTATAACATCATGAAGGAAAGGAGGAAAATTGTCAAAAAATTGTGCATAAATTGACTATCCATTTTGGAGCAACAAAGAAAAGAAAAAAAAGAAAACAAGGCTGCATACACTGTAATTAACTGTAGCTCACTGACTGTTTTTATAAACTATAGCAGTATGGTGACATTTCTTTTCCTTTACCTAGGAGCTGATTTGCATCATGTTTTTACTTTGTGAATAGGTAACCACTTTTAGAATATGTTAATTTTCTGTTTGCTTGATTTCTGAATGAAGTCTGTTGAGAAAATCAAATTGTTTTGTTTCGATATTCCTAATATATAAGGACTTATAAAAAGCACTTCCGATGTTAAAAACAAAAGTTAAGCAATCTGATGGCATCTTTGAGTAAGCTATGATATATTTGATTTGAGAGAGCGCAAATCTCTGTCAACCAAGAAGATGCCAGGCATCCCTGAAAGGGTGCTGATTCTTTGGGATTTGCATAGAATCTTAGGATGATACTTACGCAGCGCTCTCGAGTTAGTCACGTGGGCACTCAGGATATCTCCCGATTTCACATTTCCCACAGGGAGATTTTGTGACACAGTGGAAGTATCCCAACCTCTGGATCAGACGCTCCAGGTTCAAGTCCAACGCAAGGACGCGTTGGCCACAGGAGAAGTGTTCGTAACGCGGTTCAATGGACTGATAATCAGCTCGGGAATCTTTCCCCCACTATTCCCCAAAGGGAAAAAACATTGTGAGTGTGAAGATATGCAAAAATAAATTCCCACCTCAATTAAGAACCAATGGAGAATGGCTTCAAATGAATTTTTATCCCTATCCTCCATTGTTAACAGATGGATCTATCCTTCTATAAACATCCTGCACAATGGATTTGTAACACACCAATCAATATACATAAATAGAAATGACAAATGAGTATGTGCATTAATAAGAAATCTTATGAATTTTGCATTTTCTTTCCTGTATGCTTTGTCTTTATTTACGTAGAAGTGTGTCAGGCAAGATTTAGTTAATTTGTTGATAAGTAATATGTACCTACCTGGCAGCATCCCTTTGCAATTTTTAGATTCCATTCTATAAAGAACAAAGAACAAAGAAAATTACAGCACAGGAACAGGTCCTTCGGCCCTTCAAGCCTGCACCGACCATGCTGCCCAACTGAACTAAAACCCCCAACCCTTCCGGGGACCGTATCTCTCTATTCCCATCCTATTCATGTATTTGTCAAGATGCCCCTTAAATGTCACTATCGTATCTGCTTCCACTACCTTCCCCTGCAGCAAATTCCAGGCACTCACCACCCTCTGTGTAAAAGACTTCCCTCGTACATCTCCTTTAAAACTTGCCCCTTTACATGTTATATTTACATGTTCCGTAACATATCTAAGGCTAACCAAAAGAACCTTTCTTAACTTGACAAAAAATACTTTTGATATGCCAAATGATAAATTAATTAGTTGATAATGTATGTACTTGCAAACATTGAGACACTTGTATGGATTTCTGTTACGGATACCTTGGGTCATGACAAGAGAATCTATTCTCATTTCATCTGCTTGTTGTAGTTTCTTTTTACTTTGCGAAGGTACCACTTCAAAAAAAATCTTGCTAACCAATGAAGATCACATTTCTTCCCAGCTTGCAAAGGGAATGAATATTATTTCTACTATCTGATAAAAAGAGCAAAGGCACTTTACCTGCCAAAGGTGGTGCTTCTTTGTCCCATGAGAGCTGAAGCTAATAGATGTTTCCATTAAATTAGGCTGATTTGACTTCAGACTCACTTGCTCACATCAATTTCTTGCTGTGAAATGTAGAACAAACAAGGAACATTGTTGGCATCTTAAATATACATTTCTAAAGCATGCTAACTGTTTGGAGCACCTAATAAATTGTGTACATTTCAAGATCCCATGTCATTTCTAACAAAAATCAAACATAGCCGCGAATGCAAAATATTAGAGAGGAAAAACAGGTACGTGAATACAGAATGAGACAATTGCAGAACGGTGAAGTAATTCCTTACTCAGTGTTCTCTAAGAGAAGGAGTATAAATCACTGCATTTATTTATTTCTATGTAGTAGTGGAAGTGCAACTCTAAAAATGATGGATATTCTTTGCATTTTCATAGTAGAATTAATGGAATATTTGTGCTCTCTGTTTCTTCATATGCAAACATATATTTTATTGAATCTTTGTACTAGTTTGATTTTGTTGTTTATTACAGTCAATATTTTAATTCTACTTTCAAGGATAAATGTTAAAATAGATTCTACTTTCAAGTATAGATGTCGAAATACTTTAACTAAAATGGATTATATCACGTTTTTGGCACAGTGGATCAAAGCTACATGATTTTCTTAATTGATGCTGGATTGTGGACTATTTGAACAGTAAAGACATGGTCAGAATACTATTTTCAGCAAACAGTAAATTTGTTTCAGTTAGTGGTTACTCTCTTTATGTTAAATATTTTTCTATATATTTATTCTCATCACTAGAATATAGGGTTAATTTCAGTTGGATACTTCTGATACAAAATGGTGCGACTGTGGGGTAAATGCACCAATTTCTGGATAATAGTCCTTGCTTTTTTATTTTATTTATATTAGCGTGTTGAAAAGTAGTCAGCCCCTGACAATTCTTCCCATGAACTTCATTAATTGACTGAATCAGCCCTTACAAATGTGATGGTTTATGAATGGTTTTAATTTTTATATAAATACTATAACCATGCTTAACAAATGTCTTCATTCGCAGTGGCATCTCCTCAAAATTTTATATGAATTATTTTATTTTCATTTTGCCTATCGTCTCATTAATTCCTTTGAACAAACTACAACTAAATTCTCTGTTTTCGAGGCTAAGTGTGGTGGCAGGCAGCTCTGTAAGTACCTTTTCCATTGGTCACAATGATGGGATGCTGCACCAGATTCTGCGCTTGGAACTATTTTAATTATGCACAGGCAAATTCTCCTCCAAATCACCTGACGGGCCAGCAGCTAATTCATCCGTTCAGCATCAGCTGGCAGGTTTGAAGTTCCCAGCATCATACTTAAGCATCAGATCAGCACCCTCATATCACTGTCTCCAGCCCACCTGTCTTCATCAGGCTGTGCAGCATGTCAGCAACCCAGATGTGACAGGCTAGCTGCCTCAAGAAGAAGGCAGCACCAGCTTTCGCCACAAGGGTTCTCAAGGCTCTTATTTGGGGATTCCTGGCCCACTGACATTTGCTCTACTTAAAGGATGGTCTGAGAAAGCAGATGAGCTGCAACTCCCTGGCCTGGTAGGCTGTTGCCCAGGAGGTCAGGGCAGCTGCCAACCACCCACAAAGCACCATCCAGTGCAGGAAGCAAATGAATGATCTAATCTGTTCAGCCAGGGTAAGTCCTCTCTCAGTTCCCTCCGCTATCAAATTCTCAGCATGGCATCATGTACTCAAACAGTTACTCTCTTCATGGATCTCACACATTCTGTGGGGGCATGTATGAGCAACAAGACTTTCACAGCACCAACATCCCATCAGTCTTGTTGCTCACACTCTATTCTCTGTCCTTTCTGGGTAGGGTGCACCATGATGTGGAGATGCCGGCGTTGGACTGGGGTCAGCACAGTAAGAAGTCTCACAACACCAGGTTAAAGTCCAACAGGTTTATTTGGTAGCACAAATAGGGTGCACCACACAGGGAACATGCATTTCACCTAACCTCTGCTTCAATCCTCTGAACACATGTTGATCTTTTGTCTCCCTACTGATCAAATGTGCACACAACAAGTGAGAGTGAGCCCTGACTAGGGGAGGGCTGGCAGAGAGCATCACCTCACTGAATTTGAGGAGGCTGCAGCAGAGCTCGCTGGCGAGGACAGGGATCACTCCTGTGACAATGCTGAGCCTGGCCTCTCGCATTAACCTAGTACTGATCTCAGCCCCACCACTTCATCACACTGTGTGCCATGTATTCAGGAATACCTTCAGCTCATCCACTAAAAGTATCCTTTTGTATTTTTCAGGTACCAGCAGACCACAGCCAGTTAGTCAGCCCAGAAGCTCTCTAAGCCCCTGGCACACATCTGTGAATGAGGGGACTCAGAAAGAACCATCACAGTGCTCACCTGAACCCTCCACCAACACAGAAACACACACACCTCGGTTGGATATAGTTCAAGATTAGACTTGAGGGTCACTTTTTGGAGGATACCTCACAGACATATCCACGCCGCAGTTGGAGGCAGGGACAGCCCAGATCTCGGGCACTGAGAGGGCCGCTGGAGACCAGCCACATGCTCAGTCCCAGTCAAACTATGAGCCTCTGGAAACTGCTGTCAGTTCACTGGTGGAGAAGCAAAAAGAGTGAGGAGAACATTGAGCAGAGCTTCGACAGTCTCACAGCAGCTGAGAGTGCGTGATAAAGGTGTCTATTCACATTCTGTCTAGAAATATAGACAGTAAGAAGTCTCACAACACCAGGTTAAAGTTCAACAGGTTTATTTGGTAGCACAAGCGACTAGCTTTTGGAGCGCTGCTCCTTCATCAGGTAAGTGGGAGTCCTGTTCACTAACAGGGCATATAAAGACAGAAACTCAATTTACAAAATAATGGTTGGAATACAAGTCTTTACAGGTAATCAAGTCTTAAAGGTACAGACAATGTGAGTGGAGAGAGGATTAAGCACAGATTAAAGAGATGTGTATTTCTCTAGCCAGGACAGTTAGTGAGATTTTGCAAGTCCAGGCAAGTCATGGGGGTTACAGATAGTGTGACATGAACCCAATATCCCGGTTGTGGCCGTCCTCATGTGTGCGGAACTTGGCTATCAGTTTCTGCTCAGCGACTCTGCGTTGTCGTGTGTCGTGAAGGCCGCCTTGGAGAACGCTTACCCGAAGATCAGAGGCCGAATGCCCGTGAACGCTGAAGTGTTCCCCAACAGGAAGAGAACACTCTTGCCTGGTGATTGTCGAGTGGTGTTCATTCATCCACTATCGTAGCCTCTGCATGGTCTCCCCAATGTACCATGCCTCAGGACAACCTTTGCTGCAGCGTATCAGGTAGACAACGTTGGCCGGGTTGCAAGTGTATGTACCGTGTATCTGGTGGATGATGTTCTCACATAAGATGATGGCACCCGTGTCGATGATCTAGCACGTCTTGCAGAGGTTGCTGTGGCAGGGTTGTGCGGTGTCATGGTCACTGTTCTCCTGAAGGCTGGGTAGTTTGCTGCGGACAATGGTCTGTTTGAGATTGTGTGGTTGTTTGAAGGCAAGAAGTGGGGGTGTGGGGATGGCCTTGGCGAGATGTTCGTTTTCATCGATGACATGTTGAAGGCTCCGGAGAAGATGTCATAGCTTCTCTGCTCCGGGGAAGTACTGGACGACGAAGGGTACCCTGTCCGCCGTGTCCCGTGTTTGTCTTCTGAGGAGGTTGGTGCGGTTTTTCGCTGTGGCGCATCGGAACTGTCGATCAGTGAGTCGAGCGCCATATCCTGTTCTTATGAGGGCATCTTCAGCATCTGGAGTGTCTGTTGCGATCCTCCTCTTCTGAGCAGATCCTGTGTATACGGAGGGCTTGTCCATAGGGGATGGCTTCTTTAACGTGTTTAGGATGGAAGCTGGAGAAGTGGAGCATCGTGAGGTTATCCGTGGGCTTGCGGGACAGGGAAGTGCTGAGGTGACCGTCCTTGATGGAGACGCGTGTATCCAAGAATGCAACCGATTCCGGAGACTAGTCCATGGTGAGTCTGATGGTCAGATGGAACTTGTTGGTGTCATCATGTAGTTGCTTCAGTGATTGTTCGCCATGAGTCCAAAGGAAGAGAATGTCATCGATGTATCTAGTGTATAGCATCGGTTGAAGGTCCTGTGCAGTGAAGAGGTCTTGTTCGAACCTGTGCATGAAGATGTTGGCATATTGAGGTGTGAATTTGGTCCCATGGCTCTTCCGTGTGTCTGTATGAAGAACTGGTTGTTGAAGGTGAAGATATTGTGGTCCAGGATGAAACGGATGAGTTGTAAAATTGCATCTGGAGATTGGCAGTTGTCGGCATTGAGTACTGAGGCAGTTGCAGTAATGCCACCGTCATGGGGGATGCTGGTGTATAGTGCCGAGACATCCATTGTGATGAGGAGTGCTCCTGGTTCAACTGCTCCATGTGTGCTGAGTTTCTGTAGGAAGTCCATCGTGTCGCGACAAAAGCTGGGGGTTCTTTGTACAATGGGTTTCAGGATGCCCTCGACGTAGCCGGAGAGGTTCTCGCACAGGGTCCCATTGCCCGATACTATGGGATGGCAGGGTGTGTTTGCCTTGTGTATCTTCGGGAAACCGCACCGACCTCCTCAGAAGACAAGCACGGGACACGGCGGACAGAATACCCTTCGTCATCCAGTACTTCCCCGGAGCGGAGAAGCTATGACATCTTCTCTGGAGCCTTCAACATGTCATTGGTGAAGATGAACGTCTCGCCAAGGCCATCCCCACACCCCCACTTCTTGCCTTCAAACAACCGCACAACCTCAAACAGACCATTGTCCGCAGCAAACTACCCAGCCTTCAGGAGAACAGTGATCACGACACCACACAATCCTGCCACAGCAACCTCTGCAAGACATGCTGGATCATCGACACAGATGCCATCATCTTACATGAGAACACCATCCACCAGGTACATGGAACATACTCTTGCAACTCGGCCAACGTTGTCTACCTGATACGCTGCAGGAAAGGATGTCCTGAGGCATGGTACATTGGGGAGACCATGCAGACGCTACGACAACAGATGAATGAACACCGCTTAACATAGAACATAGAACATAGAAAGCCACAGCACAAACAGGCCCTTCGGCCCACAGGTTGTGCCGATCACATCCCCACCTCTAGGCCTATCTATAGCCCTCAATCCCATTAAATCCCATGTACTCATCCAGAAGTCTCTTAAAAGACCCCAACGACTTTGCCTCCACCACCACCGACGTCAGCCGATTCCACTCACCCACCACCCTCTGAGTGAAAAACTTACCCCTGACATCTCCTCTGTACCTACCCCCCAGCACCTTAAACCTGTGTCCTCTCGTAGCAACCATTTCAGCCCTTGGAAATAGCCTCTGAGAGTCTACCCTATCCAGACCTCTCAACATCTTGTAAACCTCTATCAGGTCACCTCTCATCCTTCGTCTCTCCAGGGAGAAGAGACCAAGCTCCCTCAACCTATCCTCATAAGGCATGCCCCCCAATCCAGGCAACATCCTTGTAAATCTCCTCTGCACCCTTTCAATGGCTTCAACATCTTTCCTGTAATGAGGTGACCAGAACTGCGCGCAGTACTCCAAGTGGGGTCTAACCAGGGTCCTATAAAGCTGCAGCATTATCTCCCGACTCCTAAACTCAATCCCTCGATTAATGAAGGCCAGTACGCCGTACGCCTTCTTGACCGCATCCTCCACCTGCGAGGCCGATTTAAGAGTCCTATGGACCCGGACCCCAAGGTCCTTCTGATCCTCTACACTGCTAAGAATGGTACCCTTCATATTATACTGCTGCTTCATCCCATTGGATCTGCCAAAATGGATCACCACACACGTATCCGGGTTGAAGTCCATCTGCCACTTCTCCGCCCAGTCTTGCATTCTATCTATGTCTCGCTGCAACTTCTGACATCCCTCCAAACTATCCACAACACCACCTACCTTGGTGTCGTCAGCAAACTTACCAACCCATCCCTCCACTTCCTCATCCAGGTCATTTATGAAAATGACAAACAGCAAGGGTCCCAGAACAGATCCCTGGGGCACTCCACTGGTCACTGACCTCCATGCAGAGAAAGGCCCCTCCACAGCCACTCTCTGCCTTCTGCAGGCAAGCCAGTTCTGGATCCACAAGGCAACAGCCCCTTGGATCCCATGCCCTCTCACTTTCTCAAGAAGTCTTGCATGGGGGACCTTATCGAACGCCTTGCTGAAGTCCATATAGACCACATCCACCGCTCTTCCTTCGTCAATGTGTTTGGTCACATTTTCAAAGAACTCAACCAGGCTCGTAAGGCACGACCTGCCCTTGACAAAGCCGTGCTGACTACTTTTGATCATACTAAACTTCTCTAGATGATCATAAATCCTGTCTCTCAGGATCCTCTCCATCAACTTACCAACCACTGAGGTTAGACTCACCGGTCGGTAATTTCCCGGGCTGTCCCTGTTCCCTTTCTTGAAAATAGGGACCACATCTGCAATCCTCCAATCCTCCGGAACCTCTCCCGTCTCCATCGACGATGCAAAGATCATCGCCAAAGGCTCCGCAATCTCCTCCCTCGCCTCCCACAGTAACCTGGGGTACATCCCATCCGGTCCCGGCGACTTACCAACCTTGATGCCATTCAATAGCTTGACAATCACCAGGCAAGAGTGTTCTCTTCCTGTTGGGGAACACTTCAGCGGTCACGGGCATTCGGCCTCTGATCTTTGGGTAAGCGTTCTCCAAGGCGGGCTTCACGACAACACAGAGTGGCTGAGCAGAGACTGATAGCCAAGTTCCGCACACATGAGGATGGCCTCAACCAGGATCTTGGGTTCATGTCACGCTATCTGTAACCCCCACAACTTGCCTGGGCTTGCAAAATCTTACTAACTGTCCTGGCTGGAGACAACACACATCTCTTAAACCTGTGCTTAACCCTCTCTCCACTCACATTGTCTGTACCTTTAAGACTTGATTTCCTGTAAAGACTTGCATTCCAACCATTATTTTGTAAATTGAGTTTGTGTCTTTATATGTCCTGTTTGTGAACAGAACTCCTAACTACCCGATGAAGGAGCAACACTCCGACAGCGAGCGGCTTGTGCTACCAAATAAACCTGTTGGACTTTAACCTGGTATTGTGAGACGTCTTACTGTGTTTTCCCCAGTCCAACGCCGGCATCTCCACATCATGGAAATATAGAAGCATAGAAACTAGAAGCAGGAGTAGGCCATTTGGCCCTTCGAGCCTGCTCCACCATTCATTTTGATCATGGCTGATCATCAAATTCAATATCCTGATCCCCCTTTCCCCCCATATTCGAGAGATATGGGGGAAAGGGGGATCAGGATATTGAATTTGATGATCAGCCATGACCCTTGACCCCTTTAGGCCCAGGAGCTAAATCTAATTTCTTCTTGAAGTCAGACAACATTTTGGCCTCAACTACATTCTGTGGTAGTGAATTCCATATATTCGCCATCCTCTGAGTGAAGAAATTTCTCCTCACCTCAGTTCTAAAATTAGCCTCAAACTATGACCCCTAGTTCTGGACTCCCCCACCATTGGGAACATTCTTTCTGAATCTACCCTGTCTAACACTGTCAGAATTTTATAAGTTTCCATCAGATCCCCTCTCACACTTCTAAACTCCAGTGAATATAATCCTAACCTACTTAGTCTCTCTTCATATGACAGACCTGCCATCCCAGGAATCAGCCCTGTAATCAGTCGAATGTCATGGCTCCGAGACGTGAGTGCCTTGAGGCCACCACGGGAAGATTGGCAACCACCATGGAGACCTTGATCCAGCAGATCCTGCCAGATTTTCCCTTGGCCTTACACTCCATGGCTACACACTCTAGTGGGCACCATCACAAATTAGGCCACATGGGGATGAGGCACTTTGGTCTCCCTTCAGGTTTTCCATTTCCTGCAGGAGTCATGCAGAGGCCCTCTGGCACACACAGGGAGGATGCACAGCTGCCAGAGACCCCAGCAACCTCCACTCAGGTCACTCCAGGGGTGTGCAAACACTCAGAGCCCCCTCTGCCTGTGCTCACACCAACTCTAGCAGCGCCAAGGATGCTTCAGCCCCTGATAAAGAGGATCTTATGAGGTTGGGCCCCTCCAGAGCTCGGGTCACCAGAGGATGTCCACCAAGGTCATCACAGCATCAGGACATAGCAATCAGCAGTCTGCCTCCATCTCTGCTGCAGATGGCCAGACTGCTCATAAGAGTATTGATTATGTTAGGAAAGTTAAAAACTTGATGTCACCTCAGGGTCATGGGTGCTCTGTCACTGTGAATAAATTGCACTTTTTCAAACCCATTCCATGGATTTGTGAATGTAATGGTCAGAAGAAAGCATTTTGGTTTGGATCTTTGCAATCCCTTATCCCAATGTTCAGAATGGGCCGCCCATTCCTTTAAGGAAAAAGTAGAAGCCTTGGCTTGTCATAGTATGGTGTGCAACACAGTTATGATGTGTTATACCTGGTGTTGTTAGACTTCTTACTGTGCAACACAGTTGTCAGAAAACATTAATGAGAGTGAGAACAAGTGAAGCAAACAAGTAGTTAAATATCTTCTGAGTCTTTTACTACTTTCCTTCATGTGATATAAAGAAAATACAGGGCAAGCACAAAGATGTGAAAGCTGCTTTGTGACTACTTCTAAATAATAGATGGAAGGCAAGGTTGATGGACATACTGCATTAGCAAAAATATTACATTGTTCCAACTTAATTTAGCTAACCTTGTGAGGTTATTGAACTTCTTCTTTGAGTTGTCACGTGGCACAAGAAGGCCTCTTCTGCTGGATCTGGACCATTCTTTTTATGAGTTTCCTCCCTTAAGGTAGTAAAACCTTTGCAGATGAGTCTGAAATCTTGTGGGCTCTAGGTCCTGCTCAGCACCCCCATACAAACTTGATGCTGCCAATCTACCTGTTTCCTGAATTCCCATTGACAATTCAGCTGGTGCTTAAGCATTCAATTTGCTTCCCTCTCTCTCAGATGACCCTCCAATAGAAGTTTCACGCCAGTATTCATCTGGCAAGAAACAATGGAAGATTTTCTCAGCTAATCTTGGTTAAGTTCTACATTGTTGAATCATTTATTGAAGTATATAATCCATGAATATCAGTAGCATTGTAATGTAGCATTAAAACACTCTCTACCCTGAAGCCACAGTCAAAGACTAATAGTTCTAATTAGTCTGCTTCCCCATCTAAAGTCATGTTCCATTGTCTTACCCACTTTTTGACAAATTATATTGACATACCAAAAGTGATTAGTTAGCCTCATTTGAATTTTTATGATTTTTCTGCATATGGTATTGATTTTTCTGACTTCCTCTACATAGAAGATAAATTATAGAAGCGGATTTTATTTTACTCAGTCACAATCTGTGGATATCGCTGGCAACACCAGCATTTATTGGCCATCTCTAATTGCCCTTGAGAAGGTAGTTGTGAGCCACCTTCTTGAGCCACATGGTGTTGCTACACACACAGTGCTGTGAGGCAAGAAATTCTAGGATTTTGACCCAGCAACGATGATGGCATGGCGATATAGTTCCACGGTCGGGGAGTGTTTGACTTGGAGGGAAAACAGAGGTGGTGTTTGCATGCCCTTGTCCTTCTGGATTGTACATGTTGCAGGTTTGCAAGGTCCTGTCAAAGAAGGATTGTTGAATGGTTGCAGTGCATGCTATAGTTTGTGCAGGCTATAGCCATGGTACACTGGTGGCTGAGAGAATGAATGTTTAAGGTTAATACAAACAAGGATCAGGAGTAGGCCACCCAGAAGGAAAAAGCAATAAAATGAGGAAACAAAAATACTGATCTGAAATGTTATTTCCTTCTGGGCATTCAGCCCCTTGAGTCTGCTCCGCCATTAAATAGGTTCATGGCTGATCTGGTCGTAACTTCAAATCTGCATTTGTCTACCCCTGATAATCTACCACCCTCTTGCTTACCAAGAATCTATCCACCAGTATCTTAAAAATATTCAAAGACTTTACTTCCACCTCCTTTTCATGAAAAAAATTCCAAAGATTCACAAACCTCTAAGTGAAAAACTTTGCCTCATCTCCCTTTTAAATGGGTGGCCACTCAGTTTTAAACAGTGACACATGGTTCTAGGTTCTCCCACATCTTCTCATCCATCCTGTCAATACCTCCTAGGATCTTATGTTTCAATCAAGTTGCCTCTTGCTTTTCTACACTACAAGCATAGCCTGTCCAACCTTTCCTCATAAGAGACAATCCAGCCATTCCAGGCTATGAATGAGGTGCCAATCGAGTGTGTTGCTCAGACTGGCATTGGGTCCTGCTTCTGAAGTATTGGTGCAAAATCACAAGTAACTGAGTTCATGTTTGTTCACAGCTCCAGCGTTTGTGATTGAAAACTGGAGCAATGCAGAGTATTGCACAGGATACAGACTGAGGAATCACTCAAAGAGGAAAATGACTGGTTGTTGAAGAAATTTCTCTCTCAAGCCTTTTGTGGGGAATATGGTGCTGAAAATTGGTTTACCCTGATTTCTGGACTAGGGGGTTGTGATTTGCCAAGGTGAGTAAGCTACTGATAGTGTGAGCATGAACCTCTTGCTTCACAACCCAAACCACTTTTTCTCTCAGCAACAACATCTCTTCTGAGTTCCTGTTTTCACATACCTGACAACCACAGCAGCCTCAGGAGGAGAAAAGAGGGCAACAGCAAAGCACTGATATCACTTAATCTAATATTCAAATTCACCAGCTTAGATACTGGCAATGCACATACCAGTTAAGAGTTGCGATCAGCATGTGGTGAGTCAAGAATGGATATGCTGTAACTGGACCAGGGTGAAGGATGGTCCAGTCGCAAGCTCACCAGAGGGTGAGGTGACAGAAAAGTATTGCTGCAGAGGACTCATATGAGGAATTTGATAAGGCGGCACATAGGAGAGCACTGATGGACATACACACAGAGATTCTAGCCTCCTAAACAAGCTCCAGTCATTGACAAAGAGCATGGAGGAGTCTGGCTCCAACTTGGAAGAGAATATCACACAGACCTTGCCATCTTTGCAGTCACCTCACTGTCATTCTGCAGGTCCAGAGGCATTGCCACCCATACCCATTGCACGCCATTGCTGGGATTTGACCCAAACATGAATGCCCCACCCCGGATGAATAGTCAGTGGCAAGCCTGCCTCCATTTAGCCAAGTTGCTGGGCCATCAGTTGGCTTGAGCCAGACATTTGCCACCACCCAGGAGGAAGTACAACTCTGAGAACTGCTGGCTAATAAAATGGCTTATAACTTTCTCATCCTAGCAGCACCACCAGGAACAAAGGTCATTGCTGCAGCTAAAGGCAGTCCTTGAAGAAGAGCCACCATATAACTGGATTTAAAGGTAAGTCTGGGGCTTTAGTGGGGCCTGGTCGGCAGAGCCTGGCAAGGGGGCTAGGGGGGCCAGTGCAACAGGATAGGTGATAGGTGGAAATGCGATGTTGGGGACACCACCTTTTGGGGATCTCTGGTGGACAAAGGGTTCCCAAACAGAAACCTTACCCACTAGCATGACAACAAGTCCCAGGACTGCACTTTCGGCAAGTACCAGGGGTCCTGTGGAAGGACATGTAAGGGGTGCCCTGGCAGATCAGGAGGGGCACTATCTCTGTGTCAGGGGTGTAAGCCAAAGGGGAGGGAGGGCTGGAGTTCCCCGGTATAAAGGGGCCTTTGGATTGAGGCCACCCCCCGCCATATACCTTCCCACCCAATATCAAGGGTAAGAACGTTTTCACTTTCTAAGTGTCTAAGACACTAGTTAGACCTCAGCTGGAATATTATGTACAGTTCAGGTACTGCACTATAGGAAGGATATGAACACATTGGAGGGCATGAAGAAGAGGTTCACAAGAATGGTTCCAGGGATGAAAAACTTCAGATATGAGGATAGATTGGGGAGGTTGGCATTGTTCTCCTTGGAGAAAAGGAGACTTGCTAGAGATGTTCAAAATTATGAAGGGGCTGGGACAGAGTAGGTAGGGAGAAACTGTTCCTGTTCATAAAAGGATCAGAAATGAGGGAGCACAGATTTAGAGTGATTTTCAAAAGAAGCAAATGAGAGATGAGAAAACCATTTTCACACAGCGAGTGGATTGGGCCTGAAATGCACTGCCTGAAAGTGTGGTGGATGCAGATTCAATCAAAGCATTGAAGAGGGCATTTGATGATTATCTAATAGAAACAAGGCAGGGGAATAGCACTGAGTGACAATGCTCATTTGGAGAGCCAGTGCAGACATGATGGGGCAAATGGCCTCCTGCACCATAACAATTTTGTGATTCTGCGATTCCAAAGTGGCCACTTGAGGCCTTAATAAGGCATGGGTGGGATTCCTATCAGATGCCCTGTCGACCCCACAGTAAAGTCGCATCTGGGTGGGGTTGGTGGGATCCCAGTCATGTTTGAAAGTATGACTAATAAAATTGCTTTAATTATTAACAATACCATCACATTTTATTCCTGTGCCTGAACATTCTCAATGCAATATTAGATCTATGACAGATGTGTAGTCCCAATGCAATGGACTGTACAATAACTTTTGAACTTGTGTTACCATTGACACCTGGAAATGAAGCAATAACAAAAGGTGAACCAAGGTCATGTTTGGTAATCATCAATCATGACTGATTCCATTACCATCTCTTCATGGACTCTGCCTCCCAATTATGCTCATTGTGCTTATGTACTGGTTACAATCTCTTAGAAAACTGATGCCCTTATTGTAAGACTTATAATTTTTAGGGAATAGCTGAAACGGTGGACTCGTACTGATGCACATTCAATTTACATTCAATGGGCGTCATGGTGGCACAGTGGTTAGCACTGCTGCCTCACAGTGCCAGGGACCAGGGTTCAATTCCTGGCTTGGGTCACTGTCTGTGTGGAATTTGCACATTCTCCCCGTGTCTGCGTGGGTTTCCTCCAGGTGCTCCGGTTTCCTCCCACAGTCCAAAGATGTGGGGATTAGGTGGATTGGCCATGCTAAATTGTCCCTTGGTGTCAGGGGGACTAGCTAGGGTAAATGCATGGAGTTATAGGATAGAGCCTGTGTGGGATTGTGGCCTGTGCAGACTTGATGGGCTGAATGGCCTCCTTCTGCACTGTAGGATTCTATGATTCTATACTCCTTGCTCAGAATCTTGATTTGAGCATTGACCAAATTTACAGAGCATGTCTTGACTGACTTGGTTGAATCAACAGCAGAATCAAAGTTAAAATAAAATGAAGAAAACAAAGGATTATGGAGTGAGACTTTAACTGTTTGATGCGCTCGCAAAAGTGGAGCCCAGTAGATCCTGAAAGTCACTGCTTTGCCTTTGTCAGTGACTTTTTAATCTAGTCATTACATGAGCATCTGACTTCTGGATTTCCTTACCAAGTCACACTTGCAGGCATGATGCCGATTATGTGTCTATTTCCGGTGAAGTATTTAAAGGACTTCACCCAGCTGGATGAAGGTTGAAGAGATGGCCAGGTATCCAGAGGGAGAAACTGCAATAATGGGTTCCCAATATTGCAAGGCAACACTTAGCTTCACTAATGCCTCCTGTACATTGTAAATATCCATAAAAAGAACCTCTTTCCTGCCAAGGGGAGGAAAATGCGGGCCTCAGAGAGCAAGCAGGCATACAGAAGATTGCTAAGGAGGTTAGCAATAGGAATGTGGTGTCACAACCCTGGATGCAGTTCTGAGAAAGATTTAACAGCCTAATCAGATGAGGAAAGATATGTGTAATGACACATTCAAAGTATATCCTGATGTGCCTCTAATCCCAAGCCTCTCACTCTGCCTTCCTAAGTCTGCTCCAGAACATCACTCCACATACCTACTTACTCTGCAGGTGAAACTCTCTGACTCTGTCTGTCCATCCACCACTCACATTCACTCTCACATTAATAAAATATCACACCTACCTCCACGGTGATTGTCAATAAATCTCCATCCACTTAATACATTCCATTACTCTCACTCAGGTCTTTTCCCAATTCCCTCCTTGTAAGAGAAGAATTAGGAAGAGGCAGAGAATTAGAAACAAATAAATGGAAAATAGGAGCAGGAGTAGGCCATTTGGCCTTTTGAGCCTGCTTCGCCATTCAGCATGATCATGGCTGATCATCTATCTCAACGCTATACCCCCAAGCTCCCCCCATACCCCTTGACACCTTTAACCACCCTGTGATTGAAGAAATTTCTCCTGATCTCAATACTAAATGTTCTACCCATATCCTGAGACTCATGTTCTATTTCTCACCTTTCAATCAATCTCTTTGCCCTCCTTTGTTCAATACTGAATCCTTAGGCTTGCTACATTTTCTAGCAACTTTATACGACTCCTCTTTGGATCGGATACTGTCCTTAACCTCTTCTGTGAGCCATGGTTGGGTAATTTCTCTTGTTTTGTTTTTATGCCAGAAATTTATGAATAATTGTTGCAATGCACATGCAATGCAATGATTTGGAAGTGGCCCTCCATCAATCTCACTGCAGCGGAGGAGGTGCAATAGAAGCTCCAGAAGTGGTGGAAGAGGGGTATGAAGACTCTATGGTGGAGACCACTCACTCTACGGATGCACCATCACAGAAGTGATGCTGAAAGTCAACCACCTCAGCTACACACAACTCGGTGGGGATGTCAAGACAGGTATTTGAGCTCTTACGTGGTATCTCACGCATCATGAGAGCACATTGTGGAGACAAATCCAGCAGGAAAGCCCCTAGGATGTTCCAAGCTCAGTTAAGCTGAACACATGCTGAATCCTGGTGAGCACTGACAAAGTGTATGATTCTGGAGCAACAGCAGAAAGTGTGCAATGTATGGGTAGCCTTTCCACTGTCCTTCACACAGTTAGAGAGATTGGGAAAGACTGTCTCAAGGTTAACTGTGCAAAATGAATACATGCTGGTCTTCACAAATGGCTTGTATGCTATGAATGCCATCTCATACCAGATTGCTGTAAAAACCCATCTGGTTCACTTTAGGGAAGGAAATCTGCCTATCTTACCTGCTCTGACTTACATGTGACTCCAGATCCACAGCAATGTGGCTGACTCTTAAAATGCCCTCTGAAATTGCCTAGCAAGCCACTCATTCAAAGGGCAATTAGGAATGGGCAATAATGCCATATGATGCACACATCCCGTGGAATTAAAAAGAAGCCTGCCATGACGTTTGCTGAAGTCACAGGAGTTGCACCATGTAGAAGTAATAGAAGAAGGATGAAAATGGTTTGTAGTTGCACATATACAAATAGCTTTATTTCACCATGTTAGGTTGTTAAGTTTCTGTTTATATTTTCTATCAGATTAAAATAATTTGTTTGCACCTTTTTCCCTTATTGTCTAAAATTTCCCGCTGCCTGACAGTATGGTAAGTGTGGTAAACCACTGTTAAGCTTATTGCCTGTGTGTGTGTGTGTGTGTGACATGCCTGGACATGCCCCTGCCGGCCCTGCCTGAGACTTCTCCTCCCTCCGGTCCAGGTATAAAAGTGACTGCTCCCCACCCCCTGTCTCAGTCTCTGGACCAGTTCATCAGCATGGGTGTGCTCCAAGTCTTTTGCGAATAAAAGCCTATTTGTTCTTGCATACAAACTAGTCTTTGCTTGATTGATAGTGCATCAGTAACCCAATATTTAAAGATGAGTAATTTTATGGAAGTGTACCATTGTTTTGTGTTGTGGAAAGGTGGGCCAGAATTCTGCTCCCAGATGGGTGCATTTCTTCAATCTAATTGAACCACGCCAGAATTAGGCCATCCCAAGTGACCCATGCAGTTATGTACATCACTGATGGTGTCCTCACCACATCAAATTGCTCCTTCTCCCCCTGCTTCTCATGCTGTTCCTCCAATTCCTCTTCTTCTGAAGAGGCAGTGTGTTCAACACTTTCCTTCCACTCTAGCTGCTGCTCTGTTTTGTGCAGAGATACCACAATAGCTGCCTGGTTTGTAAAATACTAGGTACAAATTTCATCATTATTGAGACTGGCAGCAGCAGTATCCCTTAGCATGGATCTGATGTGAGCAAAGTGGGCACTGGCCTGGGAAAACGTCTTCTAGATATCATGATTCTTATTTGCAAATGGTCTCCGAGAGCTAAGATGAACGTATTTGATGTTTGTAATATTCTAAATGACTATTCCTCCTCTCTGGAAGATAAAGTCTGCTCAAATGGAAGAGGGCTGAGACAGTCAGCTCACTATCATTATGAGAGAGCAGGTAGGCAAAAGGAGCTTGTGACTCCATTGGTGATGCAGGTTTCTTGGGCCCCAGCAGTAGGTAGAAGAAGCAGAAAGTTCCTTAAGGTTGCAGGAGGTGCCTATGGTCCTCACACCCAACCTCCTCCTGCCAACCAGTCACAGCTTTGAAAAATGTATAAGGAGGAAGGGGGCTGAGAGAAGAGAAGGCATTCCTGTGCCAGAAAGCTGAGAGCTTGGAGGAAGAGGGAGAGAGCACGCCTGTGTCAGGAGGTGGAGTTGCTGTAAGCTCAGAAGGTACAGCTGCAAAATGAATAGTGGCACTCTCAGAATCAGGTAACTTATTTATTTGCATATTACTTACATCTCCTTTTGTGGCTAAAACATCATTGAATGGGAAACAGATCCATAAATTTATGTTGGCCCAGTGGCCTCCCAGAATGGTACAAATTATTTCTCATCATTGCAGCAAGAGTGTCAGCGGCTCCAATAACTGGAGCTCCAACAACATTGAAGCAATGTCACCCCCTCAAATGTTTCCTTGGAGATGCAGCCAGTAACCTGGACCCTCAAGTTGATGCATGGTAATTAATCATAAATCATTCTGACTTGTGGCTACAACTGCTTATACAAATAGATCAATGCAATGATACAGACTGTCGTGTTTAACTTATCTGATGCCAATTCATTGGTGTTGAACATTAACAACTTGTCAGTTGAAATATATGATAATTTCCAATATTAGCTATGGAGATCTGATTTATCTCTGATTTTACTTGCAGGTGCAATTGTTGAGTGGGATCAAGATCCCAGAGTGACTCTTGAATTCTGTCCATGGCCAGACAATTAATTCTTTGGCCGGAATTCTTCACTGGTCCTGCTGCAGTGAATGGAATTTTGGCTGCACGCCAAATTCTCCATTCTCACTGGCAACGGTGATAGGGCGTACGACATCAGAGATTTCCGGTCTTTATTTGTTAAGTACCTGAATGTGGCATCTGGGTTCCTAAGTCGCTTCAGGAGATGTCAGTCTGCAGCTGAGCATTGCCTGTAGTTTGTGAAGGTTTGTGAACATTGGAGGTGCTGTGAAGCCAGCACTTTTACTTTCAACAATAAAGTTGAATGCTGTTGAAGTTATCCACCATAATACACTAGTTAATGAAAATTGTTGTCAGTTTCTTTGTCCCATATCTCTGATCTCGTGTTTTCTTTATCTCACCCACTTGTCTGTTCGTTGATGTCCATTCTGTGCTGTGATTAAAGGCTTGAATAAATCCTTGCTTTCTTTCCTTGGCTCTGCCCACCAGGACACTTCATCAACCACGGCTGCACTTATGGGCTAAGAAGGTCAAAATTAGCAAATTGCAGGAAGAAATGCAGCCAGGTTCTCTGACCTCGCCCACAGCTGGGATTCTCCAGTCCCGCTGCAGTGAATGGAGGTTTGATTGAGCTCCAAATTCTCCATTCTCGCTGGCAGGGTGGCAGGGCATGAACAGTGGGAGAATTCTGGCCATTGTTTGGCACAGCATTAAATTGAATTTTTTTTAAAAGCTGTTATATTAAGATAAGAAACAACTTTCTGAGCAAAAATAAATCAATGTTAAAGCAATAAATTATTACAAATAAAAGAAAGGTAATAAAAATGGCTAGAGTGTGAGAGGGTCAGAGTGTGTGTCAGGTTCATTTTCTACCAGTCTCAGGGTGCTTGCTCACTCACCTCCTCCCACTGTGTGAATGGGTGTGGGTATATGTTGGTGTTTGGTGCTGACAGTGAGTGAAGAACATGCGACCGGGAGTACTTTCTTGCTAGGTTTGGGTGTTAGTATGTCAACAATTGAGGTTGCATTAGGACCTGGAATCTTCATCGACTTGCAAGGATCTTTCGTACTTATGTCCATTTTTGAGCAGCTCTTTGATGCTCTATGTTTTGGATTTGTCTGGCAGCCCATTCTGGGATGCTTCTATGGGAGTGGATGGGATTCTTTAGCTTTTCAACTGTTAATTCTGACTTGCTCAGCCTGTGTAAACCTTCATTCTCAATTGTGAGGCAAATATTTTGGCTTGCTTGTCTGGTTCAGACACACTTGAATCACAAAACCAGAGCACTCACACAGTTTAAACATTTAAATTCAGAAAGTAGGTCAGCTGCATCCTATTCAAACTGGGGAATTTGTGGATGTTCGAACAATGTCCTTTTGACCTTCCATCTCCTGTAGTACCTGGGATGAGTGTCACTGCAGCCACTTTCTCTAAGTTCTGCCCATGAAAGCAAATTATCACAGGAACACACCACAGAGTAATAGCATCGTTACCTTTTATTCAGCTTATTGTTCAGCAACTCTCCAAGTCACCCATTATAATCGCATCCTTCTCTGGTCTAATTTTTTTTTCTGTTTTCTTTTCATTTGACTCTCCCTTGCTAAGAATTAACCTGGCCCACATCCTGGTCACTCCCCTTTCCCAACTGAGCTAGCCCAGAGTTTGTACCCTTGACGCACTGTCCCACCCACAAGACTGACAAGCTGTGTGCTACAATCTCACCTTTAGGGATCCTCCTGCTTACCAGCTGTTTACATGAGCACCAGCTCAGTGCTGTGTCTTCAAAACCTTTCTTTGCAAATCACCCATTGCATTTTCAGTATTTTCTAATGTTGAGACCGTTGTGGTCAGAGCAAAACATCAAGGGTTGTTGCGTGTCATGTAGCACGATCTAAGGCACCCAAGTTGTACCTGTACTTAATCTTGCTGCCAGGCTGTTTGACCACTGTTGAGCACCATGTTGGGTTATTATAATTGTATGCTACCTAACTGTACATAAGAGATTGAGTAAACACGTTGTTGGTTCATTTGTTTAGACTGGGTAAATAAATGCAGCTATACATAGATATAAAGATTGAAGACATCAGAGCTGTGTGTGTGCTCTGCTCAGAGCAAAAGTGAAACTAAAACTCGATCGCATTTTCCTTCTAGTGATATCATGCTGTTATCCCTTAAAAGCATAATACAACAGAAGCTACAGTCAACATCTTACAGTTCCTTCACAACTGCATACATCACCATGCTGATGCTTTGTTAAAGGAATGGGTTTCCTAATTGCCCTTCCAAGGTTGGGCTCAATCAGAATAAACAAGAAAATAACAAGTGACAACTGTCTTTACAGCTGCTGGGAAAAGCCAACCAGTGATGACTGCTTCTAACTGGTAATAGCCAGTGAGCACCTGATGTTAACTGTTCCCGAGTGGAAACGGACACCTTTCCAGCAGCCCAGATCAACTGTTACTGATTGGTCTCAGTTCCAGGCTGGCCAGTGTTCTGTCTGTTCCGGTTAAACTTTCTTTTCCTTCCGAGGACTACTCTCATTCTTGTATCCCAGGCTGGTGCTTATCTGTCCAAGTACCCAAAATGCATCTTCTGTATCCTGGGTTCTTGCTCCATTAGAGATCCTGTGGTCAGGTATCTTCAACTGTCTATCATTATTTAGACTCCCATCCGGTTGTCATCAGCCATGCCTTGAGATGACAGCCCTCATCTCCAAGGAGCGGAATGCTGAGCGCCTCCTTATAATTGACTTGCCTCACCATTTGCAAAGTACACATAATTCCCGGCCTTGCAAACAAGGCATCAGTCACCTGCTGAACAGCAGATTGTGAAATTCTATCAATACCTCCCGCAGACCTCTGGAAGGAGCCAAAATTGAAGAAATTAAGAGTAGTGGCAATTTTGACAGCTACTACAAATGCCCACGCACAAGGTCCACTCGGCAGCAACTTTTCATTCAGAAGATTGAAAACATTGATGACCATTTGATGAGATGAATTGAACCTCATGACTTTGTGCTTGAACTTGTCCAAGAAGCAGATCTTCTGTGCCAAAACCCTGTGAAGGGGATAGTGTCTCCCATGAGATGTGCCTCCTTGCTCATCCCCTCTCCCCGATGGTGCAGGAGCTCAGTGAGGAGAAGGCTGCTGGTGCTCGTTTTAGCCCTCGGTTGAAGTCCAAAATAAAATTGCATAAGTAGCAGCCATAAGAAACTAATCTTTGGCAAATGGAAAATGCAGATATTATTTTTAAAAACTCCAAAATAGTAGAAATGCCCTCCAAAGTGTTGGAAATCACAGGCTGGATTTTCTGTGTCCACGCTGGGTGCATTTTCAGAAGGAGGCATGTAAAGTAAGTCAGGTAACTAACTCACCACCTTCAAAACAAAGAACAAACAAAGAACAGTACAGCACAGGAAACAGGCCCTTCGGCCCTCCAAGCCTGTGCCGCTCATTGGTCCAACTAGACCATTCGTTTGTATCCCTCCATTTCCAGACTGCTCATGTGACTATCCAGGTAAGTCTTAAACGATGTCAGCGTGTCTGCCTCCACCACCCTACTTGGCAGCGCATTCCAGGCCCCCACCACTCTCTGTGTAAAAAACGTCCCTCCGATATCTGAGTTATACCTCGCCCCTCTCACCTTGATCACGTCGTGATCGTCACCTCCGACCTGAGAAAAAGCTTCCCACTGTTCACCCTATCTGTACCCTTCATAATTTTGTACACCTCTATTAGGTCTCCCACCCACCCCTGAGCTGATCCCCATAATACACTAGGTGGGTGAGTGCCAAAATCAGCAGCCTGCCTGCTTTATGTAAATAACTAACCAAAGGTCTATTAGAATAGTTAGCAAGCCTAATGACCTGGATAATACAATATCCACATTAGAATAAAGCTGCTGTGGGCAGGCTGGCAGGAGCTTTTATGGCCTCCGTGAATAAAGGAAGGAAGGAAGTAGGCATCACATTCATGACCTTTGTGTATCAGGGACAAGAGGTCACCCAAGAAATCATCCTCCCTTCTGAATCTCCTTTCCTCCCTCACTGGGCTCTAAGATCTCTCCTGAAACCACAGGAGCTAATCTTCTAGGTCAGACACCCATCTTCTTTGTGCTCCTTCCTGCAGTCCCCACAACACTTACAACTGAATTCTGACTGCTGGAGTTGCTGGCCAATCTGATTGGCTGGAAGCTTTCAAGGGGCGGGGCTTCTCTGGGGCAAAAATCCCATTCTCAACCACTTTTGCCAACCCACAATGTGCTATCACAGGGTAGGCTTCTTCCTGGCATGTCAGCTTCTGGCAAACTTTCCTTCCAGAGGTGAAGGGCAAGATATCCCACTGCCCTGTAAAATGCAGCCCCACTCTCGGATCAAGTCCCATGTGTAAAACGGCAAGGAAGCAGGACTGAATTTCAGTAATTTTGAGTTCATTTGCCTGTCATTTGTTCATCCTCTTCAGTTCCTACTATCCTCTCACCTTGCTTTTGTTACCCATCCCCAATTGCCCTTGAACTGAGTGGCTTTTAAGCCATTTCAGAGTCAACCACATTGCTGTGGATCTGGAATCACATGCTAGTAAGAGTGGCAGATTTCCTTCCCCAAGGGGCATCAATAAGCCGAGTGGGCTCCTGATAATCATCATTGATAGTTTCATGGTCACCGTTACTAGCTTTATTCCAGATGTTATTAATTGAATTTAAATTCCACCAGCTGCTGTGGTGGGACGTGAACCTATGACCCAAGAACATTGGCCTCTGGATTTATTAGTCCTGTGATAATATCACTGTGCAACCCTCACCCTGCTTGCACTGGCATGTTCCACAAACCCTGGAAAACCCACTCAGAATTAAATTTAAAAAGCCAAGTTAAAACCACTGCTAATTGCCTTTATCGCAGAGTAAATTGACAATCCACACTTCCCGAGGCTGTCTCTCATACACAACCAACATGCTGGAGTCATAAGGCAGGTTGTGGCCAGCTTCCTGAAGTGCTGGCAATTTCTGCCCTTCTAATCAGACAGCCACTTCTAAACCCACTCACTTTTGAGATTAAAATTCCCCCATGTCACTCACATTATAGTGTTTGATTACAAGATAGTCATTTGAGTAATATTGTGTACCCAATAATAGATTGCACATCTTTGATGAAATCTTTATTGCCGATTCAAAGAAATGACTCGTTTCAAATGGATTGAGTACATAATTGATGCAAAGCAGAGATTATTCTATTCCTAGAATGTGTTTCCATTCTGTATAATTATCAGAAATTAACGCAGCACTGTTTTGCTGTATGTGCAAGTGCACTGAAATGTTTAACTAAATTGACTTTTTCATGATATCTAAAACCTGGGTAATTTTTGTACTGTTCTGCATCATCATTCAGTGAAATCCAAACCAGCTTGTGGTTTCTTCACCATTACATACCTTAGCCATTAGTCATGTTTACAGAGTGCCTCTTGCAGAAAGGAATATAGCAGGAGGTTAGTGTGTGATGAATGAAACAAGTTGAGAAGATTTTTAATTTAACATGTCACAAAATTAGGGCACAGGCAAAGTCACATGATGGTGACGTCATTTAAGGAATAAACATGTTAGACATTGTGTGCAGTTGATATCATGCATTTTACTGAAAAGTCCGTATTTATGTTGAAAGCTGACATTTCAACACTGCGTTTAAATACAATTAGAATTTTTATTATTCCTCTCATAATTTTCAGCATAGTACCACGCACCGATAATATTAAAAAGTCCAAATTCCAACATCTTAAAGCCCTTGAATAACCTTCTCATGTAATCTCAATATCAAGATTATCAATGTCACTGTTACAATCAACAGATTGAATGATTGTTAACAGTTTAATGAACTGGAACATACTGCAGTTTTCATCTTTAATTTGACTACAAAAAAAAAGGGGTAGATTTTCCATTGAATGTGATCCTGATCAATGGGCTTTGCTTCTATTCAACTTGTAAATATGTTTGTCCGATTCCCAAGCTAATTTCTTGGGGTTGAAATTTATCAACAACTGGTTTCAGAGACAAAGGCCTTTAAAGGGAACTCGCATATTTAAACTAGATAAATTTTAAGCTGCATGTCTGGCTTGCAGGGATTGGGAGGTGAGTTTTGGGAGAAAGTGGTGAAGCAGCACAGAAGGGAAGTGTGGGGTAGTGAGGAACCTCAGTACCAGCTACTATAAAGGTATGAAACTGTGGGGATTACAGCAGTTACCCATCTAGCTCTAATCATATACTTGTCCTGTTGCTCTTTGCTTGCAGAAATCTCAACTCGATTCTACTTAATAGTCTTCCTGACTCCAATCTGACTTCTCTGAGGTGGCCCTTCCTGTTTATGTGGTCTGGAGTGCTTGAAAGATGCTGGTGCGATGTCTCTATTTTCCCCTCCCCTTTCTCCCTCGCGCCAATGTCCTCAATGCGGGAGAGCTTTACAGTCAAAAAGAAACATGTTCGCATAGGTTATGCGCCAATGGTTGTGACCGCAGTAGCAAGACAAATAGTTTTGTGCAGCTGTTGGGTTGATTTTTGGTAGTCATGGAAAAAGTGTAAAATGCTAACAGGAAGAGGAAGTTGAAGTGAGGCCTTGCTTTTTTAGATTGGGCATGAAGCCATCAAGCCTTCTCACATATACAAGCATAGCAGTTTTGTGGCTGGACTGGTAATCTAGAGGCTTGTTGTAAAACCCATCTGGTTCACTCATATTGACAGAATGGAAAGCCTGCCATGATTATGCAGTCTGACCTCCATTGCCTCTAGTCTTCCAGCAATGTGATTGACTCTTACTGTTTCCTTAAGTGGACAAGCAAGCGATTCAGTTTAAATTATGATAGTGATTCAAAATAAAGATCCACCCTTTTTGAACAACAAAGAATGGGCATTAAATGTTAGTCTTACTTCCACACTGATTATTTGGAGGATCTGCTCTTAATCTTGTTTAATTACCTAGCCCCTGTGATGGGTCTATCCAATGTGCATTTTCTCTTGTGTAAGTTGTGCATGACCCCTCAGACAAACTATTTGGAACTACATTGCCGGTCCTTCACTGCCTCTGGGTCAAAATCCTGAAACTCCCTTCCTAACAGCATTGTGGATATCCCTATTCCACATGGACTATCCAATCATGTCATCAGGCCTTAAAGTAACCTGCAACCCTTTTAAATATATAACTAATCTATTTGAATTTTATAAGATACAACTAGTATGACTGACAAGGAAGTGCATATGGACATTATCTACATGAGCCTCCAAAAGGCATTGATGTATTTCTTCAGAAGAGCAAAATCGAAAGTGCATAGGATTGGAGGCAACCTTACAACATGGGTCTGTAATTTGTTGGGAGGTATGAGGCAGAGAGTAGAGATCAATTCTCTGGTTGGTGGGATATTACAAGCAGTCTGCACCAGGCATATGCACTGGGACTTCAGCTTTTTAACATAGAGAGATGTATATCCAAATTTATAGATGACCTGCTTAATTGGCAATCCATCCACAAACATTCACTCCCTCCACCATCGACATAAAGTGGCAGGGGTGTATACCATCAACAGATGCACTGCAAGACTTCACAAGACTTTTTAAACAGTACCTTCCAAACTCAAGACCACTACTGCCTACCACCACCTACCCTCCAAACCACACAGCATTCTGACTTGGAGTTATAATGCCATTCCTTCACTGGGTCAAAATCCTGGAAATCCCCGCTTAACAGCACTGTGTGTGTACCTACACCACATGGACAGCAGCGGTTCAAGAAGGCAGCTCACCATCACCTTCTTCAGGACAGTTAGGGATGGGCAATAAATGCTAACCTAGCCAGTGATCCCCACATCCCAGGAATTAATTAAAAAAAAGGTCCTTAGCTCAAAGGTGCTGGATTGAAAAATGAGGAAGTGACTCTTCATATGCATAGACCCTTAATTGGGTCCCATCTCGGGTACTGCATTCAATTTCCAGAACCAGATATCTGCGAGGATATATTATGAGGATAGTTACATAAACCTGGTTTGTATTCCTTTGAGTACAGAAGGTTAAGAAATGTGTATTTAATATTTTAAGAGATTTGATTGATTAAATACAAATAAACTATTTATTCTGACAGGGGATCTTGAACAAAGAGCTTTTATCTTAATATCGGAGCTGGCGTATTTAGAAATAAAAACAGAAGGGTAGTGGGAATCTGGAATTTTCTTCCATGAAAGAATGTGGGATGCTGGGTCAATTGAAATTTTCAAAATTGAAACTGATAAATTTTTGTTAGGTAAGGATATATGAGGGTATTGAGCAAAAACAGATATATAGAGTTGAGGCACATCAAAACTCCTTGTTCAAGATTTCCTGTCAGAATAAATAATTTATTTGTATTTAACCCATAAATGGCAAAATAGGCCCAATGGGCTGAATGGCCTACTTCTGTTCATAATTAATTTTACACAAAATGCAGAGCCACTATATTGATGTTTACTGTCTCTTGTCATCAATACTATAAATCTGTTTAGCATATATCTTCAACATTTATCTGAAAGGAGGTTGCAAGGAAATGTGTATTGTAACACAATTTCTCCTTTCTACCAACAAAACTGACCATCTCCAATAAGCGAGGATCTCACCATCTTCCCATGACATTCAATGGCATTTCCATTGCAGAATCTCCCACTTTCAAGAATCTGGGAGCTGACGGTTGATCAGAAACTGAACTGGACCAGCCATATATATACTGTGGCTGCAAAAGCAGGTCAGAGGCTGGGGATTCTTCTGACTCCCCAATGCTTGACCACCATCTAAAAGGCACAAGTCAAGAGTGTGATAAAATACTTTCCACTTGCCTGGATAAGTGCAGCTCCATATATTCAACAATCTCAGTATATCACGATTCTTTCATTGTCACTGGGAAAAAAGTCTGGAACTTCCTTCCTAACAGCACAGTGGGTGTACCTACACCCCATTGACTTTAGCAGTTCAAGGAGGCAGTTCACCACTACCACCGTTTCAATGGCTATAAAAGATGGGAAACAAATGCTGGCCTTGCCAGTGCTGTCCACATCACATGAAAGAATTTAAAAACTTGGGGGAATGGCTAAGACTTCAAAATTAACTTTTAAATTAAATAAGCTAACTCTTCTGGTTGTGCATCAATGGGGACCAGGCGTGATCACCCTGCTGGTGGGGACAGAGGCCATTGTGGGCCCTCTGGGAGTTCAGGGGCAGGGGGGTACCCCTTGGAAAGTGCCAGCTCGGCACCCTGGAGCTGTCCACTGGGTAACCTGGCACTGCCCCCTGGGTACCAGGTAGTGCCAAGGGGATGGGGCATGAGGGGACGGGACCTACTGGGGGCGTGGGCCGATCGGCGGTGGTGGAGGGAGAACCTGCTGCGCATTTTGCATTAGGGATCGGTGGGGTTGGGAGAGAGGAGGGGGTTTGGGGCTGGACATGGGGTGGGTCAAACTGACATGGAGAGAGGGCAGGGCTGACCATGGGGGAGGTCGGGATTAGCCATGGGGGGGCTGGCGATTGGGGCTGGCCGGGGGTGGTGGAGGTCAGGGAAGCCGGCGATTGGGGGCAGGGGCGAGGAAGCAATCAGGGAAGTTGGCGATCGGGAGGCCGGTGATGGGATGCCAGTGCATATGCGCATGTACTAGTCTCCTCCCTGACAGATCGGCGCATGCACAGTGGCCCGCTCAGCATGCCGATGCTGGCCTCTCAGGCAGGATTAGGCCATGCTCCCTACCAACGTGAATTCCCCAGCAGCACTCTGTGATGCACAGTATGCTGGAAATCCATCCCACTAAGTGCCTCCAAAAAACGGGTGGCACAACCTCCCATTTTCCCACTCATGGGCATTTCAAATTTTTTTGGGAAAAAACGGAACTTCACCTGACACAGAATCTAACTGCTACTGTTTAAGATGGGGGAAAGCTTTCATGTGGAGCCACATATGAAATGTTGAGGTGGCTAGAGTGGGGGTTTGTGGTGGGGGTTAGTGTTTTGTTGGCATCAGAGCCATCTAGGCTTTGGGAAGTTCGTCATGATATTTGATGAGGAAGAAAGTATTCCTTTATCCCCCAAAGGTTGAACCTATAGTTTTAAATGGTCAGCTGATTCTACAATTTGTTCCAGTTATTCTAAAATCTGAGATCTGGCCATAAGTGTTGAGTTAAGATCAAGTTGCTAATGTGGATGATACAAAGCGATAAAGCTATGTGAAACTGCACCTTTGCAAATCCAAAAAAGCTGAAGTTAAACAAAACAAAGAAGAAACATGAATAAATCTCAGACCAAAATTTAAATTTGATACTTTTTTTCAGTGCATTCAAATAAAGGGTAAGATTTGCCTGGCCAGAACCATTAGCTTGGAATTTGATGCACTTGATTGAAAATGAATTGAGCTAAATTGGACTCTTCACCCTAGGGCTCCTCATTCTTCCCTGATGTTTATATCCATGATACACGAAATGATACATGGGGTGAAATTGATCTTAGATAGTAACACAGCCTGTTTTACACCCTCCCTATATTTTTCTGAATGCAGTCATTTCAGGATGACTATGTGCTTAAAGGAATGTGGGTTCTGGTGTGTAAGGGTATGTATGAATGAGTATGTCTATGTGAATAAACATTGGTTTGTGTGTCTGTGTGTGACTGAGAATGTGGGGGAGGGACATCGGGATGCATTTCAAGTATGTGCTATAGCTTTCAAGGATAATAAATGTAAGATATAAATATTCAGGATGGAAGTTTAGAAAAAAAAGGACAGAGCATAAGGCATTAAATACTCAGCTTTATATCATGTTCATGTGAGTTGTCAGGGAGGAAGTGAAGGTTGATGTGAAACCAGTAATTCCTATTGTTCTCAGGACAACGTCTGAAACATACACCTGTACCATCACTGTGGGAAAAGAAATCTAAGAATTAGGTCTGGGGGCGAGCAACATGAGAGAGATTGAGCAGCTGAGCGGAGAGCAGTTAACCACTATCCTCTGTTTTCTGTCACTCAGCCAATTTGGTATCCAAGTTATTACTGCCCCTTTTATTCCATGGCTATAACTATGCTCACAAAGCCTGTTGTTAGACAGAGTAGATTCAGAAAGAATGTTTCCAATGTTGGGGGTGTCATAGTTTGAGGATAAGAGGTAAACCTTTTAGAACTGAGGTGAGGAGAAATTTCTTCACTCAGAGGGTGGTGAATATGTGGAATTCATTACCACCAAAAGTAGTTGAGGCCAAAACATTGTCTGAATTCAAGAATAAATTAGATATAGCTCTATCGGGGCTAAAAGGATCAAGGGATATGGGAAGAAGGAGGGATCAGGATATTGAATTCGATGATCAGCCATGATCAAGATGAATGGCGGAGCAGGATCGAAGGGCCGAATGGCCTACTCCTGCTTCTAGTTTCTATGTTTCTAAAGCCTGTTGTGTGGCACTTCACCAAACACCTTTTGGAAATTCATGTTCACCATACCAACAGCATTATCTTCATCAGCCCTCTCCGTTACCTCCCCAGTTTTCTACAGCCTTCAACTGTCTTTCGAAACATGGGTTAGAATTCCCATTAATTGTCATGCATGGAAAAGAATGAACTTGCATTTACATTTATCCTATCACATTTTTAGCAGGATGTTCCAAAGTGCCTCGTTGCCAATGACTTGCTTTTGAAGTATCTGAACTGTTGCATTATTGGCAAACACGGCAGATAGCTTGTGCGGAGCATAGCAGAGCATAGCTTCACAAATAATATGGTAAAAGACCAGCAAATCTGCTTTTGTTTCTGTTATGTGGACCAGGAAGCCAGGAAACATTCCTTGCTCTGATTCAAATTATGTAAATGGGGATCTTTCATAACTACCTGAACAGGCAGTTGGAATCTCAGTTTAGTAACTCATCCAAGCAGTACGACTGCCAACAATGCAACACTCTCTCAGTGCTGCCCTGTAAGTGTCAGCCTGGTTCAAGAGCTGAAGGAGTTGAAGTTAATGCCTTCTGATGAGAGTATGGCTCTTGGTGGGGGCTGATATATCCGTAGGGATTGATTTGTGTGTGCGTGAGGAAGTGCCTGTGTGAGTTGTGAATCTCACAGGATTTGTTGTCACTTCATTATTGGATTACAGGGATGGTAAAGAAACATGCTGAAAAAACTGTTTTGATTGAAGGTAATTTTTAGGCAGGTTATATCTCAGCAATCATGTGACATTGATTTAATGTCAATTAGTCATTTTGAAACCTTTAACTTCCTCAACCAATTTTGGAATGTGTCAAGATATAAATCATCCAACTCACCAAGATCTCCACCATGCCTGTATTAATAAATGCAGAAAATATTTTACCGTTTTGATTTTTTAATGAAAATTGTCAAGTTACATCTGTTTATTTTTAAAATAGAAGGGAAGTTCTTGCTGACTGTGCATGCAGGACGCAAGGAGAATCTAGACTGAATCAACGTTACTAACATAAAGAAAAGTGCTTAAATGAAGAAATGTGAAAAACAATGTGCTGAAGCACTGGAGGATGAATTTGATTTCCACCTGAAATGGGTCAGTGGTAAGGTCACCCAAACCCACTGTCTATGTTGGCATGAGGCCAAAACAAGACTTGGGTTTGGACCTTATTACCCAGCTTTCATCCTCCTGATGAAGGGGCAGCGCTCCGAAAGCTCATGATACCAAATAAATCTGTTGGACTTTAACCTGGTGTTGTGAGACTTCTTACTATGCCCACCATAGTCCAACACTGGCATCTCCACATCAAGCCTACAGGCAAGCTGAGGGCAGCAATGGACACCCCAATGCAGCTAGGAGAAGGCAGGGGAAGGGTGGGTTTGATGAATGCAGACCAGGGGGCTTTGGGAACAGCAGCCACATTACTTTGGTGGTACTTGGGGAAGAACTCCTGGCCATTTGTTCTTTAACTCAAACTGAGCAGCAGAAAAATGAATTTTACATCATCCTCTCAATTCCAAAACAATACATAACTATAGGGTGGGTTAAAGGAGGGAGGATGGGAGGAAACATTTAGTCACAATGGTTCAGCCATCATGAGTGTGTTGTAGCCTTGATAGGCCAGTTGATCCTTTCCTGCCCAACATATTTAAGCACGCAGAGTACATGATTATGCACCAAATAAAACTGAAAGCTTATTAAATGATTTACTTTAAATGCTGTATGATTAAGAAACCAAGACATGCAGACCTCGAGTTGAGTGTCCCATGATTGATCTTATCTGTTCCCACGCCTGATCCTGATATTCAGTGACCCTGATAGTCAGTGCAGTTATTTGGCCAATGAGTGAGCAAAACATTGGCCTGACTGTGACCCCCTACATAAGCAAGCAGTCTGCCAACAAGCCTAAAATTCCCAGCACAATCCTTCTCAGTTTGGGATGGGAATTAGGTGACAGAGATGGCCTGATGATGGAATATGGATCCATTACACTAGATTCTCACCTAATTTAATGTCTCCCAAAAAGTAGGCCTGCATTGGATTCTCTGGCAGCACAAGATAAATGAGAGACAAATCTATAATTGTGTAGGTTTCACCCAGCCCCATGCAAATGAAATGTGATCTTGTTAATTCCTGCAAGCTCAGCATGATCAGGACTGGCAGGAATTTGCAGACTAAATCCTTGCATAGGACCTCTACAACATACACTTGGCGAGCAGAACCCACTGGAGGCCCACTGGAGGGACTTGGTCATACTGGGGCACTGTTCCCAGCACTGTCCCCTGGCACTGCCTCCACCACTCCCCATTTAAGTTCTGAACTATACAACAGAGAAAGTTGCTGTTGCCGTCAACAGCTTCAACACCGCTTTTTCCACTTGCTATTAACCTTTGCCGATTTCCAAGAAAATCCAGCCCCAGATATTAAACAATGAAGAGTTTGGAGTAATCCCTCATTAGGGAAACAGAGCTTTAATCAGATTGTATAACTCCTATTGCACACTGACATTTGGATGGGTTGCTGAAAAATCCGTGAGATCTCTCTTGATTGCATCTGCCATTTATTGTGCAGTGTGGTGTGTTTTACCATAGTTTGCCTGTTAATTCACATGTACCTCATGTTGATTCTGAATGTTAGAGTATAAGATATACATTGTAAATTGTTTTAATTTTCTGATTTTGTATCATAACGTTTAATTTGTTCCAAAATCACGGAAACTTGTGGCTTTATTCTCTTAGGGAATACCTGGGATCTCAAAATTTGTCTACTTTAAACAAAAAGTTATTAGGTCTTGGCATATTGTAATATAGGTTTGGGGGTCTGCTTCACGATCATAACGGCCCCTAATGTCCAGGAAGTGTGCATATTTCCAGTGGCATCATAGCAAAACAGGAGATCTATGCTTCAGTTTCTAGAGAGGGAGAGAGAGCTGCCAATGTAATGGAGCTATACTAGAAAAAATGTCAACATTTTAAGGAGAGCAGATTAGGGAAACAAAGCAAAATCGGGACCATTAATTACGAAAAGGTTTAAGCTTAGTTAACATCAGTCACTTTGTCAGATTCTGCTGCTGATTATGTGTTTTGAAGCAATTGTGTCAGTCGGCAGATGAAAGCTGATTTTACAAAATTGAAACCTGGAGGGTAACATTGTGAATTCTCAATCTCATTTAACAACAAAACTTTTTTTTCTTGATTTTAAAGGATGCTAAAAATAAAAATCCCAAACTTCAGCCGGGAGAATATATCTTTCTTTTTATTTATGAAAGAGGAGTTCTCTTGTGACCGGTGGCATTACTCTTACGCTGAGCACGGGGCTGCAGACTGAATCTTGTCTCTGCAGGGAATTCAAAGCTGCAGCCGCAGAGGTGTGAAGTGAATTGTTTACTGTATCACTGAGCTCTGTTCCACTTATATTTCATGACACAATAAATGAACATATCTTCAAGGAACAAATTAAACTTTTAGACTTTTGGTTGTGCTATATAGATTTGCAGATCAAAGCTGTTAAAAATCAAAGCTTTAAAATCAGCCTTCACATGATAAACCACCTCAAAACATTGCCCTGAATGCCCTACTTGGGCCTGTTTGTAAATGTACTGCTCGGTTTGGAACTGTGGTGTACAGAGAAAGAAGGTGGTTGCGTTTAACTGCAGTCTGCACTAATTCAACCGATGTCAATACAACAGAACATAGAAAAATGTGTGTGGAACTGCCTTCAGGGTTTTTCCGATCCATCAGCTTACTTTCAGTGGATGATCAATAATGATGATTCAATTTCAGTTGAAGATCAGCAGAAAACCTATTTACACAGATAAAACTGGTACCCACTTCTGCTATGGAGAACTGGTTTGGCTCCACTAGTATTATAACGTGTAACTCTGGCCACTACCCCAATGTGGAAAAACTTTGGATTTCAAGAAACTCCAATAAACAACAAATAAAGTTTTCAACTGCACTTCCCAAACTAGATGCAAATTGCATTGAAACACCATCACCTCCAAGTTTCCCTCCAAGTCACACCCCAAACACCCACCCCCACCAGCCACACCAACCCCCCCCCCCCCCCCCCACCTCCCCCGCTTCCCCCCACCACCACCCCACCTCACCACTACATCACTGGACATATAACACACTTCCCTTGTGGTCACTGGGCCAAAATCCTGCAACCCCCCACTTAACAGCTTTGTCAAACTACCTTCACCACATTGACTGCAGCAGTTCAAGAAGGTGACATACTACCACTTTCTCAAGAGCAGCTAGGGATGGGCAACAAATGCTGGCCTTGCTAGTTAGGTTTGTGTCCCAAGAAGGAATTTTTTAAAATGGTATTAGAGATTGGCCTGTTGATATAAAGAGCAATTTGTAAAAGCTGACAATTTTTTTTATTCAATTGTGGGACACGGGCATTACTGACTGGCCAGCATTCATTGCCCATCCCGAGTTCCCCTTGAGAAGATGGTGATGAGCTGCCTTCTTGAATCGCTGCAGTCCACGTTGATCCACAATGCCGTTAGGGAGGGAGTTCCAGGATTTTAACCCAGTGACTGTGAAGGAACGACTATATATTTCCAAGTCAAGATAGTGAGTGGCTTGGAGGGGAACTTGCAGGTGGTGGTGTTTCCATATATCTGTTGCCCTTGTCCTTCTAGAGGGAAGTGGCTGTGGTGCTGTCTAAGGATCTTTGGTGAATTTCTGCATTAAATGTTTACATTCGAGGGAATTAGGTTCTGAATCGAGTTCATAGGAGTTTTCAAGCTCATCAGAGATATAAATAAGATGCAACCTAACAAATTCCTTGGCATTACTAAAAACCTTAAAAGAGGATATGGATCCAAGCATAGAAGAAGGAAAGAATAAATACTTGACTGGGAAAGTGATGTTTGTATGGAACAGATGGCCCAGAGAAACATGGAGGTAAATAGTGTGAACAAATGTAAGCAGGAACTGTCCGGGCAGTTTTTGGCAAAAAGGGTGATGAAGGAGGTATAAGTGGAGAGTAAGTGTGGTGTGTTTTGGACTGTGGATGAACCATATGGACTGTGATGGTCTTGTTCATCTTGAACATTCTTATGTTTCCATGAGGATTCATAAGAGACCAGCATTTTATTAGTTGTACAAATTGTCATTGTGGGAGAAAATGAAAATGTGTCATGCCAGAAATGTTTATCTAAACGATATGGGAATATTTTGTTTCAAACATGTTGTTGTGCATGGTTCTAGCTGATCTAAAAGCAACTTAGTCTATTGTCTAGTTGTGGCATTAAGGACAGGGAGTCAATATAGCCCAGTGAGGCTTGGAGTTCTTTTGGTATTGATTCATGGAATATCAACATTCCTCACAAGACCATAATTTATTGTCCATCCCCAATTGCCCTTGAAAAGGTGATGGTGAGCTACCTTCTTGAAATGTTGCTGGCTGTGTGATGAAGATCATTTATAGCATTGTTAGGTAGGGAGTCCCAGGATTTTAAACCAGTGATGATGAAGGAATAGTGAAATAATTCCAAGTCAGAATAACATGTGACTTCGAGTAGAACTTGCAAGCGTTGGCTTACTAATGCACCTGCACCTTTGACCTTCTAGGCAGTTAAGGCTGTGGTATTGGAAGCCTTGGCAAATTGCTGCTGTGTATCTTGTAGATGTACAGGAAACAGCCACGGTGTGTGGGCAGTGTCATGTTTTTTTCATGATACAAATGCATCAATCACTCATAAGGTTAAGGGTTAACATGTCAGGGATTCATTTACTTAGTCTAGGCACACTGGATCATTTACACATAGGTAGAAAGCTTGAAGATACCAGAACGGTGTTGTGTTCTGCTCACAGGCGTAAGTGAAACTGAGACAGAATCACATGACATGTTTCCCTTCTCACGATGTCTTGCTGATATCCCTTAAAGGCATATTACAACATCCTCCTTTTTTTATGGGTACTCACCCCCGCCCCTCCGAAGAACTATAACTATCTAAATGCATGTTCATGTTTAATTAACATTACATAAGTATATAGAGTGGTGAATCAATGAGTCTCTAAAGTGGAGATACACACAGGGCAGTATTTTATGGTCCCACCAAGGTGTGCCTGGCAGATGTGGCGGGCCATTTAAATTATCATTTATTTTGAGAGAAGTGTATGATCCCATCAGGGCTTTGGGACTGTAAAATCCTGGCCACAGCTCTTGTGATGATAAACTTGTCTGGGGGGTTCTTTAATTGTTCTCAATGATCTGTGTGATGGTCATTCTTGGATATTGGTTGCGATTCTCCCATCCCGATTCGCAACTTTTCTGGCGGGTCGAGGTGGGAGATGCGCGTCGCCGGCCTTGTACCAAGATTTGCGCATGTGCTGGGAACGCATGTGCATCTCCCAGAGCCAGCAAAGAGTCGCAGGCCAGACCACGCTGGAAACCGACGGGAAGGCAGGTAAGTCATTTGAATCTGTTTTTAATATGTTTTAAGTGTCTTTTGAATGTAATTATCAGAAACTTACCGCTTCCAATTGAATCTCCCACCCTGCTAGGAGCACTTCATTCCGGCGGGGTTTAGAGTAGCTCCCCACATTCGGGGAACAAGCGGGAGACCCCACCGGAATGGAGGGGAGGCAATCGGGGCCTCCCAGGGGGTCGGGTGGTGGGGGGTGGTGCCCTCTGGGCATGGACACCCTGGCAGTGCCAGCCTGTGCCCCCTGGCACTGCCCAAGGGGCAAGGTGCCCATGCCCAGGGGGCACCTTGGCACTGCCCACCAGGCAACAGGCAGTGCCAAGGGGGTGGGGCCTATTGTGAGCAGGGCCTAGGGTCAATTGGTGGGGTTTGGGGGTCCCGTTGCCACAATGCATGGCGATCGGTCTGGGCTGGAGGGAGAGCAGCGATTGGGGCAGGCTGGGGGGGGCGTGGTCACTTGGGGGGGCCTGCCTCCCTGGAGGGGGTCTGACCCCGGGGGGTCAGTGGGGGAGCCAGGACTGGTCCAGGAATTATTGTGGGGGCTGTGGGGGGTTGGAGGGGCAGCACTGCGGGGGTCCCGGGCTGGTCAGCGATCGGGCTGGCACGTCAGGGCCACTGCGCATGTGCAGAGTTCCAGAACTGTCAGACTCCAGCGCGAATAGGCCCTGTCCCCTCTGGGCTTTTAATGAGATTCACGACTGGGGCCTCTGCTGAGTACAGAATGGGGAGATTCGGGTGAGAAGCTGAACTGACAAAACAGTCGGGATCTAGAGCAGTTTTCCCGCCAATTCAGTGCTTTTGGGAGAATTGCGGCCATTGTTTCTGCTTTCATTTGGGATCTTGCCCTAGATGTAATGGGACTGTACTGTGGTGGAGGAACCGGAATGGATTTGATTTGTCCTCAGTTTTGTCCTCACCATTGCGCAATTGTGTGTAATGACCTCATAGATTCTTGGTTCTGAACAAATGCTTGTCACCTCTAGAAGTTGCCATTTACATTCTGTGAGATCTTGGAAGTAAACTTGCTGTCTTAACTGTAAAGTAGACAATTCAGTACCCACATTTTTATCATTCTTGTTGGTCATCTCTTATAGTTTTAAAAGTTGCTCTCTAGTTTCTGAGAATAGAATGGGTAAGAGTAGATACATTGATATGTACTGAACTGTCAAGCATGAGATCTGCCAGCAATGGAATAGTTGCAGATGTAACATTGCACTGTGTAGATCTTGCTTGGTCTGTCTATATTTGACAATTAGGCATTTCACAATGTTAATCATTCATTCAGCTAGTTCTTTAGATCAGGAGTAATGAGGGAAAGAAATATTTTGAGTGATAATCCACTTCTCACACATATCCTGAAATGGCTTACCAACAAATTTCAGATGGTTATCTATAATGATCCCTCTGAGCACACTCAAGAAACTGAAAACAGCACTTTGAGTGAGAGTTGTGCTTGACATACTGTTCACTTTGGACAAATGATGGGGCAATTTGTAAAGTAGTCAATGAAGACAATGAAGTCAATGGCGTGGGCATGAAAGAGATCAGATCTAAGTTTGGACCAACAATGGGTAAGAACTTCATATTATTCTTTGTGCTGACTCGGCAAATACTCTTGACGCGCCTCTCACTTCTTGACAATGACATCAATGTCATTGTTCATACCTGGCCAATAAACTTCTCTTCCAATCTATGTCCATGTGCAAGTGATAAAGTTGTTGAAGAATATTAGGTTGTCAAATATAGACAGACCAAGCAAGATCTACACAGTGCAGTCTGGCATGATGACCTGCTTGCCTTTAAAAATGACTCCCCAGGAGATGCCTAGCTCATCCCTAAAAGGCTGAAATAGTCTCACAAGTTGGTGGACATGCTGAATTGAATCAGACCATCCTTCAGTTTCTATTGGGTAATTTGTCCTGAATGGTGTCAAATTTCTTGAGTCTTGTTGAAGAGGATTCTATCACTTCTTGTGGTGGAGGAAAGTTAGGTCATTTGTAGGCCGCATTAGAAAAAAATGACAATAAAAACTTCCCGGTTGTTTTAAAAACAAATGATTCATGTTTGTCACCAAAGATGTTCTGACACTCCTAAATATGATTTGAATCCCATAACATGTAGTTAACTTTAAATGCACTCAAAGTATTTAGGATTTAGGCAATAATCAGAGTATTGCCAATGTCGCAAAACATTCCAAGAACATAGGAGTAAAAAAACTGCAAGTAGAAAGTGATGAAGAAGATATGAGTTGAGAAGGTCAGCTCAGAGCAGATAAGGTGCCAAATTTACAAATGTTCTGGTTCAGTCTGAGACATTAGCCAAGGATTTTGTAAGGAGTGATATGTATGTAAAGTTTCTGATGGAGGCTAAAGATGATAATGTTTGTCTTCCTAATACCTTAGTTGGAGAGTAACACAGCTCAACCACAACTGGATATGAGGTAAATAGTCTTCAACACATAGGGATTTCATCTGACTACACATTCTAGGATTGTGTTATTCTCCTTTACTACCATTCCACATAGATTTCAATGTTTTCAATTGGATTGCTATCATTTTCCCTGCAATACTCATCTGTTTCTGACCTACCTTCTTCATCCTTCCTAATTCCTGACTTCCAGCCTGATAAAATAAACTGCAGCAACATTACTGCTCAGGCCCCAATACAAGTGGGATTCTAATGAGGCCATAAGCCTCCATTTGCTGTTCTAGGTAGGTGCCTCAGTAGCCTGCAAAACCCTGTAGGTTAAAATGGGAAAAGGGTGAGTTTCAATTACCAATTCTGCCCAGTTTTATCTACTCTCTATCTAGTTTGTTGCTTGGTGTTTGGGGTTAAAATCAATCCCTTTCTTTGACATTTTCAGGACTTGAAATGTGATGCTTGCATTTTTTGAGGTAAGTCATTGATTATGTTGCTGCAGTCTTTTCAGAATGGCTAGCAATTTACCATTTCTAAATCAGTGAACTGATGCACTTGCACTGACAATTTTCTCACCAAGGTATAACTTTGTAAGCAAATTGATTGGGTACCACACTGATCCCGCTAATTGGTTGCCTTACAGTGCCTACGTATCTAATTTTAGTTTGTTGTCAATAAATATGAGAAATTCACGTGTATTTTTATTGTTGCTACCTAATTTTTAAAGATGGCACATTTTTCACCAGGATACCAGTGACAACTACCTATTTAGAGAGTATATAAATGAATATCCCACTCCCTGATTACGATCTGAGGCTGAACCAGACTATTCACAATGTTGGTGCCAGATTTGACTCCAAGGTGAGCACCTGACCACATTTCTACATGGCACCGCTAACGCTGCTTATTTCCTCCCCTGTGACATTACCTGACTTCCCCACTCCCTCAGTTAAGCTGCTGCTAGCACCCTCATCCTTGTCTTTGTTCGCTCTAGTCTTGACTATCCAAAACACTCCTATCCAGCTTCTTACACGCTACCCTCTGTAAACATGATGTCATCCAAAACTCTACCACTTTTGTTCTAACACACCAAGTCCTGCTCGTCCCACCACCCATGCTCATAGTCCTATGTTGCCTTCTACTTAAGCAACGTCTTGATTTTACAATTCTCATCTTTGTTTGTAAATCCCTCCAAGGCCTCAACCCTCCCTATCTCTGTAAATTCCTCCAAGTTATCTGCATTCCTCTGAGTCAGGCATTTTGAGCATCACCAATTTCAGTCACTCTACCATTGATGCCCAATCAGCTGCTGAGGTGCTGGAATTCTCTCCTAAATTCCTCCACCTCTCTACATTCCTTTGCTTCCCTAAGATACTCTTTAAAACCTACTGCTTTGACCAAGCTTTTGGTCAGCCTTGTGTGTTATATTCTGTTTTAATAATGTTCCTGTAAAGCACCTTGGGACATTGTACTCATTAAAGGTGTTATCTAAATACAAGTTGTTCTTAGAATCTTAGAATCTTAGAAACCCTACAGCGCAGAAAGAGGCCATTCGGCCCATCGAGTCTGCACCGACCACACTCCCACCCAGGCCCTACCCCCATATATCTACATATTTACCCACTAGTCCCTCTAACCTACGCATCCCAGGACACTAAGGGCAATTTGTTTAGCTTGGCCAATCAACCTAACCTGCACATCTTTGGACTGTGGGAGGAAACCGGAGCACCCGGAGGAAACCCACGCAGACACGAGGAGAATGTGCAAACTCCACACAGACAGTGACCCAAGCCGGGAATCGAACCCGGGTCCCTGGAGCTGTGAAGCAGCAGTGCTAACCACTGTGCTACCGTGTTGTTGTTGGAAAATGAAACATTTGAGACATGGTAATTATAGACTCCAAATTCATAGGGATTCACATTATCACCGCTAGCATCTAGTTAATCACCGACAGATATTTCCAATGGGTGGCCTTTCAGAAATGCTGAGGTCACTAAAACAGTATCGGCTTCAATAGAGGAATCAATCAGCAATGCTACTTCAGCTTTCTGTTCTTCTCTATAACCACAAACTGGGCTTCAGCTGTTTCTTTCCTGAATAATTTGCTGTGTTCAGCAATGATAAACCTACAGGTTGGGCGTTACTGGCAGTTTACTTCCAGCTGCATTGATAACTCAGCAGTGGGAGTGTGAACTATAATATATATGAGGGAAACCAAGCCTTAGCACAAAATAGAATTAATCACACTAAATTTGGCAGCAGAAAATGTGGCCAGTGCACCAGAGTCACACCCCACATTATTTACAAAGTACCTGTGTGATTTATCACTGTTTGTAGTTTGAAGTGATCCTGAAGCAACTGTATATTGCTTTTGCTATGTGTGCTGTGTGGACCTTATGTAGGTTGGAGTTAGTTGACAACACTACTGTGTATAGTCCAACTGAATTCACATTTCACTTCTTGAATTTGTGTGTTTTGTTTCGGTAGATGTCGTCCGATTTGCGCCTATGTATTCCATCTGCAATTATTAATCTTCCTTGCTGCTCGGTCCTTCCTGTTACTTTTCATTCTAGCTCCATTTTACCAGGCTCTGAATAATATTTATTTCTATTGGGTCACATTATCAACAATATCAACCAGCTCCAAGAAACCAATCTCTGTAGAACACAGTGCACCTAGCCCAGCTTGGGGTTAAGTTGAGCTCCAAATCAGTGAACAGTCCTCTTTCCGCCTGAGACAGATGCCCAGGCAGGGGAATAGATTTGCTGATAGCTTCAGTTTTCCCAAAATTTAACTTAAGAAATTGTGGCACAATCTGGACAGAAATGTAGCCTGACAATAGAGGTTGTGGTGATGTGAAAAGGGATGGTATAAAGATGGAGCTGGGGTTGGGAAGAATGCATTTGGATGCTGATGGCATAATTTCAGGCAATGTTACCAAGGGGAAGCATGCAACAAATGGATTGGGTTGGGGGAGTAAGGGGGTGGGGTTGGGATGGGGTGGGTGGAGTTGATGCATCCTTCCGGAGTCCAGTGGTAATGCCACAAGGTGGAAAGAGAAGCCATTGCTGGAGATGTTCTGGCAACGAATGGATAGAAAGGACAGTTCAACTTCTTCAAACCCTACAGTCCTCTTGACATCTGCTTTCCCTTAATCCTGACCACGTGTGTAGCCACCTACAATGCTTTCAGTTTTCTACGCTGTATGTTCTTAAGTTGATTTCCCCAACCCCCTCTACTTCTGTATTTTCCTTTAACACCCTCCTTAGGATCAACATTTTAGTCTCCTCTCCAAATGTACCCTTCTTTGGATCATTATGTATTGCTCCTTGCATCTTTATGAAACGTTTTGGGATGTTTTCTGCATTTAAAGCACTGTATGAATGCAAGCTGCTGTGGTATTTCTTGATGCAGTTTAACTAGGGGAGAAATGAAGCAAAGCTTCCTCTTTTGCAATGTTACTCAGATCTGAGGGATAAAGAATTGTCTGTACGCTGAGTCTTTCACGTTTCCTGGCATCTATCACAAAGCACAGTTCAACAAATATCACCATGAGGAAAGAAGCCACAGTGAACAGTAGGAATAAAATAATGTGCACATCAAAAGTGCTATTAAAAAATACCTGTAAAGTCTGTGACAATAAAGAAAATCCAATTCTCAATGCAAGCAATCAACAGTCAAGCTCATTCTTAAACCTGTAGAATATTTTACGTCCACATACACCTTCATAAGAGCTTTTATGGTTTGCTGGTGAATGTTATGACATTCAAGATTAAATAATAATTTAAACCTGTTACTAAATCACCCATGAAACTACTGAGGTAAGTTTTCATGCATTCCCTTCTAACTGTCTGACTACTGTACAGTTTCCCAGGTCACTCACTCTATGGGCTGAATTGTAACTTTCCAGCCAACTCGCAGTGGAGGAGGCTGAGTGTAAACTAGGTACCTGGAAGTTTCAGCAGCATGCTCATCAGAGGCTCTTCAACCCAATCATTGCACTTGCATCTGACTTCTAGGTTTCCTGGCCTATTGAAGTGCACAGGCATGATGACAACACACTGCAGTTTGTTTCAGCTCCATTATTCAGGGCATTAGTTGATGACTTGAATATAAACAACATGCCCACAGGAGCACAGGAAAAGGTAGGGGAATTGCACAAAGTCAGGTTCTCGTTTGGAGAATAGGTGCAGGCACGATGGGCAAAACGGCCTCGTCTGCGCCTCAACAATTCTGTGATTCTGAATGGAAGCATTCTAGCAGTGCCAAAACTGAACCAGCAACTGGACAAATAGTGGATCAAAATGCAAAAGGGTTCTACCATGATTCTCAGATGCATCTGTGGATATCATGCTGCTGGCTCTAAGGGCTCGAAGGGTTTGTTCTGTTCCCCACAAATGGGAAAATAAACAGCCTCAGGAACAAACAGGCATTGGCTGGGAGTGGCAAGTGGCTGGTGCCTTGCTCATGCATGCAGTACCAGAAGAGATTCAGTGACCCGATTAGGGCAGGGAAGGTGAGTGGCATGCCACATTCAAATATAAACCCCCTCCTTCTGACTACCCCAGCCTCCTGTACATCATTCCTCAGACCAGCCCATCTTTACAGATGCCCCATCACTCTCCCTCGAAGCATCTCTTCACATCCCTACCTGACAAGCAACCACTGATACTCATTCCATCTTGTTACCATATCACATCCATCCCAAAACAGTCACCTTCTTTCCTTTCAAAATGTGTTATACTGCACACTCATAACTCTCACCTTTCTTTCCTTTGTGGAAAAGAGGGCACAGAATTCCAAGGAGAGGTAGAGAATTGAGGATTATACTCCAGTTAAAGCCCCGCTGACATTATTGGAGGATGAGGTGCTGTAGATAAACTCTCAGCATGCCTGGCCATTTGTGATAGAGGGGTGTGAGGTATCCGGCTGCCTTGTGACAGAACTAAACATAACACAGCCACATGACATACAGAACTCATACATGTAGACTTGGGTTCAATCGCTTATTTATTAGCGTCACAAGTAGGCTTACATTAACACTGCAATGAAGTTAATGTGAAAATCCCCTAGTCGCCACACTCCGGTACCTGTTCGGGTATGCTGAGGGAGAATTTAGCACGGCCAATGCACCTAGCCAGCACGTGTTTTGGACTGTAGGAAAAAACCGGAGCACCCGGAGGAAACCCATGGAGACACAGGGAGAACATGCAGACTCCACATAGACAGTGACCCAAGCTGGGAATCAAGCACAGGCCCCTGGTACTGTTTGGCAGCAGTGCTAACCTCTGTGCCATGGTGCCACCTAGATAAGATGCTCTATGCAATGATTGTGCATGTTGCCTGTGGCTCAGTAGATTGCACTGTGGACTAAGTCACAAGGTTTTAGATTCAAGTCCTGCTACAAGGCTTAAGCATAAAAATTAAGTCTGACACTCCAGTGCAGTACTGAGGGAATGCTGTCCTGTTGAAGACCCTATATGTTCTCAGTTACTCTTCCAGTTTGCTGTTTGCCTGCATGTTTGGTCTTTCCTTTTTCCGATAGTCTACTTTTCTGATTTCCCTTGCTCGCTATTGTTGAATACAGCATTTTCCAGGGAATAGTGATCACACACAGAGCTCTCAGTTGGCTAGGTTTTGCTGCGTCCATTGGGACCCTGACATCTGCCTCCATTCTGGGTCACAATGGAGCACAATCCAATTAATGATGGTGGGTGGATCAGAGAATCAGCCCAATCAGAGGGTTTGCAGCAATGTCAGGTTGGCACCCCATGGGAGGTGAGTGCTGCTGAGGCGGGCAAATGAACCAGAGGGTTTCTCCACTTAGAGAAATCTACCTGCACTGAAGATACATAAATTAAGGAAAAGTAAGAGTTCTAGCTTTTCTTAAATAACTGAAATAATTTTTCTACTTGGATTAAATTTAAGGTAAGAATCTCAACTTCATGTATTATTGGGGCAGAGGACTGGAGGACAGATAAGGTGGTATCATTATTCAAGAAGGAAGTGGGGAAAAACCAGGTAATTACAGCCAGTGAATCTAACTTCAGTGGCTGGGAAAGTATTGGAAAAAATTCTGAGCAGCAAAATTAATCTCCACTTGGAGAGGCAGGAGGCAGGATTAATCAAGGACAGTCAGCATGGTTTTGTCAGGGGGGATCATGTCTAAAAAATTGGATTGAATTTTTTGAGGAGATGACTAAGTGTGTAAATGAGGTGAAGCAGTGCAGTTGATGTAGTCTACATGGATTTGGGTAAGGTGTTTGACAAGGTCCTGTATGGGAAACTGATCAAGAAGGTAAGAGTCTATGGGATCCAGGGCAATTTGGCGAAATTGGATGCAAAAATTGGCTTAGTGGTAGGAGGTGTTATGATCCTTCTGTAGTTTTTTGATTGCTTCATTATGTTCAATTTATTTCCCCTTCCCCCACTCCCCAACCTGGACATCCCCTGAATAGAATCTGTGAATTTTACGAGACTGCTAATGGGGAGTGTGACAGCTAATGGTTTGTAATTACACACTTCTTGACATCTTTTGGATGTAATTATTTTCCCTGGTGTTTTGATTTAATTTCATGACCTGTTCTTTGTGTCATTTTTACCCACTCTTTACACACACCCACATTACAATCCAATCCCCAGAAGAGAGACCAGTTTACAGGCCATCACAGCCTTGTGACCGCCAAAGAATGAGCCAGGCTAGCGTAGCATCCAACTTTGCCTGCTTAGGGCAGAAGTAGAACAAATTTCAGTGCCGCTCACCAGTAAAAGACCTTAGATTAGGAATTTACCATGAGTACTTGTGAGAGCCAATGAATGTCATTCCATGAAATTTTAATATAAAGTTTATTTATTAATGTCACAAGTAGGCTTACATGAACACTGCAATGAAGTTACTGCGAAAATATCCTCGTTGCCACACTCTGGCATTTGTTTTGGTACACTGAGGGAGAATTTAGCATGGCCAATGCACCTAACCAGCCCATCTTTCAGACTGTGGGAGGAAACCCAAGCACCCAGAGGAAACCAACGCAGACACGGGTAGAATGTGCAGACTCCACACAGACAGTGACCCAAACTGGGAATTGAACCCGGCTCCCTGGCACTGTGACACAGCAGTGCTAACCACTATGCCACCGTGCCACCCTAACAATAGGGCAATAGATAAATGAGTGGAATAAAAGACTGACATTTGGTTGATTACTGTTAAAATCCAAAATTTCGAATGGCATTTTGTTTCAGAGTGGAAGATTTACTGGTTCTGATTTACTCACTTGAAATTAACGCCAGTGTGTATGCATATACGTGTGAGTGCATTTGTACAAGAGAGCACATATCCTCTTGTTCATCTTTCGAGGTGAAGATGACCATGTTCATCATCTGGGGTGTTTGACAGGGTTCGGTGGATGGGTAGATGACTGCTCAGGACAATCTGTGCCTGGAAGATTCTGCTGCAGGTAAGACAGGATACCGCAGACGATTGAGTTTTTGATGAGTTGCTGGCTCAGGATTTTGCCTCTTGTGTTTTCTCTCTGTCCCTGATATGCGCTTGCTTTCGAAGGAGACTGCACCATTTTTTAATTTGGTTGCACTCAGTGAGACAACCCTGGGTGAGTTTCTCCTATATGCTAATCTTCCAACTAAGAACTGGATTGAACATGTCCGAGGAAATGATAGACTGATTTGATTTATTATTGTCACATGTATTTAGTATAGAGTGAAAAGTATTGTTTCTTGCGTGCTATACAGACAAACTGGACAGACTGTGCTTATCTGCCTTGCTAAGTGAGAAGAACAAAGTGGCTCTCGGGGCAAGATAAAGGGAATAAAAACTCAATAAATAAATGTGTACTCCCAATGTAGCAACAAGTAATGTTGAAAATAAAGAAAAACAGATAAATGCAGAAGGACAAGTGTTATTGAATTTGGACCACACATTGGTTAGTAAAATGGCTCCTGCCCAGTGTGTTTTAGTACAAAATGTTTGATTTGCAGACAGATGAATAATCTACAAAATAAAAGTGAATTTCTCAGAGTATGTGTGTGAGTGCGTGCGTGCATGTGTTGTATAGATGAGGAAGATCTTCTAACACAGCTGCTTTCACATTTTACAGCCAGTACACCACAAGCTTTAAACCCCAAGCCACAAAGCACAAACCATACTGAAGTATTACACAAGGCACAGTGTAGGGAAATAGGTGCAGCAATATTCATGTTCTGACTTTTACATTTAACCTTACAAAACACATACTGCATGTTGGAAACCCTAGAGTCCAATTTAGAAAGTTTCTTTATCAGAATCTAAAATGTATGTGTTATGAATAGTTTGGCAGTTGAAACTGAATAGCAACATTTGAGTGTCAGTTCCTTCAATCTTCACAGCACTGATGGCTGAATAATCACTTCTGTCTTAATGCACATAATCTAACCTAGCTCCACCATCAGCAGCCTTCACCGTCCCCGTAAACTGATGAATTGATTGTAGGTGTTATAGTCACTCAGTCACACGGAAGTGTGTAAACCTGCTAATGTTTAGTAATAAATCCGTACTTTGCCAAAAAGGAATGCATCTAATGCAGGTTTTCCAAACAAATGTGTCTCCTTTTTCAATGTTCCCTCTTTCCCTCCCTTTCTTTAAGACAATGGTTTGGGAAGAGGGATTATTCAGAGCTGCATTGCTGAGGTTAAGCCTGGCTTCCCCCAGTTTGTACACACACAGAGCAGCCATCAAGAGCACTTTTTCAGTTGTGATGCTCCCGCACAGATAGTTTGGTTTGATCTCATCTAACCGTATGAAGAATAACCACCTGAGCAAGGTCGTAGGGGTTTGTTACAAATCTTTACCCCCCCTCATCTTAAGAAATTGTAGAATGCTTCAATTGTAAGCTTGAAGATAAGGGGGTGGGCGACTCTCCCAGGCCGCACTAGCAGCGCAGCGGGCCGGGAGACTCCAGCGGTGGCTGTGTAGCGGGCTCACTGCTGGGTACATGGCCTCCGTGCATCTCCACCTGCCAGATTTCTGGCATCGTCAGCTCCGCGCCAGAAATTGGCAGGGAGCTGTATAAATTATTCAGATGGGGATTTAAATATCATTTGTGAGCCCAGGCTAAAGTCTCCTGGCCAGCTAGAAATTCCTTCCCCCGCTAGGAGAGTTTCAATCCAGCGTGGTTTACAATAGCTCCCCGCTAGCCGGGAGCAAGAAGCCTGACCCCGCTGGAGTGAAGGGGGCCATGGAACCCTCCCCAGCGTCGGGGGTAAGGGTGGGTGCCCCCTGAGCTTTGACAGCTTAACAGCGATAGCCTGGCCCCCTGGCACTGCACTCAGGCTTGGTGACAGATGGAGTGAGGTCAGTGATCGGGGCTGGATATCGGGTTGAGGGAGGGCAGCTTACCAGGGGAGTCTGGGCTGCGGGGGGTGGGGGGGGGTGGTGGTTGGGACTGTGTGGGGGGGGGGGGGGAGTCGGGATGCCCAGGGAGGGGTTGGGGTGAAGATTGAGGTGGGGCGAGAGGGTGTGGTCAAGGCTGGCACGGACCCACACAGGTGGCCAGCGATCGGGTGCTGGGGTGGCCAAAGTAGCAGTATTGCGGGGGCCACGAAGCTGGCCAGCGATCAAACTGGCCAGTGATCAGCAGGCCTGCAATGTGAGGCTACTGCGTATGTGCCGATCTCCGCTACGACAGATCGATGCATGAGCAGTGATCCGCTCAGCGCTATGCTGGCAACCTCTCCATCCGGAATAGGCCTCACCACCAGCTTTTTAATAAGATTCACATGAGGGCTCTCTGTGATGCACAGAATGTGGGAGATTCATTTTGAAAATCCCGCTGAAAAAACCAGTGGAATGTACTGCAGTTTAACGCAAATTTTTCTCTTAGAATTTTTTTGGGAGAATCGCACCCAGGGATATTTTGCGATTTGACTGCACCATGCAACTTTACCTCATGCTCCATTCATCAACTAATACCTCAAAAACCAATAGCCAATGTTATGGCAGCCCACAGCACTGACAAAGGAGCCAGATTTATCACTCTGTTTTTCTTAATACTCTGGGCAGAGAGCTCAGTTGTACCTCCACAATAGTTTTCACTGCCAGGCCACAAAATAATTAGCTGCTGACAATTTTCAATAGAAACCTAGGAACATGATTGGGCTGTTCCACCATTCTATTAGAATGTACCTTAACTATATTTGCCCACCTTTGTACCACAATCCTTTGATACCTTTACATTTAAAAAATCTTTTGATTTTTACCTTGAAACTTTCAATTGACCCAGCATCCACAACATTTTGGGGAAGAGAACTCCACTCATCTTTGTGTTAAAAGTGTTTCTGTAATTTCTCCACTAATTAGTCTAGTTATAATTTTAAGGTTATGTCCCTTGGATTTCTCCACTATAATGTGGCTGAGTAAAGTTACCCAGAGTTAAGTAGAATTTATCATTGCTTTCAGAAACATAGAAACATGGAAATAGGAGTAGGCCCTTGAGCTTGCTCCATCATTTAATATGATAGTGACTGATCTTCTAAACTCAAAGCCATACTCCCGCACTCTCCCCATAACCTTTGATGCCATTAGAGGCTAGAAATCTATTTTCTTCTGAAAGAGATTAAATGATTTAGCCTCCACAGTTTTGTGTGATAAAAAATTCCACAGGTTTACCACCCCCTGAGTGAAGAAATTTCTCCTTATCTCAGTCCTAAATGGCCTACCCCATATCCTGACACTGCTGTGCCCTGTTCTAGACACCCCCGGCCAGAGGAAACAATATCCTTGCATCCAGTCTGTCTAGCCCTGTCAGAATTTTAGATGCTTCAATGAGATCCCCTCTCTGAATTCCAGTAGATGCAAGCTTAGTTGACCCAATCTCTGCTCATTTAACAATGCTACCACCCCAACTATCAGTTTGCTGAACCTTTGCCACACTCCCTCTAAGGCAAATATATCCTTTCTTAGATAAGAAGACCAAAACTGCACACAATACTCCAGGTGTAGTCTCACCAAGGCCCTGTACAGCTGCAGTAAGACATCCTTCCTTGCTCCTATACGCGAGTCCTCTTGTAATGAGGGCCAATATACCATTTGCCTTCCTAACTGCCTGCTGTACCTGCATGCTTGCTTTCAGTGACTTGTGTACTGAGACACCCAGGACCCTTCCTACATCAACATTTCTCAATCTATCACCATTTCAATAACACTCTGCAGTCCTGTTTCTCCATCCAAAGTGAATAACTTCACATCTATCCACTGCATCTGTCATGTATTTGCCCACTCACTCAACTTGTCTAAATCACCTTGAAGCCTCTTAAGATCCTTCTTACCACTCACATCCCTACTAAGTTTCATGTCATCAGCAAACCTGGAGACTTTGTGCTGGGAATTTTGTTGAGGCTTCTACTACTACTCACCATCAAAATTTTGACTGAAAGGGCGCTTTTTTATCTGCAAATTAGATTTCCACGAAGTTATGCTAGAATTCACCTTCAAATCAGAAAGTGTTTTTAATATTCTAAATATGTTAAGCTTTAAAAGCACACATTTTTTAAAAATACATCTTTTATTATCTTGAGGTATTTCTAGATACATATAAAACATTGCATCGATCCTACTTTTAAAAAGAAAAATGAATCAAAGTTATTCTGGAGTTGAAAGGGTCGACAATACAGAGGTCTGAGGTGAGCTGTATACACCAGTAAATGGATCCCAGCATCATTTCTTCATTTCTTATTCCTTAGGAAAAAATAGATAAGTGGTTATCAAATAGATGAGTGGCTAGAAAACACTAATTGGTTGAAACCTTGCTGTGGAATTTATATCAGTGTACTTGCCCACTATTATAGGTAAGATGATGGGGGGAATTTTACCATTTTGAGCCTAAGTGCAGAATCTAGGCGTCAAATAGATCCGCGCCTGGAATCCTCTTTCCAGCGCGCCCATACACGTTTTGCCGGCTCCGGCCCGATCCGTGCTGTGTGCGGGGCTTAGCGCTGGCGGACCAGTCAGAGCTCTGAACTGTGCATGCGCAGTTCGAAAAAAATCTGACAGAGCGCGCCCGGGCGCGAAACAAAAAGCAGAAAGCGGAGAAAGCGGAGAAAGCGGCTCTCTGACGTTCATCCTCTGGTCGAGGGGGGGGGGGGGAGGGGTGGGGGGTGACGTATCATCCCCTGGGGGGGGGAGGGGAGGAGAAGGGGGTGACTTTTCATCCTCTGATTTGGGGGGGGGTCGGCTGCCAGTCTGTGGCCGATCCCTCCTGTCGGAGTGGCCGTGCGGCCATGCCATCCCACGAAACCTTCAGGATGAAGCGATTCCTCGCTAAGAAGATGAAGCAGAACCGGCCGATTCCCAAGTGCAAAGGGATACACCATCACTGGTACACTACCAGCCACAGCCATCTCTCCCGCTCTCTTGCCCCTGCAGGGAAGAGTAATCTGTGGCTGGTAGTGTACCAGTGATGGCGTATCCCTTTACACTGTGGAATCGGCCACTGTGGAATCGGCCGGTTCTGCTTCATCTTCTTAGTGAGGAATCGCTTCATCCTGAAGGTTTTGTGGGATGGCATGGCTGCACGCCCACTCCAGCAGGAGGGATCGGCCGCAGACTGGCAGCCGACCTCCCCCCCTCCCCCCGCCGACCAGACGATGAGACGTCACACCCCCTCTGTCCCCCCACCCCCCAGGGGATGATCGGACATACCCCCTCTCCTTCCGCCCCCCCCTCCCCCCAGGGGATGATCGGTCACACCCCCTCCACCCCCCACCCCCCCCAGAGGATGAGACAACACACCCCCTCTCCTCCTCCCACCCCCCTCCCGCCCCGACCAGAGGATGACCTGGGTCAGAGAGCCGTTGCAGTCTCTGACCCCACTCTTCGGAGGCTGCAGCGGCGACTTCAGACTTTTTTTTGCAGGTCGGTAACAGCGCGGACGCGGATTGGGCCAGAAGACGGTAAAGTGGGATTTGGCGGTAGAGTTGGGCATGCGGTTCATTAAGTCGATTTAAATGCATGCAAATGCATTTAAGTCATCGGGCCGCCCGATTGGGCCAGACCCGCGCCCGAATCGGGTGTCGGTAAAGGCGCGATCTGCTCGATTCGGGTGCAGATCGCGTTAAAGGCCCGACGCCCAACTTTACCGCAATTGCGAAGTTTTGGTAAAATCAGGCCAGATATTTCTTTAAGCAGGTTAACATCATCACTAAAATAGCACAGGAGCTTCATGTTAGATGCAGGGTTTTCATGCACTATTTGCAGCGGAGAGAATTGATTTGTCCCTGTAATCATTTCCATTCCTTATGCATTTTTACAGTAGTAGATACCACATATGTTCCACAACTTTTCAAGCATAGAAAGGGGAACAAACATATCGCAATTTCTGTATCTGCCACACCAGCTACAAAGTTTGCTAGTTGCCAAATAGATACATCCACCAATGATTGAAGGAATTTTTTGAATATTTTGCAAAAAGGTTCTCGCAATAATTTTTGAAGAACCACTGTTATACAGGAAATCACACCACTCAGTCAGCACTGGGACAGGGAAATCAGCCTGGTATCCATTTCCTTTCTGACACTCAGACCCACGAACACGAGATTAAAGGCTTTGGATGCCAAGTACAGCATACACATGAACGGAGAGAAAACAACAGTCACAAATTTAAAGATCCCAGAAGGATGTTTGAGAGATGCTGGACCAGAGCGACTAAAAACGTTTTTGGAATCCCGACAATGCAGAAGGAGGCCATTCAGCCCATCAAGCCTGCACCGATCACAATCCCACCCAGGCCCTATTCCCATAAACCCATTTATTTATCCTGCTAATCCCCCTGACACGAGGGTCAATTTAGCACAGTCAATCAACCTAATCCACACGTCTTTGGAGTGTGGGAGGAAACCGGAGCACCTGGAGGAAACCCACTCAGACATGGGGAAAATGTGCATACTCCACCCGAGGCCAGAATTGAACCCTGGCGCAGTGAGGCAGCAGTGCCACTGTGCTGCCCTTCGTCATGACTTGGTCATACTTGGTATGATTTGTGTCATGCAATAGTTGCTGTGTTGATATTATAACAAATCTATATATTTTCCCTTTCCTTGAACCCTCATTGTGTTATAATCGAACTCTCCTACTCTAACACACTGAGACTCAGGTGATAGCTCCTGACTTCTATGAGTTTTCTTGTTCTGCAGTAATTATTTGACCGAAATAATCTAATTACGACTCTTCAATTTATCTTGCATTTATTCTTATGGGGAGACTTGCACTATTGTTCTCGGCCCTTCAATGAGATCGCTCAATGACTTGTTTTTAAAAATAAAGCACAGTGATCTGCACAGGAACAGCAGAACTCTGCAGCAACTGCAGCTACGTTTGAGTGACAGGAAAGCTCTGGGACTCTAAATCTACAGCCATATGGCTGAGAGGCTATGTCTCTTCTGTTGGTGCTGCTTAGCACCTAAATCATTTATATATTTATTTTTTAAAAACTACTCTGTAGAATTCCAGTTTTAAAAAGAAATGCAATACGATTGTTGTTTGCAGATACACTTTATTTTGCTGTTTTCTCAAATATTCAGAATCACTGTTGTAAAGTATCTGTAAAATAAATGATTTACATTAAAGGAAATAATGGAAAAAAGTGAAACAATGTGATTTTAAATGTATTCACAAGGTAAGTTCAGTTAAAGAAAGCTTTTTCTTTCCTTTAATTTCAACCTTCCACAATACCAACACCACCATTTTGCCATGGCAGCATCTTTTTGATTTGATTTGATTTATTATTGTCACATGTATTAGTATACAGTGAAAAGTATTGTTTCTTGCGTGCTATACCGACAAAGCGTACTGTACATTGAGGAGGAAAGGAGAGAGTGCAGAATGTAGTGTTATAGTCATAGCTAGGATGTAGAGAAAGATCAACATAATGCAAGGTAGGTTCATTCAAAAGTCTAATGGCAGCAGGGAAGAAGCTGTTCTTGAGTCGGTTGGTATGTGTCCTCAGACTTTTGTATCTTTTTCCTGACGAAAGAAGGTGGAAGAGAGTATATCCGGGGTGTGTGGGGTCCTTGATTATGTTGGCTGCTTTTCTGAGGCAGCGGGAAGTGAAGACAGTGTCAATGGACGGGAGGCTGGATGGACTGGGCTTCATTCACGATCCTTTGTAGTTTCTTGCGGTCTTGGACAGAGCAAGAGCCATACCAAGCTGTGATACAACTGGAAACAATACTTTCCATGGTAAATCTGTAGAAGTTGGTGAGAGTTGTAGCGGACATGCCACATTTCCTTCGTCCCCTGAGAAAGTAGAGGCATTGGTGGGCTTTCTTAACTATAGCGTCGGCATGGAGGTACCAGGACAGGTTGTTAGTGAACTGGACACCTAAAAACTTTGAAGCTCTCGACCATTTCTACTTCGTCCCCATTGATGTAGACAGGGGCATGTCCTCCACTACGCTTCCTGAAGTCGATGACTATCTCCTTCCTTTTGTTGACATTGCGGGATCTAGTTATTTGTTTAATGAATCCACTGTTTCTGTTTCTGGCTTTAAGCATTTCACATCATGCACCATCCCTATCCAATTAGCAAGTAGGAAACCAATGGCACTTCCCAACCATGCTCTTCAGCAAGTCAGTGTAGGAAAGAGACTTTGGCCTCTTTTAAGGGGAAAGAGACTTTGGTGACAGGGTTTTCCCTCCTACCCTCTGCTCAATTGCCTAAAACTCAGGATTTTCCGCTCCTATTTATGTCAGTCAGGTTCGGTAACGGGAGCAGAAAATCTCATGAGAACTCCTAAACAGCATCTCATTTCGACCTAAACATGTGACACAATTGTCCCCTCCTTGTCAGTGCCTTTCCCAATCTTCGAATGTTGGGAACATCATAGGAATACATTAACATCTAATTATCAGGCTTCTAAACCTGAATAATTGCCCTCCCCCACCTCTGTCAGCAAATCATTCACGTCGTTGCGAGGGCTGAATGCCGTGAATCACAAATGGTCTCCCAAGGCGTGCACCTGGCAAGCAGACCTCTCAGAGGAGTTCAGTTGAGTGCATCGCTCAGGGGAGGGAGGGTAGCAGCTGGGAAGTGACTCCTGGCACTACCTGAGCAATGCCGGGGACGGTGCCGGAGGAGCAGGGTGCGTGAAGGGGACTGGGTTCCGGAGATGAACATCTTTATATTGAGGTGGACTTTAAAAATGGCACCCGGTCTTTGAAGGGACTAAATTGCTGTGAGGCAGATGAATCAGAGGCCACCCCACTAACATTACATTGTGGAACCTGCTCCCTGAGTGTTTTTTCCTATGTCTAGTACTCCTATGGTGGAGAAAGCTGCCATTGCTGTCGATGGCTTCAGCTTTGCTTTTCCCGCCCGCCATCAGCCTTTGCTGAATTCTGGGAAATTTCTGTTCTGTGCCTTCCCTGAGGAAACAAATCCAAAAGAGGGAACCTACCACATGAGGATGTATGAATGTGAATTGATGCCCTATTCTTCTGTTGCACTACCCAGCACCCCAATGTACTGGTTAAGGTTAACAGGGTGACACAGTGGCACAGTGGTTAGCAGTGCTGCCTCACAGTGCCAGGGACCCGAGTTCAACTCCCGGCTTGGGTCACTGTCTGTGTGGAATTTGCATGTTCTCCCCGTGTCTACGTGGGTTTCCTCCGGGTGCTCCGGTTTCCTCCCACAGTCCAAAGATGTGTGGGTTAGCTGAATTGACCATGCTAAACTGCCCCTTAGTGTCAGGGGACTAGCTAGGGTAAATGCATGGGGTTGTAGGGATAGGGTCTGGGTGGGATTGTGGTCGGTGCAGACTCAATAGGCTGAATGCCTCCTTCTGCACTGTAGGATTCTATGATATCTATGAACGTACAGCACTTACATAAGATTCTTCTATTTTAATAAAACTGTTAAGCTAGAAAAACAATAACTTGAATTTAAACATATTTAAAAGATAGTGGGGGTTGATAACTTTGTTAAAATGGCTTTAATGGAAAAGTTGATGAAAGTGTTAACCAATAATATACAAATGTCATGAATTTTAACCCAAGAACATTCTCAATCTCTGAATAAACAAAGAAGCTTGTTTGATCTGTGTTTTTGTATGGAATTGTAACTGCAATCCTGAAAGAGTTAATTAATTGTAAACTAGAAGATTTTGCCTCATTTCCCGGGTAGCACAATCGTGAGTGAATCTTAAAGACGTGACAATTAGGTATGTGCATTAAGTTCATAATAAAGTATGAGTGGATCCTATTTTTCCCCATATCCTTGCTCTGTTTTATAATGATCATGCCGAGATTTTACAAAATTCATGTCCTAAATTAGGCAATAGCATGTTGCTAGGTTGCAAGCTTGATACTGAAAGGATTAACTTATTAAGTGTTAAAAAAAATCTGTTACTATGGTGCATGTTACAAAAAGACATTTCAAAGGGTTGAAGTGAACATATTGTGCAAGGCTTGTTGCTAAGCTTCCAGATTCAGAGATACACTAGCACATATAAGAGTGCAGCTGCAGTAAAGTGTATCATATGCTGCCATGAAGCAAATACACAGATTCTGTAGATAGACTGATGTAACTAAAGCAAAAAGATTGATTAGTAAATTTTTAAGGGTATGAAGAGTTATGGGACCAAGGTCAGTAAATGAAGAATTAAGATACAGATCAGTCATGATTTAATTGAACAATGGAACAGACGATTGGGGTTGATGGGCCTACTCTGTTCCTATGCTCCTAAATATTTCTAGGAACTTAGATTCTTTTTTAACCTCCTAAGCTCTGTATTAGCCTGAATAGTCATAGAATCATAAACAGATCTGTCGCTGTTGGAATAAGAACAGAAAATGCTGGAAAATCTCAGCAGGTCTGACAGCATCTGTGGAGAAAGAACAGAGCCCACACTCTCCATCCGCAGGAATGGTGATGCGCGCTCACAATGCTGAGAGACTCAGAAAACACGATTCGCACCAGCAAGTTTCCAAGTTCCAATCTCCCCAGCCCCTTGTCAGCAGAATGACGTGAAACACGCTGCAGGATACCACAAAGCTCCTTTTAAAATATTAGCATGTCATTAACGAGCACTCCCTCCAGGACTTTCCCCCTCACCAGATATTCAGTGATGTCATGCCGGCGCCATTTACAACAGCTCTACATGGGACCCAAAGCAGCAGCACAGCAAGTGAGCAGAAGGTGGAAGTCAACAGATTAAACAGTCAATCGAAAAGCAATGTTTCATGAGAGAGGAAACATAATAAAGACAGAGTTGTTTAGGTTAAGGTACGGGTTGGGAATTATTTGCTTTATTTCTTTTTTTAAAAAAATCTTATAAAGTTTTTAAACTGAATGGGTTTAGTTGTGGCAGGAGAGCGTGAAGCTGTGGTTTGCTCTTCTTGCTCCATGTGGGAGGCTGGGTGCATTTCTAGTGTCAGCATGTGTGCAGGAAGTGTGTCCAGCTGCAGCTCCTGGATGCTCAAGTTTCGGAGCTGGAACGGCGGCTGGGGACACTGTGGAGAATTCGCGAGTCTGAGAGCATTGTGGATAGCACATTTAGGGAGGTGGTCACACCGCAGCTGAAGAGACTTGAGGAAGGAAGGGAATGGATGACCACCAGGCAGTCCAAGAGATGTAGGCAGGTAGTTCCGGAGTCCCCTAGGGTCTCGCTCACAAATCAGTATTTCATTTTGGAGGCTGATAAGGGCAGTTGCTCCTCCTGGGAGTGCAGACAGAGCCAAGCTTCTAGCACTACAAGCATATGTCTGTACTGGAGGGAGGCGGAGAGGCAGGCAATAGTAATAGGGAATTCTATAGTCAGGGGTACAGATAGGTGCTACTGTGGCTTTCAACATGACTCTACCTTAAAGATTACCCATTGTTTCATTACACTTGTTCCTCTCAGTCTTTGGTTCCATTTTATCTTTAATAGATTCCTTTTCATCCCATTAAACTTTGCCCTTTTCCATTTTAAAAGTTTTACTTTAGATTGTTCCTTGCTCGTCTCCATTATTAATCAAAACCTTATTATGCAATGATCGCGCTTACCTAAATGTTCTTTGGTCTACTTAGCCAACTTCATACCCCAGCACCAGATTCAGAAATGCTGCGTTCCTGGTTGGAATGAGAACATGCTGATCAAAGAAGTTCTCCTGAATACATTTCAGAAATGCCTCCCTCCCTTTACCCTTTATTCGAAAATTATCAGAAACAATATTGAGGTACTTAAAGTCTCCCAGTATCACCACTCTAAGTTAAATATTTATTATTCAGCAACCAAATACCAAATATGGCACATGCTTACATACTCAGCAACACGCAGGAAAAGATTGTGATTATAAAAGTAGAATGCATTGATGTTTTACAATTTAAAGAGTTCTTTGTCACACTTTCACCATGGAGTGAAAATTTGAAACAATGCAAGCCTATAATTCTTCTTGTCCACTGAAGAAAAGCTCAGGTAGTTTTGAAAAATGGATTCGCTATTGTTTTATATTCACAGTAGCAGATTTTTCTTATTATACTTTAGTCAGGGTGCAGCGTGGGACTCCCGGTATGCATCCTCCGGGAGAAAGTTCAAGGCCAAATTTAAATCTCCACCTTCTTGAGGCTTAAAAGCAGGTGTTCTTCGGCAGGGTTTCCTCCCTTTATTATCTTAGATACTTATGCCTGTTTGACTAGACTGTAGTAAGGAGTCTTACAACACCAGGTTAAAGTCCAATAGGTTTATTTGGTAGCAAACGCCACTAGCTTTCGGAGCGCTGCTCCTTCGTCAGGTGAGTGGGAGATCTGCTCATACACAGCAAACAGGGCATATAAAGACACAAACTCAATTTACAGAATAATGAATAATGATTGGAATGCGAGTCTTTACAGCTAATCAAGTCTTAAAGGTAAAGACAATGTGAGTGGAGAGAGCATTAAGCACAGGTTAAAGAGATGTGTATTGTCTCCAGACAGGACAGCCAGTGAGACTTTGCAAGTCCAGGCAAGTTGTGGGGGTTACAGATAGTGTGACATGAACCCAGGATCCCGGTTGAGGTTGTCCTCATGTGTGCGGAACCTGGCTATCAGTCTCTGCTCAGCGACTCTGCGCTGTTGTGTGTTGTGAAGGCCGCCTTAGCGAACGCTTACCCGAATATCAGAGGCCGAATGCCTGTGACGGCTGAAGTGCTCCCCAACAGGAAGAGAACAGTCTTGCCTGGTGATTGTCGAGCGGTGTTCATTCGTCCAATGCCGTAGCGTCTGCATGGTTTCCCCAATGTACCATGCCTCGGGACATCCTTTCCTGCAGTGTATCAGGTAGACAATGTTGGCCGAGTTGCAAGAGTATGTACCATGTACCTGGTGGATGGTGTTCTCATGTGAGATGATGGCATCCGTGTCAATGATCCAGCACGTCTTGCAGTGGTTGCTGTGGCAGGGTTGTGTGGTGTCGTGGTCACTGTTCTCCTGATGGCTGGGTAGTTTGCTGCGGACAATGGTCTGTTTGAGGTTGTGCGGTTGTTTGAAGGCAAGAAGTGGGGTGTGGGGATGGCCTTGGTGAGATGTTCGTCTTCATCAATGACATGCAAAGTCTCACTGGCTGTCCTGTCTGGAGACAATACACATCTCTTTAACCTGTGTTTAATGCTCTCTCCACTCACATTGTCTGTACCTTTAAGACTTGATTAGCTGTAAAGACTCGCATTCCAATCATTATTCATTATTCTGTAAATTGAGTTTGTGTTTTTATATGCCCTGTTTGCTGTTTATGAGCACTTCTCCCACTCACCTGACGAAGGAGCAGCGCTCTGAAAGCCAGTGGCGTTTGCTACCAAATAAACCTGTTGGACTTTAATCTGGTGTTGTTAGACTCCTTACTGTGTTTATCCCACTCCAACACCGGCATCTCTACATCATGACCAGAATATGCCTTATTATAATCCTTGTCTCTATCATATGACTAAAACATCTCTTCCCATTGCCTTCATAAGTAGCTTCTAGTGGATAGGCCATTGTCAGACAGTGGAGTTGAATATCACTCATCTGCACACCATCTTGATAGAGTAGAGATTTTCACACCCAGATTTCAAGGTTGGAGTTGAAGAGGCTGCAACAATAATGTGAACTCAGTCTTCTTAATTAGTTGGAGAAATGCAGCCATTATCACTTGAAGGGTCATTTTCATTTTAATCACATTGTCAAGACCTATCCAGACATGAAAGTTAGCTCTGTGTTCTTCTAGCTACATGTGTATTGGCAAGGAAACAGGTCATCTGGCATCTTAACTTCACTTTGTTAAGGGAAAGTGTTCGTTTCACTGATGTAAACTGATGTAAAATCCAAATCGTCAAACTCTTCAATGGAATAAAATGATCACAGTTAAAGTTGTAAGAAGTTCACCAATTTCAATTTAATGAAATGACCCTAAGGAACTTTACAGGAACCTTATAAAATAAAATATGACACTGAAATACACAAGGAGACATTATATTAGATATTAGATCAGATAATGAAAATCTTAGAAAGTGAATAGAGAAGCAGAGAGATGTAAGGAGGGAATTCCAGAGGTTTTGCATAGACAACTGACGGCGTGGCCACCAATAGTAGAGCAATTACAGTTTATTTATTAGTCACAGGTAGGCTTACATTAACACTGCAATGAAGTTACTGTGAAAATCCCCTAGTTGTCACACTCCGGCACCTGTTTGGGTACACTAGGCGAGAATTTAACATGGCAAATGCACCTAGCCAGCACGTCTTTCGGACTGTGGAAGGAAACCAGAGCACCTGGAGAAAACCCACGCAGACATGGGGAGAACATGCAAACTCCATACAGGCAGTGCCCTAAGCCATAAATTGAACCCAGGTCCCTGGAACTGTGAGGCAGCCACTGTGCCACCGTACTGCCCTAATTGCAAGTGGAAATGCATGAGGGGTCAGAATTAGAGGAATACAGATATCTTGGAGAGTTATAGGGCAAGAGGAGATTACAGAGATAGGGAGCAGAAGGTCATGGAGGGATTTGAAAACAGGTGAGATTTTAAAATCTAAATGTTGCTTGATGGCAGCCAATATAGATCAGGGAGCAGAGGGGTGATAGGGGAACAGGGCCTGATAAATGCATATTACAGCAAATGGCACATATTGAAGATTTATAAGGGCTGATCTTAACTTAAGATAGGCAGCTGACATAGTTCACCCACTGCCTGTCCATTGTTAGATGCATGAGGCTCAAGCCATTTTGAGACCCAAGCTTCGATTACAGCTTGCTTTCTGTGCAAGAGTGGATAATTGTTTGATTGATACAATCAAACCCTACACACAACCCTGGAATGCCTAGATAACAAAGACACCTATGTCATACTCCTATTCATAGACTACAGCTCAGCCTTTAACACCATTATTCCTACGAGACTCATCTCCAAACTTTGTGGCCTGGAGCTCAACTCCTCCCTCTGCAGCTAGATCCTAGACTTCCTAACCCACAGACAGCAGTTAGTGAGGATACGTAACAACACCTCCTGTGTCCTTAGCCCCTTACTATACTCCTTATACACTTCTGACTGTCTGGCCAAATTCCCATCCAACTCGATTTTCAAGTTTGCTGATGACACACCGTTGTGATCTCAAACAAAGATGAGACACAGTTAAGGAAAGAGATAGAGAATCTGGTGAACTGTGTGACGACAATAATCTTTCCTTCAATGTCAACAAAATGAAGGAGATAGTCATCGATTTCAGGAAGCTTAGTAGAGGACATGCCCCTGTCTATATCAATGGGGATGAAGTAGAAATGGTTGACAGCTTCAATTTTGTAGGTTTCCAGATCACCAACAACCTGTCCTGGTCCTTCCATGCAGACGCTATAGTTGCATGAGACGCAAAAACCCAGTCTGCAGATGCAACAGGTGATCAAGAAAGCAAATGGGATGTTGGCCTATATCGCAAGGGGGATAGAATATAAAAGCAGAGATGTCTTGCTGCATCTGTACAGGGCATTGGTGAGGCCGCAGCTGGAATACTGTGTGCAGTATTGGTCCCCTTATTTGCAGAAGGATATATTGGCCTTGGAGGGAGTGCAGAGAAGGTTCACCAGGTTGATACCAGAGATGAGGGGTGTTGATTATGAGGAGAGGCTGAGCAGATTGGGTTTGTATTCGTTGGAATTTAGAAGGCTGAGGGGGGATCTTATAGAGGCTTATAAGATAATGAAGGGGCTGGATAGGGTAGAGATGGAGAGATTCTTTCCACTTAGAAAGGAAACTAGAACTAGAGGGCACAGCCTCAAAATAAAGGGGGGTCAGTTTAGGACAGAGTTGAGGAGGAACTTCTTCTCTCAGAGGGTGGTGAATCTCTGGAATTCTCTGCCCACTGAAGTGGTGGAGGCTAGCTCGTTGAATATGTTTAAATCACGGATAGATGGATTCCTGATCGGTAAGGGAATTAGGGGTTATAGGGATCAGGCAGGTAAGTGGAACTGATCCACTTCAGATCAGCCATGATCTTATTGAATGGCGGGGCAGGCTCGAGGGGCTAGATGGCTTACTCCTGCTCCTATTTCTTATGTTCTTATGTTCTTGAGAAAGCCCACCAACTACTTTCTCAGGAGACTAAGGAAATCTAGCATGTTTGCGACAACTCTCACCAACTTCCACAGATGCACCATAGAAAGCATTCTTTCTGGTTGTACCACAGCTTGGTATGGCTCCTGCTCTGTCTGAGACCACAATAAACTACAAAGGGTCTTGAACGAAGCCCAGTCCATTACTCAAACCAGCCTCCCATCCATTGACACTGTCTACAATTCCCGCTGCCTCGGAAAAGCAGCCAGGATGCACCCCGGACATAACCTCTTCCACCTTCTTCTGTCAGGAAAAAGATACAAAAGTCTGAGGACACATACCAACCGACCTAAGAACAGCTTCTTCCCTACTGCCATCTACACCCTAGCTATGACTGTAACACTTCATTCTTCACTTTCTCCTTCCCTTCCCCATGTATGGTATGCTTTGTCTGTATAGCGTACAAGAAACAATATTTTTCACTGTATACTAATATAGGTGACAATAATAAATCAAATCAAAAAAATTGGACCGGGGTCTTTGGAAGGCTGGCAGCAGACTGAGCTGTTTGTGGTCTCAGGAAGCACAGCAGCGCTTCTTCCAGCCCCACCACACAAAAGAATCAGGCATTTCTTGAATTTTTGTTTGAAAAACTCATAGCAGTCTTTTCAAGAGTCTCTGGTTTAAATGTTCAGCATTTGGTACAAATGAGAGCACATGTGTACATATGCACCACAACAAGAACAGAAAATGCGAGAAAATCTCAGCAGGTCTGACGGCATCTGTGGGGAGAGAAAAGAGCCAATGTTTCGAGTCTAGATGACATTTCGGCAGAGCTGAGGGCAAAGAGAATCAGCGGAGATTTATACTATGAGAGTGGGGGTGAAATGGGACAAAGGAAATGTAAATGAGGATACAGAAAGCTGCGAAGGTGCTAAAAGTGTCCATTAAGTGATCAGAATGCATGAATGGCAGAACAAAGGTACAGGTTGTTAAAGAACTGCCTGAGGAATGTGGCAGTTGCCCTGAAGTGGTAGAGGGAGGGGCAGAAGAGGGAGCGGGGAGGGGGGGGTGGTGAGAAGAAGAGCTGGAATGGAGAAGTGGAAAAATGGAAGTGAGAAAAGAGGATGATAAAATGGATAAATGAGATTAAATGAAATGAAATAAAATAAATGGAAATGGGATGAAGGTGGAGGAGAGTGTTCATGCTCTGAAGTTGTTAAATTCAATGTTCAGTCCAGAAGGCTGTAAAGTGCCAACAAGATGGTCCTCTGTCCTTTGCACTCATCAAATTTCACTTGCAGGAGTTGAACAAAATCATATGAAATGAGGAAATGACAGTCAGCCAGTTAAACTCATACTTTTCACACAAACACTCTGTTACCAACTCCACCCTCTCCACACAACGCCTCACGTGGTTTTTCTCACTTCCCTCTCTCCTTCCCTCCCTACCGGGGAACAGTTTAGCGCTGTTTCTAGCAGAAAACTGTAAATAAAATGTTACGGTTAGTCATAATTATTAAACATTGCAGTATTTAAAAATGTATCACAATGATACCAAAATGATACACTGGGAGAGGTGCAAGGCTGCTTAGATTCTAAAGTGATAGCCAATAAATTTCACGGAGAACCATTTCCCTCGTCACTTATTTGCAGTGAAATCATAACCGCGTGTACAAACAACACGTTTACAAACTTACTATGAATAGTGAACAGAGACAATCTTCCCCACATTAAACTTTGACATATCATTTCCACAGTAATTAGTAACAGCACCAGCAATGATCTTATAATCCGCATTACTATTAAAATCAATTGCGTGCGGTTAAATTTTGAACACTGTTGTTTAACATGCTAAGATGAAAGCCCCAATGCACTGCGTTCACAGCACTCAGAAACAAATTCATGCCTTCAATTCCCTACACTATATGTTCTCAATTTCGGGCAAGGCAATAAGTAGAGATTCCAGGCAGGGGAGAATCATTCGGGACTCTTGTGTACATCTCTGATCATTTAAGAACAGCTTTGACAGAGGTTTCTCTAACCTTGCAGTTGGAGGTCAGTCAATGGTTTTCCTACAAGAAAAGAATTCCTAAACAATAGGCAAACATTGACAGAGTTGGAAACCACTGTCCAGACCAGTTATCTACTGATGTTTAAAACAAATATATCTACTGACTATATATACATTATATTGGACGAATGATAACTTAGTTTTGAGTCGATGAATAGTTCAAATTCACCAGGTATCATTACTCAATACAAACATTTTAATCCTTACAAATCTTTTCTTTTAACTTAGTTAGAGTTTCCGAGCAAAATTGGTGGGGTTAGTTGGGGAAGGGACATAATCAAACTTAAGTGAAGGTACAGAATAATTGCAGATCCAATCTTTCTTTTCATTCACTTAAATTGCAGATTTTTCTCAGAGTTTCTGCATAAATTCTAAAAAGGGGGAGCCTCTGCCTCTAAAAAACAAGACCATCAAGGTGGAAGAGGAGTGGCTAGGGAAAGGGGTTCCAAGGCCAAGATTTCACATTGGTGAAGGAGGCAAGACAAACCAGACCATCGAACAGTGGAAGTAGAGTCCAAAATATAGAGGCTGGAGAAGGTTCCAGTCCCAATTGTGACATGGAGCCCTGAAGAAGAGAACTTCTTTAAAAATGTTTACACTTTTTTTACAAGGGGGACATTTGTTTTACTTTATTTCTATGATCATTTTCAACACCACCCTACCAGAGCCCTGATTCATTCCTATAATAAAGGCAAAATACTGTCGATACTGGAACCTGAAACAAAAACAGAAAATTTTATAAATTTCGATGGGTGGGATTTTACAGCCTTGCTCATCCCGAAACCGTAAAATCCTGCCCGAGGTCAACGGACCTTCCAGTGGTCTGTCCCTCGCCCGTTCCAATTCCTGTGGCGGGTGGGGCAGTAAAATTCCAGCCCATGAGTTCTCCTCTCACTCTTCTAAATTCCAATTAATGCAATCCTATCCGACTTGGAGACAAGAGAAATGAATCAGGAACAAAAACAGAAAATGCAAAAAAATCTCAGCAGGTCTGACAGCATCTTGGAGAGAGAATAGAGCAATTGTTTCGAGTCTGGCTTTATTCTCTCTCCACAGATGAGCAAAGAGCTATGTGTCTTCTGAATTTTAAAATTGTAGACAGGTTTTCAAGGGAGCCTCTATTCTGAAGCACCCCTGCACTTTCCTGCCGCCCTCAGCAGGCCAGGCCAAGTCCATTGGTAGGGCTGCTATCCATTGTATGCTGCGGTTAGGTCCTCTGATTGGGCCACCAGCCTCAGAAATCCACCTGACATCCTTCATGAACGGTGACCAGGGAGCCTGCCTCTTAATTGGCTGCCTCCTGGAAGATTTTCCCATATCGGATACCTTCAACTTCTGCGAGTTAGGAAGCGTGAAATAATCCCAACTCCTGAAATGTTTCAGAGTGAAGAAGATTACTCTCATTCACTCAGTCACAGCCAATTGTGTTCAAGGAACTGCGAGCAATCCTTTCTGACTCAATGTAAAAGATTAACTTGCGCATGTCTGGTGAAAAGAATATTCTTTTTGCTCTGAACTAGCCATTGACTGAAGGGCAACCAAAAGTTTCTTTTGTAGTCATTCAAGGCCATAGCTTTGAGTAAGACATAAAAATGTGGCTCAGTAAATAATGTGGGGAGCGTAGGATAGGTTCATAGCTTTATGTTGTGATAATGCATGCTTGCCTTGTTGAATGTAACACACTGTAGAAAATGGAACAAAATTATGCTCTTTGACACAAAGTGATGCAGGAGACAAGAAGCTCAGATGCAACTTACTTGCATAAATAATTTTGCTTCTCTGCTACAAATAGAAGAAAATGCTTCATCTGAATGTTAGGCATTTGAAATTCTAAGGTATAAAACTGCAAGCCGATGTACACTGTTTAAGTGCAAATTTAAGAGCAAGTTCCCATCTCTCCCCTGTGTGTTTCTATGGAAACTTGTTTTCTTAATTGTTATCTGCCTCACAGAAGTTTACAAAGTTGTACATAACACATTGACATTTATACCCACATGTGAGAATGAGAATACATCAGCTATTGTGTATGTAGGAATTACTTTATCAAGTACATTTTATTTCAGTTCTCTTCAGCTAAAATCACTTTAGAAAGCGTCTGTGTGAAACAGAGCTCACCTGCTATGACACAGGCATCAAGTAACATCACAGCTCAAGGCACAGACTATGATAAAAGCTGTCTTTATGCACTTGCTCCACATCTTACATATCATTTCTACACTGGGTTAATGGCCCCTAATGTTTGTCCTTACAAGTACCATTTTGTCTGTAGTTCAGGAAGCAAATGGCAGAGTGAGAACTAATCTTAGCATCTCACAATGATCTATCTACGTGCTTCATATGGTCAGTGTAAAGTTCCCAGACTGTTTTAAAGTTGTCAACACCAAACTAAAAGTCAAATTATGAATATTGGCAATCTGAAATTTAAAAAAATAACTAAAAGTACAGCGGAGGTTAGTAAGTGTCCGAAAGAGAAAAAGAGTTAAATATTTTGCATCCAAAATATTTGCCTGTCTTTTTCTTCACAGGTGCTGGCTGATCTGTTGTGTATTTTTAGTATTCTTTGCTCTAAACATAAAACATACTAAGTAAATCATGTTTTGTACACTTTCATACTTTTATGGATTGTTCCAGACAAGTAAGTTCAAAATTGTGGGAAAATAATCTATTAACTTAATTTGAGCATGCTATATGTTTTGCAACTAAAATAACCTCCATGCTAGAGGGGGTTAAAGCTATGCACTTACTGCAGTGTCACCTCACTCAGTGCCCATAGTAATATAGTTTGAAACCTTGAGTTCATGGGAATAGCCAGTGCTAACGATCCCTGAACTGGTTCCCACAGCCGACTGACAGCTGTGATCCTGTAACCCTGCTCTAGTTTTCAAGCTGATTCAGCAGTAAATTTATGGCACTTCCTCTGCAGAGTTCCACTCCAGCACAGGGCATTCATCACTGAGGCAGGGAATGGAAAGATGCATGCGCTGCCCGTCACTGCAATGCAGCCCCAAGAGCTTGGAGATGGCATAAGAAAACAAGAGTACTGGGAATTAAGCATTTATGAAAAATATGGTGCCTCTTCCTGTTGATTTTATCTGTGTAATTCTCCGCAATCATAGGCCAAGTCTTCCCGGCAATCAACTTTGCTTGCGGCTTCTATTACACGAACAAATCATTAAAATATACTTTAAAAAGGTACTTCTTTTTCCACACAGGAAAATTGTATTAGCAAGTTGATCAAAATTTCAAAGTGAAAAATATTTTATGAAGAATCTGTGCCAGTCAAGACAAAAGAAAACACAAATGGGAATGGGTTTCTCTGTGCCTTTGCTTGAGGCAGCTGGCAGGGCCCAGTCTGTCAGGCTAGCCAGGGTCTGGGGTATGGGATGACTTTGAAGAATGAACTAAATTCAAAAGCAGACACTGAATTCCCGAGCATGGGAGCCTAGGCCTGCACCTTACAACACAATGATAGGAACTTTAGAATCATGGAATCATAGAATCCCTACAGTGCAGAAGGAGACCATTCAGCCCATTGAGCCTGCACCGACAATGATCCCATCCAGGCCCTATCCCCGTGACCCCATGTATTTACCCTGCTAATCTCCTGACACTAAGGGGCAAATTAGCATGCCTAATCAACCTAAACTGCACATCTTTGGAGTGTGGGAGGAAACCGGATCATCCAGGGGAAACCACGCAGACATGACAAGAATGTGCAGACTCCTCACAGTGACCCAAGGAATTGAACCAGGGTCCCTGGCACAGTGAGGCAGCAGTGCTAACCACTATGCCACCATGCCACCCCCATTTAATACCATTCAAGCTGAGAACCAGAGCCAGAAATTCTCCAATATCATATGCCCCACTGCTGCTGCCAGCGAGAACAGAAAATTTGGCGCTCAGCCAAAATTTCATTCACCGCAATGGGACTGGAGAATCCTAGCCGTGGGTTAGGTTGGAGAATTCTGGCCCCGGCAATTAGATGATTTATTTAACATTCATCATCAAGGGTGAATCATGCTGCTAAAAAACATTGTTCAACTCTGTGATTCAGATTTGAATTTTCTTGAATTATGACAGTCTACACTCAAATCCAAATGAATTATGATAATTTTTGGTAGCGTCACCTCCAGAAATATTAGTTTGCACACACCGAAGGCCATTGAAGTCAGGGACATGGCTGGACAGTACCCACCTGGCACATTGGTATTACCCACCTGGCACAGTGGCAGTGCCTATCTGACAGTGCCAATTGGACACTGCCCATGTACCAGGGCAGTGACAAGAGGGTGGGACTTGAGTGGGGATGGGGCCTGAGCCTGTGATGGGGGCGTATGATGGGTGGCAGGGGGGGGGCTCTGCAGGTGGGGTAATGCGGAGGGGTAAGTCAGCAGTCATGATGGGGGGGCATGTCAGGGGTTACGATGGGGGGGCATGTCAGGGGTTACGATGGGGGCGCATGTCAAGGGTTATGATGGGGGGGGGGCATGTCAAGGGTTATGATGGGGGGCAGATCAAGGGTTATGATAGGGGCGCATGTCGGGGCTCATGCAGGGGGAGCCATTTGAGGGCCCCAATACCCCAGTGCCGGAGATCCATGTCAGGGAGGGTTGGGGAAACATGCCACCGCCTATAGGTGTCCTGATGACCATTGGGGAGGAAGGGGGTCACCCAATGCATTGTGAGCTCAAGGAGCCCTTATAAAACAGCACCCAATTGCTTTGCAGCCGGGTTCATTAGCGTGTTAATCCATCCCCCCCCCCCCCGCCCCACCACCAACCCCCACTCACCACCGGTACACAACTCACCACTCTCCCAACAAATGTGGTCCGGAACATGCCTGAGAGACCGGTGCGAATCGTTCCAGTTTTCTCATGGCCCAGGTATTTCATTTTATTGTATTTTTGCAGTGAGAGGTGGTTGTTTTAAAGTTCATTCTCAAGATGTGTACTTTGCTGAGTGATTCGGAGCCAGCATTGGGCCTACGATTTGAAGTGTGTTGTCTACACAGTGCTGATTCTGAGCCCAGGATCAGGCTCTGGTGAGTATTTCTACCCTTGCCTTTGGCTGCTGATGCACCGTTTTGTGTTCACCGAGTACTGAGCTGAAACTGTCATGAACCCATTTTTTAAAAAAGCTAAGGAATTCCTCCCAGGTCCCCCGTGATTTCTCAGGTTGAAATGTAGATGGGAAAGGGTTAACAGCTGAAGGAAGATTTTTTTGTCTTTTGTACTTACCGGACTCAATTCACAGAAGTGAATTGACAGTGGTTCAAACGAACCACACAATTTCCCAATCAGCTTGGTTGGGCTAAAATTATAAGTTAGCTGATGTTTTTTTAAAAGATGAAGGTTGCAAAATGCGAAGCAAAGCAATCCCAAGCTATCAACACAATCTGAAATATTCTTTGTGAAAAAGCATTCATGAGCTTTATTAATTCCGTGGTGATGCAATAAGTGATTTTATTTACAGAACTGCCGAATATAATACTGTCACTTCTTGTTACGATTGTTTTATTTTAGAACATTTGCTTGAAATACGAATCGAAAAATAGATTAACCCATTGCATTTTTGGCGACGTTAGCACTAGAACAATTTGTCTCCATTTATATTCTGGCAGGAACCCAAAGTAGAAATGAGGCTTAAAAATACAGTGGGATTCAAACATAATAAACAAACTGCATCAGGGTGTAGGGGAAGGCAGGGTGTGGTGAGGGGTCGGGTGGGGAACAAAAAATTTCTCTGCTCTGTGTAAAAATCATGCAATAGAACTACATAGATTGGCTAAAGTAATTCTTTCCCCACTGGAGGTAGAGATTTTCCAATGCAAATAACTGTTCCTTTTATGTTTTCTGCATAAAGGCAGACAACTGGTTAGGCTGAGCTCTGAAGAGGAGTCATACAGGCTCAAAACTCTCATTCTGTTTCTCCCTCCATAGCTGCTGTAAGACCTGCTGAGTTTATGCAGCAAACTTCTAGCTCTTATTATAGGAGAAATCCTTATTCTAATTGGTTTCCCTGGATCGCAGAGCAACCCTTGTTGGTTTTTAAGCTTGCCTATAGATTCATATTTTAAATTGAGCAGGCTTCTTGTGGTATCTAATTAATCAATCAGGATTGAATGCAACCAATATGTTGAGTTTAATCGGAGTTTAAGACAGTTATAACACCCTCATTATACAGCAAAACCATGTGGACAATGATCAGCAGCAAGTACTGCTGGAGGTTGGGCAAGACTGCTGGCACACACAAATGGCTCTTCTCATTTTTCCTTCTTTCTCTTTTCTTCTTGCTGCCTTGCCTTTTTGGAAGCCTTCCAAATTACCAAAAAGTGCTCGAATGAAGTCAGCATGAATCCACCGTCGCAAACCCTCCTTTCCACTTCCGATTGAAATTACTTCCTTCAAAACTTATGGGGTGGAATTCTCCCAAGCCCTTGCTGGCAGGCTCGATGTCGAGCGTTGCGGGGAGTATATGGTGGGAGGCCCAGAAATTGGTTTCACGCCGGTGTGAATTTACAGTGGAATCTGCAACTGGTGCTCACCGTGGCAGGTTGGAAAACCCACTGAGTTCTAGGGTGAAACTAACTAGCATCCTGTTAATGGGATGTGAATGAAGGCCCCACCCCCTCCCATGCCAGATTCTTCATGATGCCAGCAGTGAATTGACAGTGCGAAACCTGTGCAAAACACATTTGGAACAATGTGATGTCAGGACTCATCTGAACAATGCTTGGGGCTGCCTCTGGAACTCAGCATGTAGGCAGCCTGCAACCCTGGACCCTGGAACATCACAGCAGTGGGTAGGGGGAGGCATCTGCAGGTGGACCTTCCAGACTTGGTGTCCTGGACAGGGTGGATCCTTCAGCCTCAGAGTGCTCCTGGAGACCCATCTTCATTTCCACCTTCTTTCTTTAATAGTTGCTCACATTTGGCACCTTGAAAGGACGACAGACTACCCATCGCCATCAGGCTTGCCCCACCACTGAATATGGTGTAAAACACCAAGTTGCATAATTAATGATACCAGGTTAAAGACCAACAGGTTTATTTGAACTCATCTGATGAGTGAGTAGCGCTTCGAAAGCTCGTGATACCAAATAAAGCTGTTGGACTTTAACCTGGTATTGTGAGACTTCTTACTGTGCCCACACCAATCCAATGCCAGCATCTCCACATCATAATTAATGAGGTTCGTGCTGGAAGATTGCGTGTTTTCTCGGCCTCTACAGCAGGAAAAGCTCCACATGTTCCCACCTCACCTCGGGACACAGTTCCAAAATGGGAAAATTCCGTCCATCCTTGACACTCTTCTCAGGGGTGAACCTGGGTGTTAAATTGACAGGACCTAAAGTTCCTCTTAATATAAAGTGCATTGAGTTCCCTGCTATCATGACAGAGAATCATAGAACAGTTTTCTTTAGTGCGTGTCCTTACATCATCTACAAGACTGTTTTCATTATCTCTCCTATTGGTCTTTCCCATGATCAATTTTGTAACACCTTCGTCACATGCCATCTCCGACCTCCAAGCCTAATTAGTCAGCAACCTCATTGTTTATATTTTCCAGCTATCAGTTATTTATGCCTATAGACATTCATAAAGCCTGTTAATAGGCTGTTATTTTGTCTAACTGGTCTAATGCCTTATCAGATTATTGAACAATAGGGTGATTCACTAAAGTAACTTTTGTTCTACCTTCATACACTCATTAATTTATACATTTTAGCAAGCTCCTTAATCAGGCAGGGTGAACTGAGAACCCAAACAGCTTTGAAGTATGGTTGTTTGTTTTTAATATCTATCCAGTTGCTCTCTCACAATTGCAGTGGCCTCATCACACTTGCTGCAGCTGTCATCAGCTGATGATACCCATCTCGAGGGAAATTGTTTCTAGGGAAATAAAACTTCAAGCAGTTTGCATTAATGTAAAACTTGCAGCATTCTTGGGATGTGAACATCTCTGTGTGGTGAACCACTGTTACTACATGTATGTGCCTGGACACACCCATGCTGCACCTGGCCTGAGACTCCTCCCTTTCCACCTGAGACCCCTCCCTTTCCCCCCAGAGTGGGGTATAAAGGTGATGGTCCCTCCTCCTTGCCTCAGTCCAGACCAGGTCAGCTACAAGGGTGTGCTCCTGTTCTCTGTGAATAAAAGCCTATTAGTTTTCCCTCACTCTCAGAAGTCTTCGCGTCGTAATTGATAGTGCATCACTCTGGCAAAGCCAACATTTATCTCCAAACTGGAAGGGGTTCCCTTCCCTTCCTTGCCACAGTGATTATTGGACCTCAAAATCACAAGAATAAAATACACATGACAAACAGGGATTGGTTGAACTTTAAAGTTGTTTGTTTATTAAACCAACAAAACCCCAGAACAAAACCCTTTTTTAAATTCCTTTCTCAGAGGTACAAAGCCAATGGACAGAGTGGACAAGGCAAATCCTTAATCCACCTCCTTTCTTGCTCCAAACATGAATTCAAATTCAAATTGAAACCAATTCATGGTCCCCACAAAAGAGTCGTGCAAGATCCAAACTTGATCTTATGATTAGTCTGAAACTTATAATCATCAACCCTGGTCATTACCAGTGTTGATTGCAAGCCTGGATCTGGAGATAACTGGTCCCCATCCTTTTGCATTTGACTAGTTTCCATGGTTTGATGTTGCCCTTTTTTTTAAATAGTGTTCCAGTCACGCTATCACAAGCTTGGATTTAATTAGCGGTCTGCTGGATCACATGGTCTTTATATTGATCTTACAATCTCCTGACCTATATAAAAATTGCAAGGTCAAAGACAATTCCTTATACCTTCTCCCCTGTTGTTTACCTCTCCCAGTGATGGGTGCTTAACTCATAACATTGTTCTGATCTTAATGCTCCTTTCATTGGTGCCAGGAACTGGTGTTGGTTCACAATTTATTGTCTAGTTTTTAAAATTCTCCAAACCCATCATGAATTAGGGTTTAAGTTAACTCTTCCTTGCTGTGCATCAACATGTGACAATCCAAATCACATTTTTATCCCATATTCTATATTCCCCCCTCTGTTATCAATCCCTACACTTCTTGGGATGCTAGCTGTTCCCTAAATAAGGAGTGGATAGCTGAACTGCTGCAAAGCTTGAGGTTATGTCATTCAGGCACAAATTGCAACGAGTCCTCTTTGGCTTGTGATGCACGATTAAATCACTCGGGAGGCTGGATCGTACCCGGGAAATAAAGGCTTTTATTACTAACAAGAATGGAGCACACTGCTTAACAATACAATCCCGGACTAAAGGGTCACCAGGCAGTGCAGTGACCTTTATACTCCTACAGGTAGGCGGAGCCAACCGGAGTGTACCACAGAACAATACCAACAGGTAGAACACCCCAACCCTAACCCCAACAGTGACAACAGTAACATATGTACAAGTACCCATAGTGCTAACCATCTATGGTTCAGTACCCATAGTGGTAACCATCTATGGTTCACCACAGCTTGACATATCGGCAATATCCTCTTTGGCCACTCAACCAATCTGTAATCGCCCATAGGCAGGAGTTTACAAGACGGAAGGGGCGAGAGCTGAGGAGGGAGGGAATACAAATTTGGGTGGGATGCAAGGTAGAGGAGTGTTGTGCCTATCACTGCTGGAATTTTACCAGTGGCAAGATAGATGGCGGATGACCTGCTGTCTCTAGGCCCACTTGAGGATACCTTAGGTGACTATTTAATGGTCATATAAGGGTCTCTTCCTGTAACCAACAGGATGGGGACCTCGCCATGTGAGGAGACTGCCCAGTAAAACCTGGGACCCTCCTTGTGGACTCACTTAGTGATGAGGACCCTTGTAATCAGGCATCCTCTGACCCACAGAGGAACCCCCCCGGGGCAAGGCTGGCCCCCGCTCGGAAGTAATCCCCCTTCTCTTGTGATCTGTTTCACGTTTTTTACATTCCTAATTGCTCTTGATTATGTACCTAGGGCCCCATGAGTTGGGAGGGATTTCCAGGATTTTGACCCAGTGACAGTAAAGGAACAATGTGCGATTTTGAGGGGAACTTACACATTTGGCAGCGTTTCCTTTGTCCACCTAGATGGTAGAAGTCGCAGGTTTGGAAAGTGATGTTAAAGGAGCCTTAGAGGATAGGTGGAAGACATCTTTCTGGAAGGCACACACTGCTGCCACTGTGTCCTGGTGATGGAAGGAGTGAATGAACTGGATTTTATTGGGAACTGTGGTCACAGACCATCTGGCTAAAAAGTCAGTGGTGATCTTGCCCCCCAGAGTGACGGATGCCCCTCAGCAAATTAATGCTGGGAACAGCGATAATTGCTTTAAGGTGAGATTTCTGCCCCTATCTCGGCAGGAAGTCCACATTACAGAGCTGTTGGCCAATCAGATGAGTCATATGGACTCAAAACTGTATTTCTCTCTTAACAAAAGCTGCCAGAGCTGCTCAGCTTATCCATCAATTCTGTCTTATTTCAGATTTCCATCATGCACAGTAATTTGCTTTTTAAAAATTCCTGTTACTAGTCTAGTAAATGTTCTCTGAACTTCTTCTCATGCATTTACATCCTTTCTTTGATAAGGAGACCAATACAGTACACAATCGCCCAGATTTGGTCTCACCAGTGTTCTGTACAACGGGAGCATAACCTGCCTACTTTTATATTCAATTCCCCTCACAATCAATTATAACATTCCATTAGTGTTATTAATTACTTGCTGTACCTGCATACTAGCCTTTTGCGGTTCATCCACAAGGACACCCAGATTCTTCTGCATCTCCACTGTGCTACCGTGGGCAGCACGGTAGCACAGTGGTTAGCACTGCTGCTTCACAGCTCCAGAGACCTGGGATCGATTCCCAGCTTGGGTCACTGTCTGTGTGGAGTTTGCACATTCTCCTCGTGTCTGCGTGGGTTTCCTCCGGGTGCTCCGGTTTCCTCCCACAGTCCAAAGATGTGCGGGTTAGGTTGATTGGCCATGCTAAAATTGCCCTTAGTGTCCTGAGATGCGTAGGTTAGAGGGATTAGTGGGTAAATATATGGGGGTAGGGCCTGGGTGGGATTGTGGTCGGTGCAGACTCGATGGGCCGAATGGCCTCTTTCTGTGCTGTAGTGTTTCTATGATTTCTATCTCAGAACCCTGCAATCTCTCACCACTTAGATAATATGCTTATTTTTTATTCTTCCTGCCAAAATGGCCAATTTCACATTCCCCACATTATACTCCATTTGCCAGGTCTTTGTCCACTTATTTAACCTATCCATGTCCCTTTGTCCTCATGTCCTCTTCACATATTCTTTCCTACCTCTCCTTGTGTCATCAGAAAATTTAACAACCATTCCTTCTGTCCCTTCATCCAAGTCATTCATATAAATTGTAAAAAGCAGAGGCCTCAGAACTGATCCCTGTGGCACATCAATCATTACATTTTGCCAACCAGAAAAAGACCCATTTATGCCTACATGTTCTATTCATGCCAAAATGTTACCCCCAATGCCATGAACTTATTTGTCCTTTGTCAATCTGTACTTGGCTCAATTAACAGCCTTGAGATTGTTACCTTTGGATGTTCTGTTTCTGTCTGCTCCTCATGCTAACTATGCCACTTTCCTAATTCTACCTATGTCGTTGGTACCTACATGGACCATGGCAACTGGATCCTCCCCCTCCCAATCTAAGTTCCCCTCCAGCCCTGTGCAGATATCCTGAACTCTGCCACCAAGCAGCCAACATAGCCTTTTAGATTCTTGCTCTTTGCTGCAGAGAACAGCATCAATCTAAATTACTAAATTACTAAATTACTTTTTGCTCCCACCTCTTGAATGTCTTCCTGTACCATATTGCCATGGTCAGTCAGCTCATCCATCCTGCAGCCCCCAGTCTCATCCAAACAAGCTGAAAGAACCTCAGAACTGTGGGACAAAAGCAAAAGCTGAGGATCCAGCACTCCTGCTTCTGGGTCTCCTTACCTGCCCGTGTATACTCACAGTCATGCCCTCTTGTTCTTAACAGCCGACCAAATAAGAAGACCCTGTCCTAAGAGATGTGACTGCCTCCTAGTACAAAGTATCCAGGTAACTATTTCCCTCCCTGATGAGTCACTATTTGCAGCTCAACCTCCTGCTCAATGACACTGAGCCGAAGCTCCTTGAGCCGCAAACACCTACTGCAGACGAGTTTGCCATGGATCACACTGGCATCCAAGAGCCCCCATGTGCTGCAGCCATGATACACCATTTATCCTACCATTATAAATGTGCCTTTATTAATTATGTAAACTAATTTATTCAATAAACTGTTTTCCTTTTTTATATATTTTATTAACCCTACCAACAGTTGGTTTTTTTAAACCTTAGGAATAGACTGCTCCTTAACCACTTACCAGATACTCACCAAACAGTAGGTTTCTACCCCTGTGGCAGAGCAACTAATTCAAGAACAGCTTCTTCCCTGCTGCCATTAGACTTTTGAATGGACCTACCTCGCACTAAGTTGATCTTTCTCTCCACCCTAGCTATGACTGTAACACTACATTCTGCACTCTCTCCTTTCCCTCTCTATGAACGTATGCTTTGTCTGTATAGCGTGCAAGAAACAACACTTTTCACTGTTTACTAATACATGTGACAATAATAAATCAAATCAAATCAAAATCAAATAGAGTAAGAAACAATTCCTACTGCGTGAAAGATGTTAAAAAAGGCAAAGCAAGGAGCACCTGCTTCCCCTCTCGCCTAACTCCCTTAGTTACCCAACTCCCTTAATCATCCAACTCCTTTAATCACCAAACTCCAGCACTCTGTTCAGAGTCACACTCCATCCTAAGTCACGCTGAAATGTCTTTTAGATATCTTTCTCAAACTAGCTGACCCCAGTTACAGAAATACTGGTTTAAGCTGCTTTCTTTAATTAGCTAACTTTAGCAACTCTTCAGTAGAGCCCTGAAACCCTCCTGAAGGCTGGGAAATTTAGAATGTATGCGGTACATTTCAGTTAAATGCTAAATTCAAACCAACTTAAGGGCCTCACTTGTGGCTGCGATTCTGCGGTCCCGCTATTGTGAACAGAGATTTGGCTGAGCTCCGAATTCTGCATTGTCATTGGCAACAGTAGCGGAGTGTGTGAGATGGGAGAATTCCAGCCTAGATTTCTACAAAGAGACGAACACTCCCAGACTCACCCAAGCTGCAAAAGCAATCGTCAGAATTTTGCATGGCTGAGGAGCTCAGCAATTGGATGATTGCAAGTTGAAGTCGCATTCCACTGATGCTCATGGGATAATTTTTCATCTGCATGCTTCCAGTGGCGAGTTGGAGATATGAGGAATTTTGATGCCTGCTACACGTGATTTCCTGACCATTTAATTTAGTAATCACAAGAGCAGAATACATCTCAATGGGAAACAATATGGTGGGATTATGATTAGTCCCAACCCAGAAAAGGAATGTTTGATAATTAACCATTGGTAAAGTCCATAGTTCAGAGTACTCCATAGCTAAATGATGAAGTCTGTTGAGGAAGGGTAGGGGTTTGAGATGGGCAGTGTGTGGGCTGGCACGAAGGCAGCAGCAGAGAAAATTAAATTAAATTAAAATTAAATAAAACCGATGAAAACTACAGAATCACGACAAATATCTTCAATCCCAATATTATGCAAATTGATTTTCTGAAATAGATAAATTGGGGCTGAAATTCTTCTAAATCCTTTAAGTAGTGTAGTACTGATTTCTAAACTTCTGATGTGCTTTATATTAACAAAGCTACAAATTTGTTTGTTAAAGACTGCAAAGAAATCACGCTAAGTAATTTAACACAAGCTGTCTAAAACGGAGACATGGCAGGAATTTTACCATCACATTGCGCCCATTTTCGAGCACAAAAACATGCTAAAGTTGGGTGTGAGGTGAGCAGCGCGATCTGTGCCCACCTTCGCGCTGGTTCCCCCTTTACCAAGGCCCAAAAATGGCCACAGTCGGGAACCCACCCAAAATGGGCGCGATGGCCATTTAAATGTATTTCCATGCATTTCAATCTAGTTAACAGGCTGCGCGCCCAAATTTACCGGCACGTCCTCCTTTACCACCGTGTTCGCCAATCCAGAATCGGCCTGATACAGACATGCTCGATAAAAATACAAATCGGGCGCTCCATCAGTGAGGGTTCATGAGGAGGTAAATGACCAGCGTCCGACGGCCCCGTGCTGCTTACAGGGGTGCTTTCATGGTGGCCATTTTGTTTTTTGGGTGGGGGGGTGTGTGGAGGGCTGTTGCTCAGCAATGGGTAAAATGTCTGATTTGCAGCATGGACCCAGGTGTCAGCACTGACCTCGGGTCTTGTAGATGCTGCTGGGTCCTAGTGCACTCAGCACTCTTCCAGCTGAAGGATGTACACAAAGCTCTTGGAAATTGCACTGCTGCAGCCTCAGAACTTTAAGAGGCATTGTGCAGCTGGGGGGCATGTGGGTGAGGATTGGGGTTCTGTGCTGCTGGGGAGTATGTGGGTAGGAAATGAGGGTCTGTGATGCTGAGGAATATGTGGGTGGGGAAGGGGGTGTCTGTGGTGCTGGGGAGCATGTGGGTGGGGAAATGGACAGTACGGGCAGTATGTGTTGCTGGGCTAGGGGCAAGCAGCGTTCCTTAACCTCTCCATGTGTTTCTCTCCTTCTCCAACACCACCACCCACCCCCCACCTTCAGAGTGATGAGATGGCATTTGCGATGCAACTGATTGATCTTGCTATTCTTTTGGTTGCTGCTGGAGCTGAAGAGGAGGAGTAGGAGGAAGAATTGTGGGCACAGGAGGCCCAGTCCAGGCCTTACCACTTGCCAGAATAGAGGGAGATGACCACCAGAGGCAGGAGGTGGCCACCATTCACCCAGAGTGGGGACGCAGGAAAAGGAGGGAGCCCCGAAATTTTTTTTGGATATGTCAGGAGATTCTGGATAGGTGCAGAAAACATAGGGTTGTTGTAGTGGGGGACTTTAATTTCCCTGGCACAGACTGGAAAGTGCTTAGAGCTGGGGGACCGGACGGGGAGGAATTTGTAAAATGCGTACTGGAAGGTTCTTTGGAACAGTATGTAGATAGCCCGACTAGAGAGGGGGCTATACTGGACCTAGTTCTGGGAAATGAGCCCGGTCAGGTCGTCAAAGTTTCGGTCAGGGAACATGTGGCAAATAGTGACCACAACTCTGTTAACTTTAGGATAGTAATGGACAAGGATGAGTGCTGTCCTACGGGCAGGGTGCTAAATTGGGGGAAGGCTGACTATAGCCGGATTAGGCAAGAATTGGTGGATGTTGATTGGGAGAGGATGTTCGAGGGTAAGTCCGCGTCTGGCATGTGGGAGTCTTTTAAGGAACTATTGATAAGGCTGCAGGATAGGCATGTGCCTGTAAAAAGGAAAGATAGGAAAGGTAGGATTCGAGAGCCGTGGATAACCAGGGAAATTGAGGATCTGATTAAAATGAAAAGGGAGGCGTACGTTAAGTCCAGGCAACTGAAAACAGATGGAGCTCTGGAGGAATACAGAGAGAGTAGGAAAGAACTCAAACGGGGAGTTAGAAGGGCAAAAAGAGGTCACGAGATGCTCTTGGCAGGCAGGATTAAGGAGAATCCTAAGGCATTCTATTCATACGTTAGGAACAAAAGAGTTGTCAGGGAGAAAATCGGACCTCTCACGGACAAAGGAGGGGAATTATGCTTAGAACCCAAGGGAATAAGGGAGATCCTAAATGAATACTTTGCATCGGTATTCACGAAGGAGAGGGGCGTGTTAACCGGGAGTGTCTCGGAGGGAGGTGTTGACCCGTTAGAGAAAATCTCCATTACAAGAGAGGAAGTTTTAGGTTTTTTAGGGAACATTAAAACTGACAAAGCCCCAGGGCCTGATGGCATCTATCCTCGACTGCTCAGGGAGACGAGAGGTGAAATTGCTGGGCCTTTGACGGAAATCTTTGTCGCTTCTTTGGACACGGGTGAGGTCCCTGAGGATTGGAGGATAGCGGATGTGGTCCCGTTGTTTAAGAAGGGTAGTGGGGATAACCCAGGAAATTATAGGCCGGTGAGCTTGACGTCCGTGGTAGGGAAGTTGTTGGAGAGGATTCTTAGAGACAGGATGTATGTGCATTTAGAACGGAATGATCTCATTAGTGACAGACAGCATGGTTTTGTAAGAGGGAGGTCGTGCCTTACAAATTTGGTGGAGTTTTTTGAGGAAGTGACAAAAACGGTTGATGAAGGAAGGGCCGTGGATGTCGTCTATATGGATTTCAGTAAGGCATTTGACAAAGTCCCACATGGCAGGTTGGTTAAGAAGGTTAAGGCTCATGGGATACAAGGAGAAGTGGCGAGATGGGTGGAGAACTGGCTTGGCCATAGGAGACAGAGGGTAGTGGTCGAAGGGTCTTTTTCCGGCTGGAGGTCTGTGACCAGCGGTGTTCCGCAGGGCTCTGTACTGGGACCTCTGCTATTTGTGATATATATAAATGATTTGGAAGAAGGTGTAACTGGTGTAATCAGCAAGTTTGCGGATGACACGAAGATGGCTGGAATTGCGGATAGCGAAGAGCATTGTCGGGCAATACAGCAGGATATAGATAGGCTGGAAAATTGGGCGGAGAGGTGGCAGATGGAATTTAATCCGGATAAATGCGAAGTGATGCATTTTGGAAGAAATAATGTCGGGAGGAGTTATACAATAAATGGCAGAGTCATCAGGAGTATAGAAACACAGAGGGACCAAGGTGTGCAAGTCCACAAATCCTTGAAGGTGGCAACACAGGTGGAGAAGGTGGTGAAGAAGGCATATGGTATGCTTGCCTTTATAGGACGGGGTATAGAGTATAAAAGCTGGAGTCTGATGATGCAGCTGTATAGAACGCTGGTTAGGCCACATTTGGAGTACTGCGTCCAGTTCTGGTCGCCGCACTACCAGAAGGACGTGGAGGCATTGGAGAGAGTGCAGAGAAGGTTTACCAGGATGTTGCCTGGTATGGAGGGTCTTAGCTATGAGGAGAGATTGGGTAGACTGGGGTTGTTCTCCTTGGAAAGACGGAGAATGAGGGGAGATCTAATAGAGGTATACAAGATTATGAAAGGTATAGATAGGGTGAACAGTGGGAAGCTTTTTCCCAGGTCGGAGGTGACGATCACGAGGGGTCACGGGCTCAAGGTGAGAGGGGCGAAGTATAACTCAGACATCAGAGGGACGTTTTTTACACAGAGGGTGGTGGGGGCCTGGAATGCGCTGCCAAGTAGGGTGGTGGAGGCAGGCACGCTGACATCGTTTAAGACTTACCTGGATAGTCACATGAGCAGCCTGGGAATGGAGGGATACAAACGATTGGTCTAGTTGGACCAAGGAGCGGCACAGGCTTGGAGGGCCGAAGGGCCTGTTTCCTGTGCTGTACTGTTCTTTGTTTGTTCTTTGTTCTTTGTTCAGTGACCCCAGCAGTTCCGTGCACGAGTATCATTTGAACAGATGTCGGACACCGTATGCTGCCGACGTCTCTGCCTCCAAAGGAGACAGTGCAACACCTGTGCCACCTGTTGGAGGACCTGGCACTTCAGGACAGTGGGGGGGAGGAGAGGGGGGATACCCACTCTCGGTGGCTGTGAAGTTGACGGCCACTCTGAACTTTTATGCCACTGTTTTCTTCCAGACCCCTAGCGGAGATGTCTGTGGCATTTCCCAGTCAGCTGTGCACACATGTGTCAAGCAGATCACAGAAGCCCTGTATGCCCGGGCAGGGCAGTACATCAAATTTAACCTGAACCAGGTCCATCAGGAAGCCTGGGCTGCAGGGTTCATGGCCATTGCAGGAATGCCTAATGTACAAGGGAACATCGACTACAACCACCCCGCCCTCAGGGCCCCACTGCAGAATCCACGAAGATTCGTCAACAGAAAGGGGTTCCACTCCCTGAATGCCCAACTGGTTTGTGACCACAATATGAGCGTTGTGCACATCTATGCAAGACACCCAGGCAGCATGCATGACAGCTTCATTGTCAGGAGCTCAGACAGCTGGAGGCCTTTGAGATGGAGCCCAGGTTGCAGGAATGGCTGGTGGATGGCATGGATTACCCGCTTCGGACATGGCTGATAACGCCTGTGCGGAGGCCTGTTACAGGGGCGGAGACCCGCTATAATGAGGCCCATGTAGCTACCTGCGTGATAGTGGAGAGGTGCATAGGGCTCCTCAAAATGCAGTTCCTCTGCCTGGACTGCTCTGGCAGGGCCCTACAATACAGTCCCATGATCTCTTCCCGCATTGTGGTGGTGTGCTGTGCCCTACACAACCTGGCACAGCAGAGAGGTGACCTTTCGGAGAAGAAGGAGGACATGGAGGCCAACCAGCCTGGCATCGCTAGGGAGGAGGCTGCCTAGCAGAAGGAGGAGGAAGAAGAAGAGGAAGAGCACATCGAGCAACACCACCCAGGCACTGGAGGGCTTGCAGATAGAATGGGGCATGCGAGGGTGGCTAGGGAGCCCCTGATCACCAGGCACTCCACTAACTAGGGGCCTGTGTCTGTGCATATGGGTTCCATTTCTCCCACCCTCCTCCCCAACGTCCTTCTATCTGCTACAACATTGTCACACCAGAGTGGTGGGCCTGGGTATGCTGTGTTAGCAAGTTTATTTGGCAGGCAGGAGGGTGATGACAACTCGCTAAGCACCATTATAATGATGCCTTGGTGCAAACTAGTCTGACTCATACTTGAGCTCCGCATGCACGCTGGCACCTGGGCCCACGTTTGTGTAAGGTAAGGTAAGGGATCTGAAAGCCTCCGCATAGGGCCCTGGGGCGGGTGGGGTGGGGGAGGGGAGGGAATTTCTCGTAGGTTCTGGGGAAACAATGACTTCATTTTCTCAGTGACACAGCATTGAGGGGCCTCCCCAATTGACATCAACATGAAGCATCTCTCCGGCAACCATCAATGGAAGAGGATTCCTGTTCGAGATGAATCTGAGACAAATTAGTCACAGGTGAGTGCTGAAAAAACATTTAATGATAACAATAAAGGCATGTAAATAATAAGTTCTAATATAAAAACACGTGAAACAGAAAACGTTAAGGTGCTTAAAGATCTATGTAACTAGTGCATCCCTTCACCCATGCCAGCTTAGTGCAACTATAACTTCCTAACCTTACGTGGCCTACCACGACGTCTCAGTGACTCCCCAGAATGTACATCAGAGGTGATGGGGGGGCCAGCTGCCTACCTCACTCCATTGCCTGTGATGCGCATGGTGGGCATCCTCTGAATGCCCTGGACCTTGAGGGCCCTGGCCGGCTTCCAGGTGTCTGAGATGTTTCCATGACACCCTCTTCATCTTGATGCCCCTGAGATGTCCCGGTGTCAGGAACGGGGGAGTCAGAGGTTCAGCCACAGCCACAGTATCCTGGCTGGAAGGTCCTGGCATGGGCTCGAGCCCTTTCTCCTCCCTCGAGGTTTCTGTGGGCCCCTGGGTCACTCCACAGGACGGCTGTGCTTCTGCAGTGAGCTCCAGAAGTTCCAGCGTCACCTGGTCGTGCCAATCCTGGCTTCCTACCCATGGTGGTCGAAGCCTCAGCGATGGCCATCTGAGTCGGGAGCCACCTGTCAATGGCCGCAGCAAGTGCCCTTTGAGACTGGGCCACCCTCTGCAGCCCCTCAGCCATGGCCCTCTGAGACTGGATGTGGAGTTGCCGGCGTTGGACTGGGGTAAACACAGTAAGAAGTTTAACAACACCAGGTTAAAGTCCAACAGGTTTATTTGGTAGCAAAAGCCACACAAGCTTTCGGAGCTCCAAGCCCTTTCTTCAGGTGAGTGGGAATTCTGTTCACAAACAGAACTTATAAAGACACAGACTCAATTTATATGGATAATGGTTGGAATGCGAATACTTACAGCTAATCAAGTCTTTAAGATACAAACAACGTGAGTGGAGAGAGCATCAAGACAGGCTAAAAAGATGTGTATTGTCTCCAGACAAGACAGCCAGTGAAACTCTGCAGGTCCAGGCAGACTGTGGGGATTACAGATAGTGTGACATGAACCCAATATCCCGGTTGAGGCCGTCCTCATGTGTGCGGAACTTGGCTATCAGTTTCTGCTCAGCGACTCTGCGCCGTCGTGTGTCATGAAGGCTGCCTTGGAGAACGCTTACCCAAATATCAGAGGCCGAATGCCCGTGACCGCTGAAGTGCTCCCCAACAGGAAGAGAACAGTCTTGCCTGGTGATTGTCGAGCGGTGTTCATTCATCCATTGTCGCAGCGTCTGCATGGTTTCCCCAATGTACCATGCCTCGGGACATCCTTTCCTGCAGCGTATCAGGTGGACAACGTTGGCCGAGTTGCAAGAGTAGGTACCGTGTACCTGGTGGATGGTGTTCTCACGTGAGATGATGGCATCTGTGTCGATGATCCGGCACGTCTTGCAGAGGTTGCTGTGGCAGGGTTGTGTGGTGCCGTGGTCACTGTTCTCCTGAAGGCTGGGTAGTTTGCTGTGGACAATGGTCTGTTTGAGGTTGTGCGGTTGTTTGAAGGCAAGAAGTGGGGGTGTGGGGATGGCCTTGGCGAGATGTTCGTCTTCATCAATGACATGTTGAAGGCTCTGGAGGAGATGCCGTAGCTTCTCTGCTCCTCCGAGACTGGGCCATGCTCTGCAACCCCTCAACCATGGCCCTCTGCAACAGGATCACGTTCTCAAGGGCTGCTGACATAGCCCGCTGTGTCTCAACGCTGTCCAGCTGGGTCTCCTGCAAACTCTCGAGCCTCTCAGCCAGGGGCCGCTGAACCTCAAGAATCTTGTTGATTTATTAGCTGTAGCCCTCTGGGACTCCGCAGTGGCCTGCTGTGACTCGGCCATCACTTGGAGCCTGCCACTCATGGTGAGATTCCCTACCCCAGGCTTTCCACTGCAGATGCCACCCTTGAAATGTTGGCCTGGGAACCGCGCAAAGCAGGCTGATCCACCTGAAAGCTTTGGGACTGCTCCCAATAGCCTCGCAGTTGGTCCAGTGTGGCCGTCAGCCCCTCCTGCATTCCCTGGCTCTGTTGCTGCATTCCAACAGCTGAGGGAGAAGTGATCTCAGAGGACCAGCATGTAGCCTGGGGCCAGCTAAGTCCTTGCCTCCTGCAGGTCGCCCACATGCCAGAGGCTTCGGACGTTCCCTCCTCCCCCCGATGTACATCAGCAGATGTGTCATGAACACCAGAGAGTGACTCAGAAGCCTCACTACTAACTGGACCCACCGACGTGTCAGTATCTGGCATGGTGAGCTGCGTGGTGGAAGCTGACGCCAAAACAGTGCCATCCTCGGATGTCACCACCCATATCCTCCAAGGATTCATCCGAGCTGTCTGGGGCAGGATGGGTGGGAGCCACAGTGGGGTCCACGATGCCAGAAGGCATCTGTTCCTGCAACACAGGACACAAGGTTAAGTGCAAGGGAGGGAGAGGAATCCAGGATGCAAACAACTTAATTCACATTTCTCCATTGAACATAGAACAAAGCACAAAGAAGATTACATCACAGGTACAGGCCCTTCGGCCCTCCAAACCTTCAGTGACCAGGCTGCCCATCTGAATTGAAACCCTCATCTTTCCAGGGGACCATGTGCCTCTCTTCCCATCCCATTCACATAGCTGTGAAGACGCCCCTTAAAGGTCACTCCCGTATCTGCCTCCAAGACCTCCCTCGGCAGCAAGTTCCAGGCACCCACCACCTTCTCTGTGTAAATAAACATGCCTCATACATCTCCTTTAAACCTTGCCCCTCGCACCCAAAACCCATGCCCCCTAGAAATTGCCTCAAATTGAGTGGAGGATTGACTGGTGCTCACTTCTTGACTCCAGCCCTACCATACTGTCACTGAAGCCTGCATCTCCCCTTCCCTGGACAGCTACAGCACCCGCTCTTCAAAGGGGTGAGGACCCAGAGGTCTGGCTCACCACCCCCTGTCTTCGCCCTCTCTCTGCTGTTATGGTCGGTCTTCTCCTGTGGGGCCAGAAGGAGCCATGAAAGAACTGATGGCGTGACTCCTGCAGAGTATCAGGTAGTGACCCTCAGAGGGTAAACGCTGTTCTACACTTATGTGGGGTAGGAAGGAGGTGCTTGGGGGTCAGGAGTTGGAAGCATGCAGGATGCTGGGGGTGGGGGGATCTGGGGGTGATTTGGGGGAAGATGCTAGATGGGGTTAAGCACTCACTCTTCTGCCCAGGTGAGGTCATTGACCTTCTTGCAGCACTGCTTCCCCGTTTTGGGAGCCAGTACCATGGCACTGATGGAAGCGGCAACTGCCTCCCAAGCATTGCCATCAGCCTCCCTGGGTCTGCGTCCTGCTGGGGGGGAAGAGGTTGACCCGCCTCGCCTCTGCTGCATCCAGCAGCCTCCCGAGGTCACCTTCAGTGAATCTGGGAGCTGGTCGTTTTGTTATCTTTTTCCTGCATGCCTGCCTGTCCATCCTTGGGGCTTTTATGGAGCTGCCCCATGTTATGGCAGATCAGTTGCAGGCAGTTTGGCAGAGCATTCCAACAAGTTACATGCAGCTTGTTAGCATTGAGGGGAAGGCAAGTGAGCACTTGCAGGTGTGCTGATGGGGGGGTGGGGGGTGGGTCAGTGCCTCTATGATGATTGGGGATAGGGGAGGTAGAGGGAGGTGTCATACAGCCATCGGAGTCAGGGGGAGATGGGGGCCTTATGCAGGAGGGTCTGGGTGGGGGGGCAGGGGGGAAAGAGGGATCACTTTGCCTGAGATCAGTGGTGGGGGGGGGGGGCGTTGCCACTCTGCCTGAGATCAGTGAGGGAGAAGGGGGCGCCACTCTGCCTGAAGTCATTGGGGGGGGGGGGGGGGGGGAGTAGGGGGGGTGCTGCCACTCTGCCTTAGATTGGTGGGGGGAAGGGGTGAGTGCTGCCACTCTGTCTGAGATCGGTGGGGCGGGGGGTGGGGGGGGAGCCGCAATCGGTCTGGGTGCTGGGGGTGTGGGGGGATAAGGGGGTCGGTAATGTTGGGGGTGGATAATATCCGTGGGGCCCAGGGGGAGGCATTATCTGGCCTGGGAACAATGTGGCAGGGGAGCAGCTTTCTATCATTTTTTTTCTGCGCATGCACAATTGGAGGCTCCGATTGGAGCTGCAGGGTTCCGGGTGCATTATGGCTTCTGCAGCGCGATTCGGAATTGCTGATATTTTTGCAGGCAGAGCACATATGGGGGCCCCTGAGAATGGGTCTAAAAGTCAGATCGGAAAAACTGCCAATTTCAAGTCTGCCCAGCACTTAGAATCAAAATGGTAAAATCACAGTCATGGAGTTCATATCCATTGCACCCATTAAACTAGGGTGCTTCAGCTGACCTCACAAACCTTGATTGCAGGAGGCAAAAATAATTAACCAGGATACAAAAGCTTGATCACTTCTAATGAGTCTGGAATGTGTTGACAGCAAGATCAAATAGGTCGCTAAGGTTACCCTGTGACAGAAATTTACAATTTTTCTTCACATGTAAGTGATGAGAGTTGGATTAAAACACCAGAGAGTAATGATGTTCATCAACCCATACGTATTCAGGGACCTAAATGCCCTCAGGCATGTCTTCAGGTACTCACAGATCCATACACCTAAGATACTCAAGGATGTATGTGCCATCAGGAACTCATATACACCATGAGATGACTATGGGCCCATACCCCTCACGTGCTCTTTGGCCCACAACTAATCATGTTGTGTGCTTCCAAACCCTGTCAAGTACTTATATGGGCCACTATTCGCTCTGGTACTAGTGGTCCCATAGCCCATTTAATTCTGGTCGAATGGACCTGTACTTTAGTACATGTCAAAGCCTTGAGATAAGGGGAGGTGAGAAAATTGTGATTAAAAGAATGAATAATGCAGCGCTGAAAATTATTACCAGATAGTGACATAATTTAGAGACAGATGTCAGATAAAATCCTAAACTACGATGTAAAACTTTGTCTGGTTTATAACCAAACTCTGGGGGTTTTGTTACAGCTGTCAGGTGCCAATGACCAGTGCATTCAAGTGTAATGATAATTAGGTCAGATGGATCCCAAAAAAAAAATCATTATTAGTATTTAATCACAATAATTTAAAAATTATATTCATAATTGATCATCAGGAAATAATACAGCCAGCAAATTCTTTTTATAAAAAAAACTATTTGATCAATTAGATTTGAACTGATTATATTAGAAAACATGATTGTAAATGTTAAAACAGCTCAGAGATTGAATTGCTGCCATCAACTTACTCCCAGGCATTTGTTATCATTTATATTGTGTAATCCGACATTAATTTGACAATAAAGAACACTTGATTTTGAATTTCCTTCCTCTTGTCCATCAGACATTGGATTTATTAGCGGATGCATAATGTAAGTGAGAGATTGTAGAGGTTGGCAAAAGGGTGCATAAACACAGCAGAGTGGCCCAGAAATTGTACTTGCTGGGAAAATCCACTGCCAACCTTGGCAGATTGTTCAGGTTCAGAGCTGGTTTCTTCATTTTCCTGGCATTGACAGGGACCAAATGCCACGGGGAAGCAGAGGTCAGAACGTCCAGCCAATAACTGAGAAATGAGGACCTCTTCAAAAATAATTTTAACAATAGCATCAGCATCATTAGGAGTCGGAAGGTCATGAAGTTGTAAGACCATAATACTAGCCTGACCATTAGGTGACTCTCACTATTGCTGCTGATCAGGAAGATACGGTTTGACCTGTTTTACCTTCACTGACCAGACACAAAGTTTCTTTGAGACCACATAGAAGGGGAAAGGGGAAACTCCCAACAAGGAGAACCTCCACTCTAGATTCAGTCAGCCCCTCTACTGCGCCATCATGACAGCTGTGCGTCAGGCATGGAAGACTCACCCTATCGAAGCCATTCAAGTAATTTTGAAACAAGACTGGAATCTGGTTCATGCAGATCCAACCATTGTGGCAGACCCTTTAACAGTTACAACAGGAGGATGCTGGAATTCCTGCAGATTTTCAAGGCCGATGATCAGGAATTTAATTTTGAACTGGTTGTTCTAGAACCTTGTCAAAAGTGTGTTGAACTGGATATTCAAATGTTATCAAACAAGCATGATAGAATATTATAGGTTAGTGTGGCTAATAAAAAGATACATATTATTGGCATCACACAAGCAAAAGATGGGCAAGGGGATAATAAAAGATGGTGCAGAACATTTTTCAAACCAGATGGAATATATTTGGGGCAATTTTAACCTGGCTGATTGTTTGGGAAGCCCACAAAAATGCACATTTTACACCCCACCCAATATTATTTGTTGACTGCAATAGAAAGTAAAATAAATAAACATTTTGCAGATATCATCAGTTTCCTGACTGGTGGGATAGATTAAAATTGCCAACATTGGGCAGAGGCCTGATCCCAATCAACAAGTGAAATTGAAATTGTTTCTAATAAGTAGGGGATGATTTTACAATGAATGAGATCTGCCAGAAATTGCAATATCAATTGTACCTTCCACATCATATTAAAAAAATGAAATACCATGGTATGCAGACAAGGATCAGCCTCCTTCTATATTCACTGTGCTGTTTTCTTTTGTAATTATTTCTCTGGAATCCCAAATAAATTTCAGAAATTGATTCAACTTAATTAAGCTATTTCCAGCTCAGTGGTTGTAAACAGTTCTGAACTTGCAATCTCACCATTAATGTAAGATTTGAGGAGGGTGGGATCAGTTAATGGAAATATTCAGTGTCATTGAACGATGGGAGGAGATAACAAAATTCCACAAGGAGCATATCGCGCGGGATTCTCCGGCCTGCCTGAAAACCAGAGATTCCCACCGGACTTCAAAGGACCTTTATATGGTTCCCCCCAACCCCCCACCCGCTCGAATTCCAGTAGCAGTCGGGGTGGGAGAATTCCGGCTTTGGTCTTTTCAATTTCTTTTTAAGAAGCTAAAATTTTACATTTATGTAATAAACTATCACATTTTTAGAATTATTTTATATTCAAATAAATCTCTTAAAATCCAATGTCAGGAAATAAAAATTGAATCTTTACCATCTTGAGTAGTGTTCTGGCCTTGTGTTAAACATTGGAATTAAGTTGAGTGCCAGTGATGTCCGATAGCATATTCGAAAGCTGTTGTGGTTGAATTACATGTTTAAAAGTAGCCAAATATAAAATATCATCCAAACTTTACAACTGGAATTCTCTTCCTAAATCTGTCTAACCATGCTCTCTTTTAGGATCCTCCTTAAAACTAATATCTTCTCTAATATCTCCATCTTTGATTCACCATTTCTTTTCCCTTACACCTTGAAATGTTTCACCGTGAAATAAGTGCTCTATAAATGCAAATTCAATGGAGTTCTCCAGTTAAGATCTGGCCAAGTTCCCGCGCAATTGAGGCATAACTTTCTTCTCTTTGCATTCCACCCCTGGAGATAAAAGCTAACATCCCCATAAGGACCCCATCTATTTCTGGTAGCTGGCATGCTGAGTGAGTTGAGACATTTTGGTTTCCAGATAGGCAACAGTAAGGTCCACTATTGTGTTCCAGACGAGGAATAGCAAATTTTTAAAAGCATTCTTCCATATGGGAATGGGAATGGGAAGATCGAGTTTGAGGTAGGGACCTTGATACTCCACCAAATGGTAGGTGGACACCAGAGTTTCCAGGCACATCAGCCAGACACATGTCAGAGGTGTGCTCATTTTAGTACCTGAATTTGTTTGATGCAAATAAGTTAGGTGCCCTCTTACTGACCCAGCACAGATATTTTGGGGAGTCAGATCACATTTATACATTACAGCAGAATTTCAGTGATTACAGGAAACATTCCTAAATTTACTTCCAGCTCTCATCCCCTTGTAATGTTGAATCAGTGTTCAATGACCATCAAAGGTCCTTTCTCTCAGTCTTCCAAAAAATCCTGAACTGAGCTCTAGCAAGGCTTACTGCGGGTGAGTCCTAGCCCAGCCAGGCCACAAGAATTCTCCCAGAATTCATAAACTTCCTCTCTCGTTTGTTCTGTCTGACATAGTAAGTCTGTAATTACAAGAACATCTGCTTCTCCCTTAGTACTCAGGAGTTAAACTTGGCACATGTATTTCAATATCACTTGACTGGGGTCCCTAGCTTGTCATCAAGCAGAATTGGTAGCAAGCCCCGAGCAAAACTGGAGTCAATGGGAATATTTGCCACTGTTTGGAGTCATTCCTAGCACAAAGGAAAATGGTTGTGGTTGTTCGAGGCCAATCATCTCAGTCCCAGGACAGCGCTGCAGGAGTTGCTCAGCTTAGTGTCCTAGGCCCAACCCTTACAAAACTTGTGCACTTTTACAGAGAGCTGATTATTAATCTTAACTTGCAATTGTGAAGTCAGATTCCCATTACATCGATTAACACTTTCAGTTGATTGATGGGTAGCTGCTACTGTCAGGTGGTTTTTGTTAACCAGGCTCCTTAGCTAGCTTGCAATTCTAAAGTTTTAAGTCAGAGTCTGACTGCTTATCTAAATAATGGCATCAGGAAAAAAAAACTTGCCAGAGAAAGATTCCCAAATTCCCAGGTTAGGACTCTGCATTGATCAGAGTTGATTGCACAATTCCCAATCAGTTCTGATTGAAAATATAACTCACGACCTATGACCTGAGACAAGTGGGAACATTGAAGCTGGCAAGCCCCTTGCAAAGTGACATAGCATGGCCATATCACTGGTGGTAAAAAGGTGGAAATTCCACTGACTTGGGCTGGAATTCTCCTGCTGCTCACGCCAGCAGGGTTCTCCAGTCCCGCTGGCAGTGCATCCTCACCCATGGGTTTCCCACCGGTGTGGGGTGACGTCAATGGGAAGTCCCATTGACAGCAGTGGGGCCAGAGAATCCCGCCATTCGCAAACAACGCACAACCTCCCACAGGCAGGAATCATGTGGCTGGGAAGCCAGAGAATCCCAGGCTTGATTTTGAGACAGTGGCCAGAATTCACCGGCCGTGATTCTCTGGGGTGGGATTCTCTGGTTCCGGCGGCAGTGCACATCCACCCGTGGGTTTCCTGTGCCACAACGCGGGAAAACAATGTGTCACCTCCCGCCAGCGGGAAACACGCTGCTGGAAGGCCGGAAAATCTTGCCCAGTGACTATTTCAATACCACCAGGTAAATTAATCCCGATGTGACTGTTTTCTAATAATAATTGCATTCGACCCCTAGCTTGGGAATCTAACAACTTTCTGCTCTTCTGTACTTACATAATGGCTGGAATTCTCCCATCCTGCCCGCCATTGGAATTTTAGCGGGTGGGTTGCGGACAATGTGAAATCCCATTGACAGTCGGGCAGGAATTTCTGGCTTTTAGACCAGTGTGGCCGTAGAATTCTGCCCAATGTGTCTGCAAGTGCGTACCTTTTATGTAACAGAACATGGACAGAAGCTCTTTGTTCTGGAATGGAAGCAATATGAGTCGGAAAATAGTTTGTCTTTGTCATCCAGATATCTGTAAAATTCAGAATGTCTCTTAAAAACTCAGCTTCAAATGCAATGCCATGAATAATATTTTACTAGATGAAGTTCAGCTCAATTATTCTCGATTTTGTGAGGACGGGCCTCCTTCTGACAAAGATGTGGAAAAGCACATTCTGAAGATGCTCACAGTCGAGCTTGGCCCACTTACATTCCAGAAACACTGAGAACACAAAACTAATACAACACAAAGAAACATTTAAAAAAAGGTTGAACAATGAATATTAAAATTGATGATGTAAGACTCTGATCATATTAATGATCCTGATTCAAGAAGTTATACTTTAAGATGAACTAAAAACTTCTGACAGCTTTTGTTTCATGAATGACTCAGCCCACCCTCTTGCTGTAATATTCTGGAAAACTATTAGCAATGTGGGAAATTGCCATGTTTGGGAATACATGCTGGTGGTACCTCTGAGAATGCCTTGGTGCTCTGCGATGAACTAAAAACATCCCAGCAAGTCGAGGAAAAAGTTATAGTACTGTGAGAATTTATTTAAAAATAAACACTGGACAATTCCAGACCTGCTCCCTTGAGAAAGTATGACTGTAATGACCTGGAACTGCAGGCATAATCTCATCAGAAAGAGAAAGCTTGGTGCCAATTTTCTGGCAAAATACAAGGAAAATAACATTAAGGGAGAACCAATTATAGGAGGCAGGCCCTGATTATCAGACGTGCTTTAATTTTCATGTGTATTTTTTAGAACCCAGATTCATAAAATATTTTCCACATGCTCTCAGAATGCAAAGATAAAAGGGAAAGCAGTGATCTGAAGTATTCTCCGCTGTCATTCAAACTGAACCTGACAGCGGCAGAATTGGTGGGAAAATTGGATGGTGAGGCCTACGGCCATGTCCCTTCCCTGACCTCAGTTTTACTCCCTTTGCCTGGTCTCCCAGCTATATTTTCTCAACTTGCCACAATTATTGCTGATCTCCATGCACTGCCTAGTGACGGTCGGCCTGAGCAACCAATAATTCCTCAACGGCAGAGGCAGACTTACAATAAAACACATTGTGTCTTGACACAGCACCCCAACCAATGGGAGAGCTCTATTCTGACCGGTGGCTTTGGGGCACCAATCAGAGCTCTTAATTTGCTGATAGGCTCAAGAAATACAAATGAGCCTATCAGCAACCAATGGAGTGCAACATTAGGCTCTGATTGGTGGAGATGCCTGAGAACAGGAAAACAGTGTGCAAGATCGTTTGATGACTTTGGGGGAGAGAGCAGGTGGCAGTAATGAAGATCTCATATTTTTTAGAACAGCAGCAGCCTAGGGTTCTTACCCAGGGCTTAGAAGGCCAGACAGCCAAACCGGCAGCCTGAGCCAACAACGAGGTTGTGTCATGAGCTTATGACAAGGTTCAAGCAAGGAGGGCAGACACTGGCCGGCCATCATCAAGTAAGAGCATGGGGTGACTCTTGACCCCCACATTTCGAGCAGAAGTGAGGTGCGTGGGGTGAGGAAGTGCGGGCTGGGCAGCACGGTGGCACAGTGGTTAGCACGTTCGATTCCTGGCTTGGGTCACTATCTGTGCGGAGTCTCATGGTCTCATGTGTCTGCGTGGGTTTCCTCCGGTGCTCCAGTTTCGTCCCACAGTCTGAAAGACATGCTGGTTAGGTGCATTGGTGGTGCTAAATTCTCCCTCAGTATACCAAGTTGGGAAAATTCCCGACTCCTCCACCTCAACTCGGGAGAAAGGTCAAATTATCTTCCGGGGCAGGGAGGCTGGTGCTAACTGGAATCGAACCTACGCAGAAAGTGTTTAGAGGGAGCCGCAGCGGCTGCCGGGTGCTGAGGTGGGCTGTTTAAAAGAACAAAGGACAAAGAAAATCACAGCACAGGAATAGGTCCTTCGGCCCTCCAAGCCTGCACCAACCATGCTGCCCGACTGAACTAAAACCCCCTATCCTTCTGGGGACCATATCCCTCTATTCCCATCCAAATCATGTACTTGTCAAGCTACCCCTTAAAAGTCACTACCGTATCCGCTTCCACTACCTCCCCGGGCAACGAGTTCCAGGCACCAATACTCTGTGTAAAAAATCTGCCTCATACATCTCCTTTAAACCTTGCCCCTCACACCTTAAACCAGTGCCCCCGAGTAATTGACTCTCCCACCCTGGGAAAAAGCTTCTGACTATCCCCTCTGTCCATGCCTCTCATAATCTTGTAGACTTCGATCAGGTCGCCCCTCAACCTCCGTCGTTCTAGTGAGAACAAACCAAGTTTCTCCAACTTCTCCTCAAAGCTAATGCCCTCCATACCAGGCAACATCCTGGTAAATCTTTTATGTACCCTCTCCAAAGCCTCCACATCCTTCTGGTAGTGTGGCGACCAGAATTGAACACTATATTCCAAGTGCAGCCTAACTAAGGTTCTATAAATCTGCAACATGACTTGCCAATTTTTAAACTCAATGCCCCGGCCAATGAAGGCAAGCATGCCGTATGCCTTCTTGACTACCTTCTCCACCTGCATTGCCACTTTCAGTGACCTGTGTACTTGTACACCCAGATCCCTTTGCCTATCAATACTCTTAAGGGTTCTGCCATTTACTGTATATTTCCTATCTGTATTAGACCTTCCAAAATGCATTACCTCACATTTGTCCGGATTAAACTCCGTCTGCCATCTTTCCGCCCAAGTCTCCAACTGATCTATATCCTGCTGTATCCTCTGATGGTCCTCATTGCTATCTGCAAATCCACCAACCTTTGTGTCGTCCGCAAACTCACTAATCAAATCAGTTACATTTTCCTCCAAATCATTTATATGTATTACAAACAGCAAAGGTCCCAGCACTGATCCCTGAGGAACGCCACTTGTCACAGCCCTCCATTCAGAAATGCACCCTTCCACTGCTACCCTCTGTCTTCTTTGACCGACATGATGTGGAGATGCCGGCGTTAGACTGGGGTGAACACAGTAAGAGTTTTAACAACACCAGGTTAAAGTCCAACAGGTTTATTTGGTAGCAAACTGTTTTTTAAAACTCTTACTGTGTTCTTTGACCGAGCCAGTTTTGTATCCACCTTGCCAGCTCACCTCTGATCCCATGCGACTTCACCTTCTGCACTAGCCTGCCATGAGGGACCTTGTCAAAGGCCTTACTGAAGTCCATATAGACAACATCCACTGCCCTACCCTCATCAATCATCTTCGTCACTTTCTCGAAAAACTCGATCAAGTTCGTGAGACACGACCTCCTCTTCACAAAACTATGTTGCCTCTTACTAATACGTCCACTTATTTCCAAGTGGGAATAAATCCTGTCTTGAAGAATCCTCTCCAATAATTTCCCTACCACTGATGTAAGGCTCACCGGCCTGTAATTACCTGGATTATTCTTGCTACCCTTCTTAAACAAAGGAACAACATTGGCTATTCTCCAATCCTCTGGGACCTCCCCTGTAGTCATGATGGGGAGATGCCGGCGTTGGACTGGGGTAAACACAGTAAGAAGTTTAACAACACCTCCCCTGTAGCCAGTGAGGATACAAAGATTTCTCTCAAGGCCCCAGCAATTTCCTCCCTTGCCTCTCTCAGTATTCTGGGGTATATCCCATCAGGCCCTGGGGACTTGTCTACCTTAATATTTCTTAGGAACCCCAATACCTCCTCCTTTTAGATCTCAACATGACTCGAACTATCTGCACATCCTTTCCCAGACTCATCATCCACCAAGTCCTTTGGTGAATACTGACGCAAAGTACTCAGTTAATACCTCGCCCATTTCCTCTGGCTCCACGCACAGATTCCCTCCCTTGTCCTTGAGTGGGCCAACCCTCTCCCTGGCTACCCTCTTGCTTTTTACGCATGTATAAAAAGCCTTGGGATTTTCCTTAATCCTGCTGGCCAACGCTTTTTCGTGACCCTCCTTTGGCGCTCTGGGACTGCGTTCCAGTTATGCAAAAAATCTGATGAACAAAAAACAGCCTTCAAACCTTTACCCTTCTTACTCTAGCACCCCCATACACTCCCCATGCCCCATCTATACCAGCTCGTGCTACATTATATCTCCCAAACAGACCCTATAGCCTCTCCTAACCTCCATGCCAACCTATGTTCCACGACCCACCTATGGCCTCTCATTCCCTTCATGCTAACTTTTAGCATCAACTCATGCAAATGCATGACCACCCCCACCCACCACCCTTTCCTCATAAACCTTTCATGCCAACTCACCTCACCCAGAAACCATCATGAGCAAAGCTCAGGCGCCATGCCTTCACTATGTTAAAGAAGTGCATTCTCATTGATAAAAGCTATTCAATATAGTTAAATTCCTTCAAGCCATTTCAATGCAGCCAATCCTTTATGAAAACAAACACTGGCTTCCAGTACTTAATCCTATATAAAAACAAACATTTCCTTCAGGTACTTAATTCTTATAAAAGCAGACAGCTGTGTTCATAGACCACATCAAAGACAACTAATTGCTTTATAACCTCTCAGATCTATCAATCAAACTGTAAATTGACTTGCACTCCACTGTGATCATGATTTGTGGAAACATTTCAGCAGCATTAATCATATAATGACAGCCTTCAAGCTTATGTCAACAAACAGATATTGAAGTTGCTGATTTTGTTCAACTGCAAACTCTCTGTTTTTTCCCCAAAATTTAAAGGACAGAATATTTAAATGACTTTATAGTTTTACAGTTCCAAAGACCGTACCCATTTTTACACACCATTTATGTCACCTCTTAACAATCCCAAAGCCTAAATTCTCCCAAAGAGGACCTTACCTCAGCAAATAACTCTGGCAGGTTGAGATCTTTTCCTCAAATGTCTAAAGCTCATGAGTCTTGTTTCAGAAGCCTGCATGACTGAAGTTGCTTCTGTTTGAATACAGTTGCACTTTTAAAATATGCTTCTGCCTCCATGAACTGCCCCCGTTCACCCCGCCCCCAACCAAACATGGTGAGTGCTGGGTTTGAGGGTGGGATTTCTGGATTGTGGGCTTCAGTCCCATTTTAATCCTTTCAACTCCACAAAACTTTGTGCCTTGACGTCTACAAGAAGGTTGATCTGAGTCAGAAAGTGGAATGTAAGTTCTGACAGTGTCGCACCCTATTCTCTTTCAGCTGCTCATTGGCTGGTTCCTCATTTCTATATTTTCTGCTCTATTTTTCTCACAAAATGCAATTCTTCCAAAAACTACCTTGCTGACTTGATTGAAGTGTTTGTGAGTTAAATATAGTAACCTTGTTATATTGGATTGAAGCTATTTTGAACATAGCTGTCTTACAACAGTAAGGTTTATCAAAGTTAATTAAGATTTCTCCCTATAATAATGAAAAGCACTCAGTAAATTTTCAATAATCTCAGAACCAGCTTTGCATTGTTCCCACCCCAGCCTGCACAACACCCCCCACCCCGCCCTCTCCCCTAACTATACAATTAAATATATATTTTACTGGTTTAATTTTTTAAATAAAGCTGACTAGATTTTTTTTCTTGCATCTATCATGGCAATAATGCAATCAAACAAAGCTAATTAAGCCCCAGCTGGTTTTTTTGTAAGCATGTCTTAAAATAAAATGCCTTTCTGTTAAATTTATATTACTGTTTCCTATTGGATGAACTGTATTGATTAATAACCAATTATGTTTTCATTTTACAGTAATTCAGCAATAAACTAGGATGAATGCCTATATTTACAGGGAAGGTTTTGGTCTAGCACAATGACTATAGATATACAGGATAATATTACAGATAGTAGCAGACAACATGCCATCCATAAATTATACAGACTTCTCAAACTACAATTCTATTGACAGAGAAACAAGCTTGCAACCAACATGATCAGCAGGTTCATGAAACTATAATTGAAACCATAGACCCTAAACTGATTGATATAGAGCTACTATCACACAAAAAAATCTCGATCCTCCAAGTACCCTTCAAGAATCTACTCTTTTCACGTCATAGTTTCTCCATGATTCAGATGGCAGAGTTAGGAGAGAATGATATTAACCTGTTGGAGCAATTTCTTCTTCATACAATCTGATAGGAAGGTATTGATGTTTTTGCAGCAGTGATCTATGTTGGGAAAAAAATCTACCATATCTTCATAGATATCAGGGTGGAAGTTTCCCTAAAAATAACTACAGATGTGATCTTATCGGCCATTCATGCCCCGCAAATGAGGTTGGAGAATTTGGCACTCAGCAGTGGAACCAGAAAATCCCGCTGGCGTGACTGGCTGGACGATTCCACCTCAAGTGTCATTTCGGGCGAGAAAACCGGTGCGCATGAATCTGATTGCAATTGTCCTACACTTCGCGCACTGAAATAACCCATTTAATTTCATAAATGACCTGGATGAGGAAATGGAGGGATGGGTTGGTAAGTTTGCCGATGACACGAAGGTTGGTGGGGTTGTGGATAGTCTGGAGGGATGTCAGAAGTTACAGAGGGACATAGATAGGATGCAAGACTGGGGGGCGGACAAGTGGCAGATGGACTTCAACCCAGATAAATGCGTCGTGGTCCATTTTGGTCGGTCAAATGGGATGAAGGAGTACAATATAAAGGGAAAGACTCTTAGTACTGTAGAGGATCAGAAGGACCTTGGGGTCCGGGTCCATAGGACTCTAAAATCGGCCCCGCAGGTGGAGGAGGTGGTTAAGAAGGCGTATGGTGTGCTGGCCTTTATCAATTGAGGGATTGAGTTTAGGAGTCCGGGGATAATGATGCAGCTATATAAGACCCTCGTCAGACCCCACTTGGAGTACTGTGCTCAGTTCTGGTCGCCTCACTATAGGAAGGATGTGGAAAAGATTGAAAGGGTGCAGAGGAGATTTACAAGGATGTTGCCTGGATTGAGTGGCATGCCTTATGAGGATAGGCTGAGGGAGCTCGGTCTTTTCTCCTTGGAGAGACGAAGGATGAGAGGAGACCTAATAGAGGTGTATAAGATGTTGAGAGGCATAGATCGGGTGGACTCTCAGAGGCTTTTTCCCAGGGTGGAAATGTCTGCTACGAGAGGACACAGGTTTAGGGTGCTGGGGGGTAGGTACAGGGGAGATGTTAGGGGTAAGTTTTTCACACAGAGGACGGTGGGCGAGTGGAATCGGCTGCAGTCAGTGGTGGTGGAGGCAAACTCAATAGGGTCTTTTAAGAGAGTCCTGGATGAGTACATGGAGCTTAATAGGATGGAGGGTTATAGGTAGGTCTAGAAGGTAGGGATGTGTTCGGCACAACTTGTGGGCCGAAGGGCCTGTTTGTGCTGTAGTTTTTCTAAGTTTCTTCTATGTTTCTAACCCCTGTGTGAAACATGCCGGTATGGAGTTCCCAGGCATCGGACTCCCCTGAACTGACTTGCAGTCATGCACTGTTAACAAGGGAGAGCTGCATTTAAACACTCCCTCTGACTCACAGCCAGTCACGCCAGGAGGATGCCAGCACGGAAAGCAGCTCCACGGTTCACGGAGAAAGATCTCGGAAGCTACTTGACACAGTGGAAGAGAGGGGGACTATCCTGTACCCTTGAGAGGGTAGACAACTCAGAAGCAGAGAAGCAAATATGGCCTGGGATGCAGCGGCTGTGGCAGTCAGTGCCCTCGGCCGGACACTGAGGATTGGCGCCCAATCCTGCAAGAAAATGAACGCCCTCATTTGAGCTGCAAAGGTGAGTGTCTATCTGTCACATCCTGGCATCAGTCCCGTCTGTCAATGTCCACATCAATCCATCCACGACCTGACACCCCACGACTTTCCAGCACCTGACCCCCAGCACATTCCTCAAATCCCACTAACACTCCTTGTCACAACTTCTTCCTGTCCAGACACAGTGTTGACAAATGCCACTGGTTCCCCCCACACCGCCCCCCCCCCTTGCCCCCCCCCCTTGCCCCCCCCCCCCTTGCCGCCCCCCCACCACCCCACCCCATAATCTCCTGAACTCTAGAGAGATGAATGCTCCAGCGTGATGGATACCCATGCCATTAAAAATACATCTGGCCTTCCTACTATTGCAACAGCTCTGGACTGTCCAGCTGAGGTGGTGCAGCTAGAGTTAGTGCTCCCCCAACGGAACCCCCAACTCTATCCTGGGCCTGCAAGCCAACAGGCTTTCAATCAAACACTTTTGTTCCCTCAAAAGAAGATAGCCCATAATATAAGGGGGTGGGAGAAGATAGGTGGGGAATTGCTGAGTTGCATTCTCTCCCCGCCTCTGAGGAGCGAGTGAAGGAGTTCTCAGGGAGGCACACAGAGAGCTGTGAGTGTCTGTGAGGCCAGCCTGCACCACAGAAGTGAAGATCCACAGAACCATTCATCCATGTGACACGTCTCAAGTGAGTCCCAAGCTGCCCAGACACTTGCCCCTCCCTCCCTTGCACTGAACCATGTATTTTGCCTTGCAGGAAAAACACCTGATGAGGATAGACCCTCAGGAGTCAGTGACCCCTCCTGTGACCCCTGCTAACTGCTCGGTGGAAAGCTCTGAAGAAAACACTGACCAGGCCGTCACAGGCATCAATCCATCAGCGCAGAGACACAACCTCAGTGAGTGGAATTAGCAGACAGGTTTCAGGGTCACTATCTGTTGAGCATCACACAGTTGCTGATGCACAGCAGGTGGGGAGGCAGTAACATCCTAGGGTCGGGCAGGCAAGGGTCTGCTGGATCCCAGGGAACAGCTGACCCCCAGCCAGATGCTGAGCCAGGAGACAAGTTCGCCCAAAGCTGCTGGAGATGCAGAGGCGGAGCCAGGGACTGCAGGAGAGGGTGTCAGCAACATTCTGGCACTCTGGTAACATTCTGACATTCAGTTTGTCACCATTTAAAAATATTTTACTTTTCTATATTTTCTACTAAAGTGAAGAATCTCTCATTTTCTGCTATGTTCTAGCCCACTCATTCAACTTATCTATATTGCTTTGCAGTCTCTATTTTAATTTTTTATTTATAAGTGAAACAAGTAGGCTTACATTAACACTGCAATGAAGTTACTGTGAAAATTTTTCTCGTTGCCACACTCCGGCGCCTCTTCGGGTACACTGAGGGAGAATGGTAATGCACCTAACCAGCACGTCTTTTTGACTGTGAGAGGAAACTGGAGCATCTGGTAGAAACCCATATAGACAGTGGGGAGAATATGCAGACTCCATGCAGACAGTGGCCCAAGACAGGAATTGAACCCGGGTCCTTGGCGCTGTGAGGCAGCAGTGATAACAACTGTGCCACTGTGCTGCCCCATGCGTCTATGCATCCTCCTCACAGTTTACTTTCCCAGCTATAGTGGATCATCAGCAAAATTGGATACATTCCACTCATTCCTCTCATCTACGTCATTGATAATGATTGCAAATAGCTGAGACTCAAGCATGAATCCTTGCACTACACCAATAGTTTACAGCCTGTCACCCGAGAAAGACCAGGTTATTCCAACTGTCTGTTTTCAGTTCGTTAACTAATGCATGCTAATATATTACCCACAATCCAAGAACCGGAAATCTGAGTTCACTCTGCCTAATCATATTATGATTTTATCATATCCTTAATATTAAATTCTAGCGTTTTCCCTACTACTATAGTCAAGTCAGCACAAAAAATGAAAATGTTGGAAAATCTCAGCAGGTCTGACAGTATCTGTGGAGCAAGAAGAATAGAGCCAATGTTTCAAGTCTGGATGACCCTTTATCAGAGCTCTGAAGGGTCTCAGAAGGGTCATCCAGACTCGAAACATTGGCTCTATTCTCTCTCCACAGATACTGTCAGATCTGCTGAGATTTTCCAGCATTTTCTGTTTTTGTTTCAGGTTCCAACATCCGCAGTATTTTATTTTTATCCAATTGTCAAGCCAACTTCCCTATAATTTCTTGTTTTCTCTCTCCCTCTTGAATAATAAGATTATACCTGCTAACTTCCTATCCATGGAGGAACTGTTCTTATGCCAAATTCTAAGAATGTGGCATCATTCTCTTCATAACTGAGTGGAAAGAAGAGCAAATATCTCTAAAACGTTGATGCAAGAATGACCGTACTGATAGCTTTTGTACATCCCATAAGCAACATGGACAATGAAGATCACCTGGCCCCAAGCATCCAGTGAAAACTGGGAAGAGCAGTGAATTAGATAGATTAAACCTAATGATGGATTTAAATAAGCAGTCATTACAATAACACTACATTGGTGGAAGGTGTACATTATCAATGGAAGAGGACTGCCATGATAAGTATCAGTCGATACTTTATTCACAATTCACGTCTAACTTAGATACCATTACAAGCAAGCAGTTTTTTGTCAAAACAGAAAGAAAATTAGCCGCTGAGAAAGAACTGGGGCAATTTTAAGAATTCAAAGATGATTTCTACAAAAAACGGGTTCTTCTGTCCTTATTATTCTGTTTGGTTTTATGCCTGAATGCCAGCATTACCTGAAGCTGGATTCCACAGAGGATTAAATTAGATTTGGTACATTTTCCTTGCAGAAAATCAAATCTCGCAGAGGCCATGAATGTCCTCACAGATGGGCAGAAAACAATATAAATTTGGCAAATTCAATACAAAAGACATCAAAGAACACAATTTCACAAACATAGTGAAGCTATAGATTTAGTTGATACAATTCTGCAGCATAATATGACTGAATATCACAATCCATGCACCATGCTAGACAATTTGAGCTCAATAATTTGTATCACTTATTTATTTTTACTGGGGTAAATGCAGACTAACAGCAACTCATTCCACTTTAGAAACATCTGCAGCTGGGCTGAATTTGAATTGCAATCTCCAGGTATTAAAGAGACCTGATTAATCTTTTTTGGGGGCATGGTTTATAAAGCATTTTCTAATGTTTTGGTTTTCTGGATATCAATCATTGTTCCCGTCCATCGGCATTAGAGTGCCAGTGAACAACCAAGAGTCAGGAAGTGTCATGATCCTTCACAAGAGCTATGGTGGGAAGTTGCTATGTTCCTGAAGTGATAATATGACAGGCCAATTGGTCCCCCTATCCTCATTGTCACAAATAGGCTTGTGTAAACATGTGCAATATGTCAATTTGTCCTCCAGGTGCAGGGGGAAGGAAATAAATTCTTATGTAAATTGTATCCAAATGGCTTAACGTTGCATAAACGAGCAAATATCTCTTTATTTGCTGGAAGAAGAATAAGTGTGCACCGTCTCTCTGTCAGTCCTCCCTTTTTTGGAGAGACTGAATTGAGATACTGCAATGGTAAGGTAGTCAGTAATAAATCCAACCAGCTTAACTTCTTTATTCACAGAGTAGATAGAATGTGAAACCCATTATCACAAGGAGTAGTTGAGGCAAATAGTATGGATGCATTTCAGGGAAAGCTAGATAAACACATGAGGGAGAAAAGAATAAAAGTTATTCCGATTGGGTAAGATGAAGAGAGGTGGGAGCATACTAATTCTGAACATGAATACTGCCCTGCCCCATGGACTGCATGCACCTGTTGGGATGAATGACATATTTCAGAAGTTCACTTGTATGATGAGAATGCTCACCTTTTGGGTTTTTTCTCTGATGTTTCTGGAGTCCACTTTATTTTTTAGAGGAGGCAAAGGTTCACACAGAAAAGAAAAGGCTACCACATGTACACAGATGAAAAGGATTGCTGGTGGCCAAAACAGCAAAGAAAATTATTGTACTGGGAACTTACAGGTTGTCCTTCCTCCACCTATTTTCAACATGCTCCTGTGTTTAGTCCCAAATGATAGTTGCCTACCATCTTGAATACTTGACACAGGTAGTGTGTTATTTTCAGTGAAGAAAATTCTGTAAGTGAATTTTTTCATGTCTATTTCTTCATGACTACATGACATTTTTGCTTAAGATATGATACAAAATTTGGATCGAATTAAAGTGGATTATAATCCTTCCACCTTTTTCGGACTATTATGGATCAAGCTTATTCCTCAGATGGTCACTCCCACTTAAGGTTGAGAAAGACAGGCTTCACAGACACTTAACTGGGTCTGAAGAACTGATCTAACTCTCCCTAATGGAAAGGAACCAACAGAGAAGATTATTATCTGTCAGATCGCCTTTTTAAAATGTTAGCTGGATTATAACGACCCAGATAGTTTAATGGTCTGGACACCTCTCCTCAACAATGTAGCTCTCCATTGAAGAGTATATGAAGATGGGTTTTCAAGTTTGGATACTGAAGACTATATGAGATAATGGCCAGAATTCTCTGGCCGTTCACACCAGCAGGATTCTCCGGTTGTGCCGGCAGTGCACCCCCACCTGTTGGTTTCCTGCCGGCATGGGGTGACATCAGTGGGAATTCCCATTGACAGTGACAGGACCAGAGAATCCCGCTGTTAGCAAACAACGCACCATCTCCCACCGGCAGGAAACATGCAACTGGGAGGCCAGACATCGGGGCTTGTCCGGAGAGGTCTGGAAGGCCAGCAATTGGGGAGGGGGAGGGAGATGGGTTTGCGGGGCTGGTCAGCAATTGGGAGGCCGGCAATGCAGGGCCACTGCACATGCATCGATCTCAACGCTGACAGATTAGCGCGTGCGCAGTGGCCCACTCAGCACTATGCTACTAGCCTCTCCAGCAGGAATAGGCCCACCCCCTGATTTTCAGAGGGAACCATGCTAGGGCACTCTGTGATGCACAGAGTGTGGGAGATTCATTTTGAAAATCACACTAAAAAACCAGCGGGAGTTATTCCAGTTTTCACGCGAATTGTGGATTTAGAATGTTTTTGGGAGAATCCCAGCCAACGTTTGCCATCCTGTAATGTAATCCAACCATCTAGACTGTCCATTGTCTCACTAACAGAAATTAAAACTGAACTATTAAAAAGTGGTTAAAATAAAATCCATAGATGTTACTGCAGACTAACAATGATTAGTAATATTATCAAAATCATACATTATGATGGAGGGAAGGTCATTTGGGCTTAGGACATAGGTATGTAACAATGTTTTGGGGCTGTGATGGTTGACCTCCAACAACCACAACAATCTTCTTTTGTGCTAGGTATGACTCCAGCCAGTGAGAGTTTCCTTGATCCCCATTTATTTTAATTTTAATAAGGGCTCCTTGATGCTACACTCGGTCAAAATGCTGCCATGATGTCAAGAGGAGTCTCTGTCATCTCACATCTGAGATTCAGTTTTCGGTCCATGTTTGGACCAAAGCTGTAGTGAGGTGTGGAACCAAATCATAGAATCATAGAAACCTTACAGTGCAGAAAGAGGCCATTGGGCCCATCGAGTCTGCACCGACCACAATCCCACCCAGGCCCTACCCCCATATCCCGACATATTTACCCACTAATCCCTCTAACCTACGCATCTCAGGACACTAAAGGGCAATTTTAGCATGGCCAATCGACCTAACCCACACATCTTTGGACTGTGGGAGGAAACTGGAGCACCCGGAGGAAACCCACGCAGACACGAGGAAAATGTGCAAACTCCACACAGACAGTGACCCAAGCCGGGAATCGAACCCAGGTCCCTGGAGCTGTGAAGCAGCAGTGCTAACCACTGTGCTACCGTGCCGCCAAATGATCCTGGCAGAACCCAAACTAAGCATTACTGAATGGATTATTAGTGAACCTGTGCCTCTTGATAACATTGTCAGCAACACTTTCGATCACTCTGCTGATGATTGAGGGTAGACTGCTGGGGTGGCGATTGGCTGGATTGAATGTGTCTTGCATTTTATGAACAGAATACACCTGGACAATTTTCCATTTTATAAAGTAGATGTCAGAGTTGAAGGTGCGCTGGAATAGTTTGGTTCGAGTTGCACCTCAGTTTGGAGCACAGGTCTTCAGCACTACAGCCTAAAATATAATGTTAAGATACCCTTACAAATACATCATCAAAATGAATAGACCTCAAAATATAGTGGGATGTTATAACCAATACTATTGTCTGACTGTGTTGTTTCTTGTGTAAACAAAATAAAGTTCAAATTAACCCAAGTATCTGGAGAATAGATGGCTATTGCTTTTGTAAACAGTTTAATGTTCAGCCATGGTTTTCAATGCTAGAATTATTCTATTTCACAGAATGTGTCATTATACACTATCATACTCAGAGAGGTAATTATGCATGAAATGTTCTTTAAACCTATTGTTATGCCTAATATATTATAACCTTTGAACAAGAAAATTGTCATTGTAAGACCTAAATTTCTTAGTATTTGGATATCCATTTACTTTAACATTAGTTCAGTGTATTTGCACAGTAGGTAATATGCTCAGTTAAAATTGCTCTGCAGTGAATCTCAGCGCAAGTCATTGCTGCAAGTCTGCTCCAATTATGAGACATATAAATTAATTAATGGTGGAAATTTAAATAATGAATCAACACCCACTTTTGATGCACAGTCATTCAGTAGGGTACCTTCCTCCTTTAAATCAATGTCCCTTTTGCAGAACTCTTGGGGTTGATGTATTTGTTTATCCTGATTCATTTCACTGCAATATCTTACAGCACTGGAACAGCTGCTGAGGGACTTCCAGCATATTGAAGCTGCTCACTGACATGGACTTGGCGCACTCTTCCACCAATTTTGTTTTCTCTAACAATCCTGTATAATTAGTGCGCACTCCAATTTGCATCTCAATACTGCACCTTGGACATTGATTTCTTCAGTACTCACACATTCGTTAGGCACAAGCATGGTAAGCGGTACCTGCTTGTATTCGAAAAGAGGCCTTTGGGGAATTTAAAATTCCCAACTGTCTCCTAGTTAGCGGCTCTTTCCCTTCTGGGTGAGGAACAAATACAAGTGAGTTTTAGAAGTCCCTTGTTAGCCATTGCAGTTAGTGATCAGTTCCTTGCTTATAATCTAAAAGCAATGGATCATAAATATTCAACCTGCCCATCAAAATGATATCTTCACTGTTAATGCCTCCTGCTTATAAATTAATTAAAATATATAGCAATGATTGCGGCACAATATCGAATCATTTTCACGGGGCCAGCTGGACCTCATTTAAAATTATTCAGGAGTAGAAGCTAGGAGAGACATGGTTACCTTTAGAGATTTCCAAGCTCTGCTCTAATTGCTTGAAGTTACACACATTTTGTGGTGATAATGGAAATGTGCATCATTTTTATGAAACTGGGTCCAGAACTTGTGTAACCGATAGGCTGACCTACCATCCAAATTCTTGAACACGTTGTTTATTATGTCTGTATTCTATTATTGTGTGTTCCTTTCAAAGATTTACAATATGAATTCAAGTAAATAAAAGCTTTTGATACAGAACAGGATTCAGAGTATTTAAATCTAAAAATGGAAGCCAGGGAAAGTTGCCACCCAAGTGTGACAGGCACTCGAATGAACATCAACACTTGGTTACAAAGACTCAGAAAGATAATTCACTCATGTTCCCAAAGGTTAGCCATAAGCAACATGTTTTTGGCAAGACTTAGGTGGGTCTGTTCATTTTAGACAATGGTGTGCAATGTGCTTTATTTTGTGATATTATGATGCTCCTCATTACAGGACATTGGGCTATCATTAAGCTGCACATCATTCCTCCTGGAAACCAATTAAGAGCAGCGTTGATTGTACCTCAGAGACAAATTAACTGTTTGCTTTCTTGAGTGGCTCAAGGAAACTATGAAAATGGAAGAAAATGTGGTGCATAAAACAGCTCTGTGACTTATGATGCAGCTTATATATCGCATTTGTTTCAGCATTTTATTTTTTCATCAACTGTAAATATTGATGGACTAATTAACAGAGACCATTAACGATCCCAGTGTACAATTGTTGCAATTATCATCAGTAGAGTTAAGCTTCTCATTGAACATTTATTTTGACAGTTATATCCTTCAGCAAGCAGTACTATTTTCTGAAGTCACCCACCCTAGCAATCATGGCTAATGATATCCTGGTAGAGAAGACTGCCCCTGTTGTAGAACATCCCACAATTTTTGTCCGATTTAGACAAATGGAATGAGAGACAAATGTGTTCTCCAAAATCTGCTCTGTCAAGCTATTGCCCAGGTAGTGAAGCTGAAAATTACCTCCATTGTCTTTTCTCTTGATGCTTCCATTAAAAAAATACCCTGTGCAACAAGTTTATTTGTGTGAGATTTGAGGAGCAAAACAGTTCTAAAATGTTTTAACTTCTGGTCACACAGGGGTAGTGGTGTAGTAGTAATGTCACTGGACTCGTAATCCAGAGGACCAGGCTAATCCTCTGGGAGCATGTGTTCAAATCCCAAAATGCCACTCAGTTCCTGACCTCATTGAAGTCTTGTTCCAAACATGAACAAATGAGCTGTGCTCAAGAGATGAGGTGAGAGTAAGATCTATACGTTGCAATGTTACATCCAAGAACAACACCTTTAAGTGCAACTATTCCATCACTGGCAGAACCCATGTTTGACAGACCAGTGCATACCAATTTATCCACTTTTACCCATTCCATTCTCTCAGAAACTAAACAGCAACTTTTAAAACTACAAGAGAAGGTGACCAAAATGAGCACAATAATAATGCAGATACAGAATTGCCAAATACACTTGGGACAAGTTGGCATCCAGCATCCCACAGAAGGTACATGGCAACCAGCCAATGTGACAAGGATTTTTCAGAACCAAGGTCCTATGAAGCCAGTGCACACAAAGATACAACAGTAAATCACAACCCAGGACAAATCAGATCTATTCCAGCTTCTCAACCACCGTACAGTATAAGGTCCCAAAGGCAACTAGGTATAACACCCAAGAATGATGATCCCACAGATCACTGCGAGCAATTAAATAAAAACCTCCAGACAAGGTAATAATTGTAATATCAGGGCATACCAGCAGATTACCTTTCCATTTTAGATGCTCATAGCTTAATCAGTTCTGTGCACTTGTGTAGTGGTAACTAAACATGAACAGTTAACTGTCAGTCACCATTTACTGGTGCATTCTCCATTTGACAAAATGGAGAATTCTCCATTTGACCTTTGACAAAATATATTTTATCAGCAATATCTTAGTTCTGTACTGCCAAACAACCATTTGGTGTTATTATCACTAAATCCCCCACTATCCACATCCTGGAGACTACCATCGATCAAAAACTGAACAGTACCAGCCATGTGAATACTGTGGCTACAAGAGCAGGCAGGATACTGGAAATTCTATGGTGAGTAACTCACCTTCTGATTTCACAAAGCCTGTCCACCATCTATCAGGCACTCTTCAGGAGTGTGATAGAATACTCTCCACCTGCCTGGATAAGGGCAACTGCAACAACACTCAAGAAGCTGGATATTATCCAGGACTAAGTAGGCCTCTTGATTGGCACCTCATCCACCAGCTTAAACATCCACTCCCTCCACCACTGACAAATAGTGACAGTAGTGTGCACCATCTACAAGATATGCTGCAGCAACTCAACAAGGCTTCTTCAATAGATCTTTCCAACCCTAACATCTACAACCTGGAAGGACAAGGGCAGCAGGCGCATGGGAACACCGCCATCTGCAAGTTCCCTTCTAAGTCATTCACCATCCTGACTTGGAACTATTTTGCCGCTTCTTCGTTGTCACTGGATCAAAATTCTGGGATTCCCTTCCTAACAGCACTGTGGTGTACCTACACCACATGGACTGCAGCCATTCATGAATGTGACTCACTACCACGTTCTCAAGGGCAGTTAGTGATGGACAATAAATGGTGGCCTAGCCAGTGGAGCCCACATCCTATGAAAGAATTAAAAAAATCAGAGGACCTTCTTTGTCTTTATAATCATCAGTATTTGTTTTAAATATAACAGAAACAGAAGCAATTTGAACTTATAGCATCCTTTGTGTACTAAAATTTGCTGTGCACAAATAGCCTTTTCTATGTTACAATGGTGACTACAATCTAAAAGCACTTCATTGGTTGTAAAGCGCTTGGAGATGCCTGCTGGTTGTGAAAAGCATGATGTAAATGCAAATCTTTATTTTTCTTTACTAAACGGCATATTGAGATTTTATACACATGGTTGAAGTAGATTGTAAGAGGTGTCTTAAATAAGGTGAGGGAGGGAGCTAGGCAGAGATGGAATTCCAGAGCTTCATCCCTTGGAAGCAAAGAGTGAGGCCGAAGGGCCTGTTCTGTGCTGTACTGTTCTATGTTAATGGAGGGGACCCTCCAAAATCGGAGAATTCTATGTTGGAGGAGCACAGAAATCTTGAAGGGTTGTGGGGCTGGAGGGGGTAAAAGATTGGGAAGGACAAGGATTAACATTTTAAGATCAATGAGTTGCTGAACTGGGAGCCAATGTAGGTCAGCAACCACCACAGGGTGACAGTGAATTGGATTTGGTGCAAGTTAGGACATGAGCAATAGAGTTTTGGATGATCACAAGATTACAGAGGATAGAATGTGGGAGATCAGTCAGGAACATGCTGGAATACTTAAGCCCAGAGGCAACAAAGGATGGATGAGCATTTCAGCACCAGGCCAGGAGTGGAGTTGGTGGAAATAGATGGTCTTAGTAATGGCATGAACATGTCAGTGGCTCATCTCGGGGTCAAACATGACACCAAGGTTGTGAACAGACTGGTTCAGCCTCAAACAAACAATTCTCACTACAAGGAATGGAGTTGGTGGCTAGGCAGCAAAGCTTGTGCAGTATACTGAAGACACTGGCTGGGATTTTCTGGATGATCCCGCCAGCAGGAAGGGATGGAAAATCCCAGTCACTGAATGTGGGCTTCCCAACATCCAATTGAAGGAAATTTCTGCTCATCCAGTATTAGATATTAGACAAGCTGTGTGACAAATCAACAACTGTGCAATGGTTGTGAGAGGTGGTGTTGAGATAGAGTTGGATGTCATCAGTATAGATGTAGGAATGACAATGTGGGCGGGATTTAACCACCTCGCTTGGGCAAGACTCATAAAATCCCACCCGAGGCCCACAGAAAATTCTGTTCTGTAAGCCTTGCCCGCCCCGATTCTGGGGCGGGGCGAGGCGGTAAAATTTTGGCCTGTATTTTTGGATGTTGTTGGAGAGGGTCAGCACAATAGATGATAAATAGGAGGGGCCAATAGACCCTTGAGGGATTCTAGAGAACAGGGTGTGGTAATGGGAAGAGAAGCCTTTGCAGGTGATTATCTAGCTGTAACTTGACAGATAGGGATGGAACTAGATGAGAACAGTCTAACCTAGCTGGACAATGGAGAAGCGGCCTTGGGGTAGAATGGTGTGGGTCAACCATGTTAAAGGCTGCAGACAGGTCAAAAAAGATAAGGAGGGATGGCTTAGTATGACTACAACCATAGAATGTAATTTATGACTTTGATAAGGGATATTTCAAAAAAACATCAAATGACAAATGACATGACCCAAGTATTAACCATCTAATCTTATTTTCTTCTAAAATGTTCCCATGTCCTGCAACCTCCCACCATTTGCCATATCAATGTTTTCTTCCTGAAAACTTACAGAAGTATAAAAGATACTGAATGCCATCCTGAGATGGCAGGATTGTTGTGGGAGAAGCGATTGGGTCAAATGGGTCTGTGTTGACTGGGATTTAGAAGAATGAGAAGGGTCTAACTGAAAGTTTTAAAATTCTGATAAGGCCGGACAGACTGGAGGCAAGGAGGGCCTAGAACATGGGGTCACAGTCTCAGGATACATGGTAAGCCATCTAGGACTGAGATGAAGAGAAATTTCTTCCCTCAGAGGGTGATGATCCTACAGAATTATCTACCATAGAAGGCTGTGGAAGTCAAATCAATGAATATATTTAAGAAGGGAACAGATAGATTTCTAGTCTCAAAATATGTCAAGGGGTATGGGGAGAGTGTGGGAGTATGGTGTTGAGATAGAGGATCAGCCATGATTATGTTGAGTGCAGAAAAAATTTACTAGGATGCTTCCGGGACTTGATGGTTTGAGTTATAAGGAGAGGCTGGATAGACTGGGACTTTTTTCTCTGGACTGTAGAAGGCTGAGGGGTGATCTTATAGAGGTCTATAAAATAATGAGGGGCATAGATCCACTAGATAACCAATATCTTTTCCCAAATGTTGGGGAGTCTAAAACTAGAGGGCATAGGTTTAAGGTGAGAGGGGAGAGATACAGAAGGGTCCAGAGGGGCAATTTTTTTCACGAAGAGAGTGTTGACTGTCTGGAACAAGCTGCCAGAGGTAGTAGTAGAGGCCAGTACAATTTTGTCTTTTAAAAAGCGTTTAGACAGTTACATGGGTAAGATGGATATAGAGGGATATGGGCCAAATGCAGGCAATTCGGACTAGCTTAGGGACTTAAAAAAAAGGGCGGCATGGACAAGTTGGGCCAAAGGGACTGTTTCCATGCCGTAAACCTCTATGATTCTATGACTCTATGAATGGTGCAGCAGGCTCGGAAGGTTGAATGGCCTACTCATAGAATCATAGAATCCCTACAGTGCAGAAGAAGGCCATTTGGCCCATCGAGCCTGCACCGACCACAATCCCACCCAGGCCCTATCCCTGTCACCCCACATATTTACCCCACTAATCCCTCTAACCTATGCATCCCAGGACACTAACCCGCACATCTTTGGACTGCTATTAATTTCTGTGTTTCGACAGAATTAACATTAATGACAATGACTATAATAAGTGGTTTTTAATAAGATGTTACCTGACGGTGAAAGATTTAAAGAACCTATGGGCAAAAACTAATTCAACTCAGGCCCATTCTTTTGTTCATTCTCATCTGGCATAGCAACAGTTTGAACATTTAGCTTTCTAAAAGGGAAGAAAAATAAGGTAACAGGAAAAAAATGATACAGCCCTTATCCTATTATTGAGACAGATCTTTTCTTTAACGGTTGTCAAGCTTATTATTTAATGTTTCTTAATGGTTTAATGTCAGTTGGAGCCCATGCTTAATGTTGCTGACGTCTGCTGGTGACGTGATTCAAAGCTCTAATTCTTATGTCCTTTCCATTCGTTTTCTTGCCATCCGACTTGATAATGAGAGCATCTCAAATCAACCCAAATAAAAATAACAAAGCTCTATTTTTAAACAAAGAAGTCAGAAAGAAAGAAACAAAAAATGTTTCCAGGGTTCAGAAAGACTGATAAAAGAGACAAAAACAAGATGAAATTCCTCAGAAGTCAGAAAAACTAGTAATACTAGATTGATGTACGAAGACGATGCAACAGAAACTTTCTGTCCTGTTGCTCCTTCGTGTTTTTTCAGCTCAAACCCGGCAACTCTAAAACCAGTGATCAGTGTTGAATACTGAGCTTTAGAAATACACCACTTTATCAAACTTCTTTCCAGAAAATAATTGCGATGTGGGCTGAACTACTCTTGGCAAAAACTATTTTCCATTCTTTGCAGATAAAGTCATGTCATAAAGACACCCATGGGGATACATAGTAAGGTCTGAGTTTTAAAAAAAGCGAATAATGCTGATTAATGATGTGCATGTCTCTATTCTCTCATTCCTTTTGTATTTTTATATGATATCAAATCATGGTTTCACTTCATATTCATGGACAACATCGCTATTGATAATGAAAGAAAAATAATATAAACCACATAAAACTTAGCGTTCCCTCTCCCAGAGAGCGGTTACCAACTTTGTCAGATTTATTTCTCCTCCTCATAATCTCCCATCATTTAATTACTTTTTCAGGTCAATTATTTAAAGCAGTTATGAAGAAATGTGTGATGTAGATCAGTTTGCATTCTTGACTCAGTGCACAAGCATTTCTGTTGCTGACTTGGTAAGCGAAAGAAATGGAAACAAGAGAAAAATGGAAGAAAACAGGAAGAAAAATTAGCTTGTAATGAGCTGGTACAGTATCATACAAAGCATCCATAACTTCAACACTTCCATAAGGCAGTATTGTTGGACTTTGAGCATCTGGTCTGGGTGTCTGGCCCGAAGTTGTAGTCAATGACAAAGCAAGGACACTCACTGACCATAAGGCCATAAGACATAGGAGCGGAAATAAGTCATTCGCCCATCGAGTCTGTTCTGCCATTAAAGGGGATCACGACTGACTTGATATTATAATCCTCAACTCCATTTTCCCATCTTATCCCCATAACCACGGAGGTGAGGAGACATTTCTTCACCCAAAGAGTGGTGAGCCTGTGGAATTCATTACCACAGGAAGTAGTTGATGCCAAAACATTGAATGTATTCAAGAGGTGACAAGATATAACACTTGGGGCAAGTGGGGTCAAAAGTTATGGGGAAAAAGCAGGATTAGGTTATTGAGTTGGATGATCAGCCATGATCGTAATGAATGGTGGAGCAGGCTCGAAGGGCCTCTTCCTGCTCCTATTTTCTATGTTTCTATGTAACCCTTGATTCGCTGAATGATTAAAAATCTGTCTATCTCAGCCTTGAACATACTTAACGACTCAGCCTCTACAGCTCTCTGCGGTAACGAATTCCACAGATTCATGACCCTCTGATAGAAGAAATTCCTCCTCATCTCTGTCTTAAATGGGTGACCACTTACTCTGAGATTATGCCCTTTTATCCTAGGTTCCCCCACAAAGGCCCCTGTTAAGCCCCCTGAGAATCCTATATGTCTCAATGAAGTCACCTCTCACTCTTCTAAACTCCAATGAGTGCAGGCCCAACTTACTCAATCTCTACTCATCAGAAAATCCCTCCATACCATGGATCAACTGAGTGAACTTTCACTGGACTGCTTCCAATGCCAGTATATCTTTCCTTAGATAAGTGGACCAAAACTGTTCACAGTAGTCCAGGTGTTACCTTGCAAAGTTTTAGCAAGACTTTCCTATTTTTATACTCCATTTTCTTTGAAATAAAGGGCATTTCATTGCATTTGTCTTCCCTATTACCTGCCAAACTTTCATGCTAACCATTTGTGATTTATGCACCCCAAAATCCCTCTGTACAGCAGCTTTCTGCAGTCTTTCTCCATTTAAACAATACTCAGCTCCTTTATTCTTCCTGTCAAAGTGCATAACTTCACGTTTTGCTCCATTATATTCCACCTGCCATATGTTTGCCCACTCACCTACCCTGTCTATATCCCTCTGTAGACTTTTTGTGCCATCCTCACCATTTGCCTTTCCACCTATTTTTGTGTCATTGACAAACTTGGCAAAGTACACTCACTTCCTTCACCCAAGTAATTAATATATATCATAAATAATTGTAGCCCCAGATCCCTGTGGTACTCCACTAGTTACAGGTTGGCATCCTAAAAATGCCCTTCTTATCCCGATTCTCTGTCTTCTATCAGTTAGTCAGTCTTCCATCCATGCTAATATACTACCCCCAACACTATCATATCAATTGGCTTTCCGTGCAGTACCTTATTGAAAGGTTTTTTGGAAATCCAAGTATATTGCATCTACTGGTCCTCCTTTATTAATCCTGCTCATTACCACCTCAAAGAATTCTAATAAATGTCAGATTTCCCCTCCATGATGCCATACTGACTCTGTTAGATTATGTCATATATTTCTGCCAAGCTTGAAATAAGCCTCACTGAGTGATCTAATGGTTTCCTTGATGAGAGCCATACCATGCAGTGGTAGTGTAACTGATTGCAGTGTTTTTTTTCTGTGCATTCCCAGCATGGAGCAGCAGTGATGACATCAGACTCTCCAAACAATCAATCACATTAAAGAGTTTGCACAGAGAATGGATCGCTCCGGTTTTCCCATGGTTATGACACTGAGAAATCTATTGGGAAAATTCCACCCTATGCCACTATTTATAAAACACAGGATCTTTTATGCCTTAGTAATCACTTTTTCAACCTGTCCTGCTCCCTTCAATTATTTGTACACATGTACCCCAGGCCCCTCTTCTCCTGCACTCCTTTAGAATTGTATACGTTATGTTGTATTGAAACTCCTCATTCTTCTTTTAAAACTGTACTACTTCATATTTCTCTGCATTAAATTTCATTTGTCACTTACTCATCATTTCACAAATCTATTGAGTGTTCCCTTCAAACCGATCACTCTCGCCACACCGTTCAAAATACTTCCAAGTTATGGCCATAATATTTGAAGAGCCAACGGGGATCTTATCTCCACTGACTGCAGCAGGCTTGATGCCATTTTACACTCTAAGGAGCATTTGTTGGCAGAAGGCAGGAATTCTGCCTGTCACCAGGAGGAGGTCTCATCTTGGAGAGCTGCTGGACAATCATATCAGTCAGCAATTCTCTAGTCATTGTCAGAACAGTGCTGCAGTGGCCAGAAGAGTCACTGCCTGGAACTAAGTGCTGGGAACCAGAGGAAAGATGTGTGGTAGAGGTTAAAGTGGGCGCATGGGGGAGGGTGGCACGCATAGTGAAGGCCTGGGTGTTCACAAGGGGAGTCTATCAGGGTCTCGGGTGATAGATTGAGAGGGAGTGAGTTCCAGAGATCACTGGGACCTAAGGAGAGCAGGAGAGGATGTTCTCGGTCAGCAGGGGGCTTCTGATGGAGGTGCCTTTCCCGCACTTCCGCCCGAGATCGAATTTTGTTCAATTTCAAGTTTCCCCCCTGATCTAGCATCTGCCCCAGCCTAAAATTGAGTCTGGGTAGGAAAAGGCCCTTAAGTGGCCCTGACATGGGGTAAGGGCAGGCTTCTCGTCCAAGGTCCTGCCACCCTCATGTAAAATTATGAGCAGGTTGGGGTGGGCAGGATTCTGAGGGGAGTCCTGTCCGTGCAATTTTGCGCTCTCCCCTCCCCTACCAGCCCGCCGGCCACCCCCCCCCCCCCCCCCCCCCGCTCACTTCAGTGTAGGAGCGTAAATTTACAATTTGTGACCTGTACCGTAAGGCCCAGCTCAAGAAAAGCCGTGGTCCTAATACGGGCCATTAGGAAGACCCATTACTCACAGACGAACCTCTGTTCACCAGTACTCTCTGTTTCCTGTCATTCAATCAACTTTGTATCCGTGCTGCTACTGTTCATTTTATTCAACTGATTTTAACTTTGCTGACAATCCAATTATTTGGCACTTAGGTCTCAGTGTCCACCCCTCACCCCTCCCTACTCCCTCCCCGCAGACCCCCACACCCACCGCCCATAAGCACAGGCAAACTTGACAGGATGGTGTTTGGGAATGTTGGGAGACCAGTGCGAGTCCCTGAGGCACCATTGAATCCCAATGGGCTTATGGATAATTGGCTTTAAATGGCCCATTGAAGAGCATAATTGACGTCCCGCCACCAGTGGGCGGGATTCCCACGTAAGAGCCTTTCTGCCCCCACTAAAATAGGAACAGTTTTCCAGATGCCGGGATTCAAATGCAGGTCTTCCTGCCCATCCTACTCCCTACCCCCTCAAAACCCTCCAACCCCACCACCATGCCCCACTCTGGCAGACTCCATGGAATTCCATTCCATTAAATGTTGCTATACCAAAATAAGTAATCAAACTCGTTAAACATGAGGAAGGCCAGCAGTGCTGAGATGAGGTTCCTGCGCGACCGTCCACAAGCCCTCCTGCCAATGACTTCATCAAAGGCAGGCCAGAACGTGGCAGGATTTCTATCTCCCACCCTCCCACCCAATCACATGCCCCACCACCTCCCCTCCCCCTCCGCCTCCGAATTCACCTGCGGGGGAAGAGGGTCATTAAATTACATCAAATGTTTGCTTAAATGCAGACGATAGAAAGATAAAACACCAAGTAGGAATAAAATTTCAGGAAAATTAGTTCTTGTTCAGTTGTGTTTATGAAGAACAACAAATTTGCCTCAAGAAGTTCAGCAACTCTCAGTTGGATTTTTGCAAACACTTGCCGAAGAAAATAAAACAGATTCATCGCATTTCACATCTTCTAGTAATTCTTATATATATTTCAGAGTTTATGTGTCTGCTTGCTTGCCGAACCCTATGCAGAAATGAATGTATTACCTGGAGAAGTATTTATTTGACGTGATGAGTTGCCACAACTTGACAAATGTAACAAAACATTTTTTTTCCAAAATTGCAGGCACGGATCCATAGCAGAAAACATTGTTGAGATGAAGCAGATCTGTTATTTTCCAGATTTCTCAATACTTCACAACTTGGAAAGTAAATGCCTTCAACCATTTTTTAAAATGACTTGATCTGAAACATGGCTTGTTTTCACAGATGCTTCAAGTGGTATCCTGTTTAACACAAGAATTTCATAGATAGATCCAATTCATATAAAATAATTCCCTTATTTGGTTAGCTTTCTTGAAAAATAAGCAATCTTGATGCGCAAAACGTTCATGACTCCCAACTACAAGAGTCTGTTTTTTGTATTTTTTTGTTAAATGTTAATATAAATCATTTATATTTAATTAGATTTGATCTTGAATTTTTAAACAATGAATTATATTGGCACCACGCCCTGCTGTAAATGATCTTTCAGACTACGTCAGGTATAAGTGCATGTTGATGGAGAGATTTTTGGAATACACAGTGCATAGACATTCATAGTAATCTACAGCGTTGGAGGGAGTAAGAGACATGAACAGGTGGTCAAGGACAACAACAGCGACAGAGAAGGAACCAACATGTACCTAAATTGAATTAAACTGGATGTAAATCTTAAAATATTTTGTCAAAGCAGGTGGGGGTAGGAATATTTTGTGTTACATTCATCAACAGCCAAGAATAAAGTGATTGTCCAGAGCTTTGGGCAACTTACTTTTCATCAAGAACATCTGTAATACATTTTGGCTTATTCTTGTCTTGATTTCCTTCCCTCGTGTGCTGAAAGCATGAGTTTCTACTTACATAAGAGAATCCAAGCGTATAGCCCTGCAATACTTTACACTGGCATTCATTCTTCAGTTAGAAAACACTAGCCATAGCCAACAAAATGCTGCATCTACATAGCAACATGTTCATAGAGAAGTTGTGGGACAACAATAAGAACTTACCTTTATATCGTGCCTTGGTAATAAAATGTCCTAAGGCACTTCACAGGAGCATAACAAAACAAAATATGACACTGTTACAATCCCAGTTGGTGATATAACTGGACAGGAAGATCCCAGAATGGAACCTTGGCACTGTCGTACAGGAAAACATTCAAGTGGGAGAGTAAATAAGAATGTATTGGTAGTAGGGGGCACTTGAGGGAGAGAAGAATGGGTCTAATATTAATTTTTTAATGTTAAATAAAGGCAATTACAAAGGTATGAAGACTTGGTTACAGTCAACTGTGAAATTAGTTCAGGGGTAGGTCAGTAGAGAAGCAGTGGCAGACATTTAAGGAAATATTTAATGACATTCAGCAAAGATACATTGCAGTGAGACTAGGATAAGGATGCGCCATCTGTAGTTAATTAAGGAAGTTAAAGATTTTATCAAATTGAAAGCAATAGCATACATTTCTGTGAAGACTAGTGGTAAGTTAGAAGTTTGGACAGAATTTACTAACCACCAAAAGATGACTAAAAAATAAATGAGGGAGAAATTAGAGTATAAGAGAAATCCAGCTAGAAATATAAAACAGATAGTAAAAGTTTCTACAAGAGTGACTAAAGCATTGGCCCACTAGGGAGTGAGCCTGGGAATTAATAATGAAAAATAAGGGAATAGTAGATCAGGTTGAACAGATATTTTGGGCAGGATTTTCCGGCCGCGCTCTCCCCCAAACCGGGAAATCCCACCCGACGTTAATAGACCTTTCCATGATCCGCCCCTCACCCGCTTCGATTTCCATGGTGGGCGGGATGGAAAAATTCATCCCTTAGTGTCTGTTTTCCCTGTAGAAAGCACAAATAACATCTCGAAATCAAGTGGTGAAAGAGAGAGAGGAATTTAAATGAATTACCATCACCAGGGAAAGGGTACTGAGAAAATGATTAGAAATAAAGGCTGGTAAGTTCTCAGGACCTTATGGGCTTCATTTTGGGTCTTAACAAGTTGGTTGCTAAGATAGTAGATACTTTGGTTGTAATTTTCTAAAATTCTCCAGATTCTAGAAAGATTCCATCAGATTGGAAAACAGTTAATGTAACTTCTTTATTTTATTTTAAAGTTTCATTTTAAACACATCCTTTGATGAGCAAATTACACAATGACACATCTCGAATAACATATACAATTATATTACATGTTCTTAAACAGAAACATTCAAAACATCTTTTTATGAGGATAGTGCCCCTTTAAGCCTTCACTCTTCTTGTAATGTTTGTAGGAAAACGCTTCCCCAAAATCAACAACTTCACTTTCACACATGTAGTTCAGTTCTGAAAATTGTATTTAGCACCACATATGGAGACAAATATTAAAATAATATTTAATTCTCTATGGGAATGCCATGTAATAATATGAGTGAAGCACTTGTGGGGTCAAACAGTGTTGTCGTTTCCATGGCAACATTTGTGTTTATTCATTGTCTGTTGAATCAGCTTGACTTGTATGGTCAGAATAATGAGACTATATTTATTTGAATATTTTACCCTTCATTAATCAGACAGGATAGCACAATGAAAAGTAATTGGATAATAATACCTTAACCCCATACTGCCAACTACTCCAGAGGATTTAATTATGACTATGGTATATCAACACTAAGGATTCAAGCTGAAATGGGGACAGTGAGCTTGTTAAAGTATAAGCAGATAACCAAACACATTTGTTTCACTGGAGGGTCCACATTCCAGATTACAGTGGCCTCATTCATGCATTTGCATTACTTTTACATATGATGACTCAGACTGAAAGATTCAGTTATCTGCTTTATATCAGTGCCTCTATCTGTCTCTTCATGCATTGTGACAATTAGTCATGCCTTAAAAAAACAAATATATTTGACTGTGCAAAATGTAATTTCACAATATCTAGTAAATATTAACAGGATCATATCAATACATTTCTAGAATGTTTGGAATAAGTTGTGATTAATAGAAAATCTCACCTAGCATTGCTTACAGGTGGTTTGCAATCTGCAGCACCTTGATGCAATGTTTAGCTGCTAACTTGTCATGTTACTTTAAGATTACTGCCTTTTAAATAGAAAAATACAGCTAATAACCTGCTTGAAATTTTCAGGTTCCGGATCAGATATGCTTTTTTTTTTGTTAGGAGGTTTTACATTTGCAATTTTAACACCTGGTGGGTAACATCTGGAGGAAGGTGATTGATGTGCATTTTAGACTTTCATTTATCTGTTTGCTTTTTGCTAAACCTGACAGATGTGATGCACATTTCAATGTTAAATGGATCCCAAGCCAGATGGTTAAATATGAAACTAGACACAAATCTTTTTCTTGATAATAGGTTTATTTACAGAATGCAGCTTTACATTTTTCTGCCTTCTACCTAATAACCCAGTGTCCCAGCAATCTCTCTTTATAAGTGCTCTAAATTGTGTAATTAAACAGTGCCCTTCCCCTGTGGATCTTAACAACATGATACTCAAGATAATTCATCAGTGTGTGCAATAGTTCCCACTCCTCTAGGTGCTGCTGTAATGGATATTTTCACACAAAGCTAAGGAAATTTGGCATGTCCACTACGTCTCTCACCAACTTTTACAAATGCCCCATAGAAAGCATTATTTCTGGTTGTATCACAGCTTGATATGGCTCCTGCTCTGCCCAAGACCACAAGGAATTACAAAGGGTTGTGAACGAAGCCCAGTCCATCATGCAAACCAGCCTTTCATCCATTGACTCCGTCTGCACTTCCCGCTGCTTCAAAAAAGCAGCCAGCATAGTAAAGGACCCCACGCACCCAGGATATACTCTCCTCTACCTTCTTCCATCAGGATAAAGAAACAAAAGTCTGAGAACACGTATCAACCAAGTCAAGAACAGCTTCTTCCCTGCTGCCATCAGACTTTTGAATGGACCTTTTTAAACTTATCTTAAGCTTATCTATTAAGCTTATCTATCTCTTCACCCTATCTGTAACTGTAACATTATATCCCGCACCCTCTCCGTTCCTTCTCTCCTATGTACTCTATGAACGGTATGTTTTGTCTGTAAAGCGTGCAAGAAAAATACTTTTCACAACACATGTGACAATAATAAATCAAATCAAATACTCCATGTTAAAATATTGGCCCTCCATCCCAGGCCGATCGCCATGCAGAGTGGCAGTGTGACCCTCCCACCCCCACCAATCACCCCAGGCCCTGCCCACAGTAGGCCCCCCCTCTTGGAACTGCCTGATGCCCGATGGGGGGCACAGGCTAGCACTGCCAAGGTGCCCTTGCCCAGGAGTCACCCCCCCCCCCCACTGCTTGACCCCCTGAGGGATCCTGATTGCCCCCCCTTCATTCCGCAAGGTCTCCCGCTAGTTCCCCGAATGTGGGGAGCTACTCTAAACCCCACCGGAATGAAGTACTCCTAGTGGGGTGGGAGATTCAATCGGGACTGTTAAGTTCCCGATAATTAAATATAAAAGACATTTAAAACATATTAAAAACAGATTCAAATTACTTACCTGCCTTCCCGCCGGTTTCCAGCGTGGTCTGGCCAGCAACTATTCGCCGGCTCTGGGAGATGCGCATGCGTTCCCGGCACACACGCAAATCCCAGAACAAGGCCGGCAACGCACATCTCCCACCCCGACCTGTCAGAAATGTTGCAGGTTGGGATGGGAGAATTGCGTCCATTATTTTGAGGTATTTGTTAGTTGTTGGTGCATTTGAATGAAGAATCATTCAATAAGATTCCCTTTTCACTAAGTTAATGGTGTAGCAGCATATCTCTGGCTGCAACCTTTATTTTCCACATTTGATCACACACCTAGGAGGTCTTGCGGCACGGTGGGTGGGGTCCTTACCTCTGAGCCGGAAGTTCCAGGTTCAATTTCTACCCAGGACTTGATGGCTTAGGAAGTTGCATTTGTAACGCGGTCAACCAGCAAATTTTTCCAAACACACCAAAGGCTGGTGGTAAGAGTGAAAGAGACTCCTGGTCAGCCATGCTTGATGAAGAATAGTGCCCCCTTAAGCTATAAATCCCTGGCGACAGCTTAGCGACCTGTTCTGGAAATTACTCTCCATGGAAACAAATGGAAAGTCTGCCTTTGTGCACCACTCAGTGCAGAAAGTGAATTGGAATGGAATCACACATCTGCTTTCACCTGAAATTGATGTGGCATTTGCACGTAAATAATGGCGAGCACAATTAGCCTCTATTATTTGCAAATCATGAGGAAGAAATTTGTTCACACAGTGCTTCTTTGAACTATTTAAAATATAAAACACTCTTTACATTACATTTAAAGTGCCAACATCTGGGGTCCTTAACAAGATTTAACTCACGATGTGTATAGACAACTTAACAGCACAAAGCGCAGCATTACTGAGAGTGCTTTTAAAGTCCCAATAAAATGATGTAAAGACTAAGAACTTAATCATAATTCTGCTGACACAAACTCTAATGTAAACATAGCTGATGTTGTTGAGTTTTTACGGTATCATTATTGAAGCTATAAAATCATCTTTGGCGGAAGTAAATAAGTTGCTGAATGAACTTATATTTAAATGCTTCGGCCTGAATGACACACATTCTTAAGCTTTTTTCAGGAAATTGGATACTCAGTAAAAGTAGTTAAGTTGGGCCACCCGGAACATAAGCTGTAGGTTCAGTTTTAGAACCGTCCAACGTCACCGTGTATGCTGTTTACTTGGCAGTCTAGTAGATAAAGTACAGCAGCCTGAGGTCAAATTAGAATCTCGGCTGACAGCTGCACTCTGCTTCCTCTACAACTGAGCCCTTTCACACAGCATTCGTTTGACTGAGACAAAAAGTACTCAGCAAGTCGAGCAGCATCCTGGGGAGCGAGAAAGAGAGCTGACGATCTTTCTTCAGAACTGTTTTTGGGATCTGAGCATGGCTAACGAAACCAGCATTTATTTCCCATCCCCAATTGTCCTTGAGAAAGGAGGAGGTGCCTTCTTTGAACCACTGCCTTCTTGCCTTCTTGAACCACTGTCCTCTGTCCAATGAAAGTGCTTCCACTATGCTGGTCGGAAAGGATTTCAGGATTTTGACCCAGCAATAATTAAGCAACATATTTATGGATGACTTGGAGGGGAAATTGGGGGTGATGGCGTGCCATGCACCTGCTACCCTTTTACTTCCAGGTGGTAGAAATCACAGGTTTGAAATGTGCTATCAAAGGAGAATTGGTGAGTTGTTGTGGTGCATCATGGGTATATACTGCATGCACAGTAAGCTGTTGGAGGAGGAAATGAATCTTTAACAAGGTGGATGCATACCAATTAAGTGAGAAGCTTTGGTCTGGATTGCATTGATGCTCTTGGAGCTGTACTCGTCCAGGCAAACCATTGAGTATTTCTTCATACACTGAGTGCAAGGTGCCTTGTAGATGATGGACAGACTCGATGGAGAAAGGCTTACTGCAGAATATCCAAGTTCTGACCTGCTCTTGTAATTTTTTGCTTGGGGCAGCTGCTGCCAAGGCACAATGGGGAAAGGACAACGTGTAAGGCCTTTCAGCCAATGCACACCGTGGGGCCAGTAACTGAGTAAAGTCCCTCGGACTGTGTTCTTAATCCTAAATGTATGTAACTTCATTGAATCATCTCAGACTGCAACTTGACCAATATATATAGTTTGCAAAGAATTGTACCTCCTGTAATGAAAATATTGAAATGTTTGTAATGTTCTCATTACTGAACTGAAGCACCTCAGAGTACATTTTGATCTCTGGAGAATGTGTGAACATCATTGCACTTTACTGTTATAACAATTTGAAGTGTTTCAGATTTTATATAAATAAAATATACTTTTGCAAAAAAGTCTCTAGGGCGTCATTAGTTCAGTCCCCTGGATTACTAGTGCAGTAACATAACAACCATGCTACTGTACTCTTGGATAAATAGATTGACAATATTACAAAGGCAACTGTGATGTTGGAAACCTGAAGTAACATTGCAATCAAGAATAATTAGAACCATAGAATTTCTACATTTGGCCCATCGAGTCTGCACCAACTCTCTGAAAGAGCATATTGCCCAGGATAATCCCCCTGCCCTTTTCCCGTTAACCCACACATTTATTATGGCTAATCTATCTAATCTACACATATTTGGACAATAAAGAGCAATTTAGCATGGCCTTTCCACCTAACCTGCATATCTTTGGACTGTGGGAGGAAACCAGAGCAAACATCATGCAGACACAGGGAAAATGGGCAAACTCTATAGTCACCCAAGGCTGAAATTGAACCCAGGACCCTGGCACTGTGAAGCAGCAGTGCTAACCACTGTGCCACCATGCCACTGTAATTGAGCAATGTTCATTATTGCTGGATGTTCAGGGTCAGTGAATTTGAGGAATGTAGTTACAATAGCTTTGCATATCAATGTCAGTCTTAACACATGTTAAATAAATTATTGGTGCTTTTTCCATAAAAAGGAAGGATCAATAAATAATCCTCCAGAAAATGTGCTTTGTGCTATATACCATGTACCATTATTATAGTAGCCATATTCTCAGCATAAATCAGCAAAATCTACAACACAGACTAGTTCAAATATACATACACCATTAGCCTAATTTTCATGTTCATTATTGGCCTTTCTAGGAATATGAATTGTTTGTAAGCTTATTGTATGACTGCAGCTTCTGACAATGAACTGCAGATACATTCAGCTAATTAACATGTTACGCCATGCTAATCTTCTTTATTTGAAGATTATTTGACTAATTATATAGTATTGCATAACTTAGCCATTGCAACTAATGTGAAACCACTGAGCACATTCTAGAACATTTCTAAGAAGCACCAATGATAATACATGATAATAAGCCATTATTTACCTTACTCAAGGGAAAACAATTATGCTAACTACAATATAAAAAACAAGGGTTGTTGCATTTTCTTGGTGAGAATATATTAAAATATTCATTGTTGAGCAATGAAGCCAAATACATCTTTATAGCTTTTATTTAAGCAACAATTTCAATTGTAATCATGTTCTCAAAATACTTTAATTTATTTTGGTGCAAACTACATAAGCACCTCCTGAGGCCATGATTATAGACATTTTTCTGGTGGAAGACCTATATGGATTATCTCATTAAATTAATTAAATGGAGTAAAATACAATACAAATAATGGTAATATGCTTTTATTTTCAGTTTTCACAGGGCTGAGTGATTGCTGAGGCATTTTATTCAAAAAAGGACAAGATCACAGTTGCCTTTTTACCAAATTAAATCGTGATTAGCAAAAGAAAAAGGTAAAACATGTTTTAGTATGTAATGTTATTGAAGTATCTCAGAGTGCAACTAAAACCCAAAGCCTGTCCACCAACTATAGGGCACAAGTCAGGAGTGTGATGGAATACTCTCCCATTGTCTGAATCAAGCCCCAACAACACTTGAGAAACTCAACACATTCCAGGCAAAGGAGCCCATTTGATTTGTACCCACAAACATTCAATCCCTCCACCCACTGATGAACAGCGGCAACTGTATGTATTATCTACAAGATACACTGCAGGGCACCCAGGTTTCTTCGGCAGCACCTATCACACCCACAAGTATTAACATCTTGAAGGACAAGGGCACATAGGAACACCACCACCCGAAAGTTTTCTTCCAAGTCACTCACCGTTCTCGTTGGAAATATATCGTAATTCTCCTTCGCTATCGCTGGATCAAAATCCTGGACCTCTCTCTCTAACAGCACTGTGGGTGTACCTATATTACAGGAACTACAGCTGTTCAGGAAGGCAGCTCATCACCATCTTCTCAAGGGCAATTAGAATGGGCAATAAATGTTGGTCTAGCACATCCCATAAAATAATTTTTTTAATAATCAAATTTATACCATATTACAATTCAAAGTATCACATTTCAGTCAATCAAAGCCATGTTTCGGTATGCAGCCAAATTACATTTTCATACATTGTGTGACCCTTCAGTTTGATGGCATTTTCTATTTAGGTTCTCTAAAGGGAAATACAACCACAACACTGAAGTTTGCTATATGGTCCAGTATAGCACATACTGTACATAGAAATAACGTTATGAGTTTAGCAGCACATTGCAATCCAACTACATATTTGTTGCATTACAATTGAAATACAAATGGCTGGCTATTGCAATGGCAATGTGAAGAATGTTGCTACAGGCTGTGTGCAACCTATGGGATCTCCAAGTTAGAATGTGTTTATTTCCAGGTTCTTTACATTACAATAAGTCCCATGAGGCATAAACAAACACTCGGTAAGTCAACCTCAGTTTCAGCACCAATACTATAATCATTCAATGTGCTTTGCTTTAAAACACTTACATTAATCATTTTGATGTACTTTTCTCTAGAGTCGTCATATTAGCATAAACTTAGAAATGAGGAAAAAGACTGAGTCTGCCAGAATAAAAACAAGACAAAGCATTTCTTTCTTGTTCAAATTAAGCTGATTGCTTTACATTTCCCAATCTAGGGTGACTTCAGACAATTTGTTCTTGACAACTCCAACCACTATAAACATTAAAATCATCATTGTTATGTTGTTAAGTTACGGTTGAATAATACTTTGAAATGACCTAATTCAGGACCAAGCTTCATTTCATGTGCTTTAAAGGGTAATAATAAATGGTTTAACTGTTTGCACTAGCTCACCTATCAAAAACTTCAATGTGTATAAACTCTAACAGTCATGGATTCAATGTAATTCTTTTTATCTTGTTTTAATAGATTCACATCATTGTCTGCTTCTTTGAAGCAATGTAGATGTGAAAGAGAGATAAATAATATTCAAGGAGATTTTAATGAATTTAGCCAATTGGGACAAGGTTGACAGGCGAGTTGAATTTACAGATCAGGAACGCAGAAACAGAATTTGTGAAACATCAGCACACAACAAATACAAGTCTATTAGTAAAGGTAAGGGAAGGAAAACATTTGTATGCATTATTGACAATTCACTTAGTATCTAATCAATGTGAAGCTGTCATCAGCAAGGCTGTTCAAGCACTGAGAAGCAACTCAAAAGCACTTGATCATAAGTCAATACTTTAATGCTGTATAAACAATTAGGGAGGATATCCCTTTAACATTGTGTACAGTTTAGTTGGTACAGTCAAAAACAAAGCATCCTGGTGGGATTGCAGAGTAGAATCTAGCCCTATCTGTTTGGAAAAAAATAAAAGGAGGATGTTCCTGATCTTTTAGCTGGATGATTTAACTGATATCACAATTGCAGAAGTAATGGACAGGAACTTACAAATCACAAAGATGTTTTGTTTCCTCATAAACAGTAGATTTACAGGATAGATTCCCAATTTAAATTAATTAATTTCCAATGGATTCCTAAAGATAATAATGAGATTGAATAGATAAATATCTATGTTTGATTGCAATGGTTTTGCAAGTAATTGCTGGTGCTGTTGTCTATGGATCTGCCATTTGTCAAATAAACTTGGTCAGCAGTGAGTAGTGTGTGTTGTAAAGTTAGCTTTATATTCTACAATTTCTCTTCATTATCTGTGGAAGTCTTGGGTAAATTTCACAGAATTCTATCATCTTTGAGGTGATCTGTGCTTGATCACCTCCTTATAAGAACAGGTGTTCTGAGGAAAGGTCATTGACCTGTTTGCCACCACAGATTCTGCCTGATTGGCTGTGTATTTCCAGCAGTTTTCTTTGTTTTTATTTCACTTCTATTTGGTTCCAATAGATGTTAATAAACCTATGACACTTTGATTAGAATTTGTGACTTTAGTCATCTCGCTGGTGCTAGAGAGACCTTGTTGTTTGCAAAATAGCAGCTGGATTACCTTGCATAACCACAGCACCCTACTTCAAAGTGATTCATTACATTTGAAGCATTTTAAGACATTGACAACACAACATAAAAATGCAGCTCAGTTCAAGGTGATTTATTCTGTTTTTAAGTTGACTTTCAGCGAGGCTTCACTTTCTATTTAGCAGTGAGGAACTTTGATGAAGAGATTTTTATGATTGCATAAATCAATTGTCAGTCATACAGTAAATCATAATTAAGAACACCAATGAACTTTTTGATGCAGAAGAACATAGTAAAGATAGAAATGGACCATTTGGCCCCTCAAATCTGCTCCGCCAATCAATATATTCATGATTGATTCTCGGCCTCTCCAATGTCCCACCCATATCCCATATAGCTTGATTCCCTGAGAGACCAAGGGGCAAATTTTCCCATTCTGCACGCCATACGAATCGTGGCAGACGAGGGGCGAACCATGGAAAGGTCTGTTGACTTTGGGTGGGATTGTCTGGTTTTGGGGTGAGCGCAGCTGAAAAATCCTGCTCCAAATCTCAGATTTAACTATATTCAATGATGGAACATCTACAACCCTCTGGGGTAGATTCAGAACCGTTTGAAGAAATTTCTCCTCAACTCAGTCCTAATGCTCGAATCTTAATCCTGAGACTGTGATCCTGTGTTGAAGATTCCTCAGATGTGAAAGTAACCTCTCAATGGCTACCCTGTCAGTCTCCTTCAGAACCTTGAATGTTTCAATGAGACCACCTCTCATTGTTCAAAACATTCAATATAAAAATACATTCATTGAAAACAAAATCTCAGCGTGAAAGATCCATTTGTGGCTAACTAAAGAGGTTAAGGAGGGTATTAGATTAAAAGTTGAGATTTACAACGTCACAAAGATTAACACTTGAGTCTGAGAATTGGGAGTGTGTTAGACACCAGCAAATGACCACCAAAAAGTTGATTAAAAAAGGAAAAATTAGGTTACGATTGTAAAGTAGCCAGCAACTAAAAATAGGTTGCAAGAGCTTTTTCAAATATTTAAGAATAAGGTAACTAAAGTAAATATTAATCCAATAGAAACACAAAGAGAACAAATTGTCCCGGGGAATGGGGAAATGGCAAAGACATTGAAACATTTTGGCCAGAATTCTCCGACATCGCCTGCAGCTGGGATTATCCGGTCCCGCAGCTGTAAATGGAGATTTGGCTGAGTGCCAAATTCTCTGTTCTCACTGGCCGTGGTAGCAGGGCCTGCGAGACCAGGGAATTCTAGCCTTTGTGTCTGTATTCACAGTAGAAGACACAAGTTACATACCAGAAATAGAGGGTAACCTCGAGGCTATTAACAGTGAGGCAATTAAGTTAATTAGTATCAGCAGAGAAAAAGTGCTCAAGAAACTCAGGAGACTGAAATCCAACAAATCCCCATGACCTGATGACGTACATCCTAGAGTTCTAAGATAGCTGCAGAGATAATGGATGCATTAATGTTAATTTTCCAAAATTCTCTAGATTTTGGAACAGTGCCAGCAGATTGTAAATTAGGAAATGTAACACTCTTATTCAGGAAAGGAGGAAGAGGGAAAACAGGAAACCACAGACCCGTTTAGCCTGATATCAATCATCGGGAAAGTGCTGGAATATATTAACAAAAGCTGAACAATGCACTAGAATAATTAGAACAAGTCAACATGATTTTACAAAACAGAAAATATGTTTGACAGATTTATTTGTTTTTTGAGGATGTAACTATTAGAATCATAGAATCCCTACAGTCCAGAAGGAGACCATTCAGTCCATCAAGTCTGCACTGACCACAATCCCACCCAGGCCCCACTCCCGCAACCCCACATATTTACCCTGCTAATTGCCCTGACACGAGGGGCAATTTAGCATAACCAATCAACCCAACACGCACATCTTTGGACTGTGGGAGGAAACCGGAGCACCCGGAGGAAACCCACACAGACACGGGGAAAACGTACAAACTCCACACAGACAGTGACCCGAGGCCGGAATTGAACACTGGTCACTGGCGCTGTGAGGCAGCAGTACTAACCATTGTGCCACCGTGCCACCCTCAGGGTAGGTAAAGGGAATCTGGAGCTATAAGCCAGAATTCTCCAGCATCGGTGTCCATTCATCTGTTATCCAGCAGTGTCCATTCATAAGAACATAAGAACATAAGAAATAGGAGCAGGAGTAGGCCATCTAGCCCCTCAAGCCTGCCCCGCCATTCAATAAGATCATGGCTGATCTGACGTGGATCAGTATCACTTACCCGCCTGATCCCCATAACCCTTAATTCCCTTACTGATCAGGAATCCATCCATCCGCGCTTTAAACATATTCAGCGAGGTAGCCTCCACCACCTCAGTGGGCAGAGAATTCCAGAGATTCACCACCCTCTGGGAGAAGAAGTTCCTCCTCAACTCTGTCTTAAACCGACCCCCCTTTATTTTGAGGCTGTGTCCTCTAGTTTTAACTTCCTTACTAAGTGGAAAGAATCTCTCCGCCTCCACCCTATCCAGCCCCCGCATTATCTTATAAGTCTCCATAAGATCCCCCCTCATCCTTCTAAACTCCAACGAGTACAAACCCAATCTCCTCAGCCTCTCCTCATAATCCAAACCCCTCATCTCCGGTATCAACCTGGTGAACCTTCTCTGCACTCCCTCTGCACTGCCAATATATCCTTCCTCATATAAGGGGACCAATACTGCACACAGTATTCCAGCTGCGGCCTCACCAATGCCCTGTACAGGTGCATCAAGACATCCCTGCTTTTATATTCTATCCCCCTCGCAATATAGGCCAACATCCCATTTGCCTTCTTGATCACCTGTTGTACCTGCAGACTGGGCTTTTGCGTCTCATGCACAAGGACCCCCAGGTCCCTTTGCACGGTAGCATGTTTTAATTTGTTTCCATTGAGATAGTAATCCCATTTGTTATTATTTCCTCCAAAGTGTATAACCTCGCATTTCTCAATGTTATACTCCATTTGCCATATCCTCGCCCACTCACTCAGCCTGTCCAAATCTCTCTGCAGATCTTCTCCGTCCTCCACACGATTCACTTTTCCACTTATCTTTGTGTCGTCTGCAAACTTCGTTACCCTACACTCCGTCCCCTCCTCCAGATCATCTATATAAATGGTAAACAGTTGCGGCCCGAGTACCGATCCCTGCGGCACGCCACTAGTTACCTTCCTCCAACCGGAAAAACACCCATTTATTCCGACTCTTTGCTTCCTGTCGGATAGCCAGTCCCCAATCCACTTTAACACACTACCCCCAACTCCGTGTGCCCTAATCTTCTTCAGCAGCCTTTTATGGGGCACCTTATCAAACGCTTTTTGGAAATCCAAAAACACCGCATCCACCGGTTCTCCTCCATCAACCGCCTTAGTCACATCTTCATAAAAATCCAACATGTTCGTCAAGCACGACTTTCCCCTCATGAATCCATGCTGCGTCTGATTGATCGAACCATTTCTATCCAGATGCCCTGCTATCTCCTCTTTAATAATGGATTCCAGCATTTTCCCTACTACAGACGTTAAGCTGACCGGCCTATAGTTACCCGCCTTTTGTCTCCTTCCTTTTTTAAACAGCGGCGTAACATTAGCCGTTTTCCAATCAACCGGCACTACCCCAGAATGCAACGAGTTTTGATAAATAATCACTAACGCATCCACTATTACCTCTGACATTTCTGTCAATACCCTGGGATGCATTCCATCCGGACCCGGGGACTTGTCCACCTTCAGTCCCATTAGTCTACCCAGCACTGCCTCTCTGGTAACATTAATCGTATTAAGTATTTCTCCTGCTGCCAACCCTCTATCGTTAATATTTGGCATACTATTTGTGTCCTCCACCGTGAAGACCGACACAAAAAACGTATTTAAAGACTCAGCCATATCCTCATTTCCCACTATTAACTCCCCCCTCTCGTCCTCCAAGGGTCCAACATTCACTCTAGCCACTCTATTCCTTTTTATATATTTATAAAAACTTTTACTATCATTTTTTATATTAATTGCTAGCCTAGCTTCATAGTCTATCCTTCCTTTCTTTATCGCTTTCTTAGTCTCTCTTTGTTGTTTCTTAAATTTTTCCCAATCACTTGTTTCTCCACTATTTTTGGCCACTCTGTACGCAGCTGTTTTTATTTTAATACTCTCCTTTATTTCCTTCGTTATCCACGGCTGGTTCTCCCTTTTCTTACAATCCTTGTTTTTTGCTGGAATATATTTTTGCTGAGAACTGAAAAGGATCTCCTTAAAAATCCTCCACTGTTCCTCAGCTATCCTACCTGCCAGCCTGCTCTCCCAGTCTACCTTAGCCAATTCATCCCTCATCCTATCATATTTCCCTCTGTTCAAACAGAGGACACTGGTTTGAGACCAAACTTTCTCCTCTTCCATCTGAATCAGAAATTTGACCATATTGTGGTCACTAGACCCAAGAGGGTCCTTCACAATAAGATCCTTAATTCTACCTACCTCGTTACACAATACCAGATCCAAAATAGCTCGTTCCCTCGTCGGTTCCGTAACATGCTGTTCAAGGAAACTATCCCGACAGCATTCTAAGAACTCTTCCTCCATTCCACCCTTACCGACTTGAGTCTGCCAGTCAATGTGCATGTTGAAGTCCCCCATGATTATTGCCGTTCCGTTTTTACACGCATCCCTTATCTGCTTGTTTATAGCCCTCCCCACCTCAACATTATTATTTGGGGGCCTATATACCACACCTACTAGTGTCTTTCTCCCTCTACTATTCCTCATCTCTACCCATAACGATTCCACGTTTTGTTCCTCAGAGCCTATGTCATCCCTCAGTACTACCCTGATATTATCTCTTATTAATAGCGCAACCCCACCACCTTTTCCTTCCTGTCTATTCTTCCTAAACGCCTGATACCCCTGGATATTCATCTCCCAGTCCTGGTCACCTTTCAGCCACGTTTCTGTAATGGCCACTAGATCGTACCCACTTGTGCTGATTTGCACCATCAACTCATTCACCTTGTTCCGAATGCTTCGTGCATTCAGGCAAAGTGTCCTTATTCCAGCTTTTATCTGGACCCGCTTTGATGAGTCGCGAACACCCTCTCCCTCTACTCCCTTATCTAAATTACCGCCTTCATTCACTTGCACCCTCTCCTCTACCATTAATTTTGTAATTCCCCTTACCCCTGCATCCTCCCCCCCATCAATTAGTTCCTTGATCCTAGTCAACTCTTCTAGCTCCCCTCCCCCCAACCTATCTAGTTTAAATTCTCCCCAGTAGCCTTAGCCAACCTACCGGCCAGGATATTGGTCCCCGTGTGGTTCAAGTTCCACCCGTTTTTTGTATACAGATCACCCCTGCCCCTAAAGAGGTCCCAATGGTCCAGGAACCTGAATCCCTGCCCCCTGCACCAGTCCCTCAGCCACACATTCATCCTCCACCTCACTCCATTCCTGCCCTCACCTTCCCGTGGCACAGGCAGTAATCCTGAGATTACTACCTTTGCTTTCCTCTTTCGCAGCTGTCTCCCTAATTCCCTGTACTCCCTTTTCACGACCCCTTCTCCCTTCCTACCCACATCAGCGGTACCAATATGTACCGCTACCTCAGGCTCCTCTCCCTCCCACCTCAGGATTTCCGGGACACGACTAGCGACATCCTGGATCCCGGCCCCAGGGAGGCAGACCACCATGCGAGAATCCCGCCTACCTCCGCAGAAACGCCTGTCTGTCCCCTTCACCATCGAGTCCCCGATTAATACCGCCTTCCTCCTCTTTTCCTTAGCCCTCTGAGTTACAGGGCTGGACTCCACTGCAGAGACACGGCCACTGCTGCTTCCCCCAGGCGGGCTGTCCCCCCCAGCAGTACTCAAGCAGGAGTACTTGTTGTGCAGGGGCAAATCCACCGGGGTGCTCTCAACCACCCTAGCCTTACCCTTCCTGGCCGTCACCCACTTGGCCTCCTCCCGTGGCCCTGGTGTGACCACCTGATGATAGCTCTTGTCTATCACCTCCTCATTCTCCCTCATCAGCCTAAGATCCTCGAGCTGTAGTTCCAGCTCCCTAACACGGTCCCTCAGGAACCGCAGCTCGACACACCCCTCACAGATGTGGATGTCCGGGAGGCCAGATGCCTCCAGGACCTCCCACATCCTACACTGGGAACAACACATTGGTTTCACACTCATACTGGACACTTTATGTCAAGTAAGACAGTGAAAAGTTAATAAGAGTGTAAGGAAACAAAAACTCACCCCTGCTCGTCCAAGTCCTGTGAGCCAAAGCCCTGACAGCTCACTCAACTTCCCACTCACTCTGTTGCCCGCTACGATGCTGCCCGCTGTATACTTTGGTGCACTTTTAAACCCTCCAAAAACTTCCCCTGGCCACTCCTGGCCTGACTTCCGGTTTTGAAAAAAACCTCCGATTTTAAACCCAAAATTAACTGAAAAAATAAATAATTAATTACAGTCAGAAAACCCACTCTCTTACCCTCAGCCTGCTCCTGGGAACAATGAAGCTGAACCTCCAAGGTAAGCCCTTTTTAAACCCTCCAAAAACTTCCCCTGGCCACTCCTGGCCTGACTTCCGGTTTTGAAAAAAACCTCCGATTTTAAACCCAAAATTAACTGAAAAAATAAATAATTAATTACAGTCAGAAAACCCACTCTCTTACCCTCAGCCTGCTCCTGGGAACATTCATCCGTTAGCGTAGCATCTGCATGGTCTCGCCAATGTACCATGCCTTTCGTGCAGCATATGAGGTAGACAACGTTGACTGAGTTGCACGCGTATGTACCGTGTGCCTGGTGGGTGGTGTTCTCACGTGTAATAGTAGCACCAATGTCAATGATCCAGCACATCATACAGAGGTTGCTGTGGCAGGGTTGTGTGGTGTCGTGGTCACTGTTCTCCTGAAGGCTGTGTAATTTACTGTGCACAATGATCTGTTTGAGGTTGCGCGGATGTTTAAAGGCAAGTAATGGGGGTGTGGGGATGGCCTTGGCAAGATGTTCGTCTTCATCGATGACATGTTGAAGGCTCTGGAGAAGATGTTGTAGCTTCTCCGCTCCTTGGAAGTACTGGACAACGAAGGGTACTCTGTTGGTCATATCCAGTATTTGTCTTCTGAGGAGGTCGATGCGGTTTTTCACTGTGGCGCATCGGAACCGTCGATTGATGAGTCGAGCGTCACTATCCATTCTTTTGAGGGTGTCCTTCAGTGTTTGTAGATATCTGTTGCATTCCTCCTCATCGGAGCAGATCCTGTGTATACGGAGGGCTTGTCTGTAGGGGATGGCTGCTTTAATGTGTTCAGGGTGGAAGCTGGAGAAGTGGAGCATCATGAGGTTACCCATGGGCTTGCAAGTTGCCATCCGTCTCCTTGTAGCCTTGCATATTCTTTCTTTTCAAATTACATCTGAAATCCCTCTTAAACAACTTGATTAAACCTGCCTCCACCATACTCTCAGGCTGTCCATTCCAAATACAAACCATTTGTTGTTTTTCCTCATGGCTCCATTGCTTCTTTTACTAATCACCTTAAATCTGTGCCTCTTGCTCTCAATCCTTCCACTAAGAGGAACAGCCTTTCCCGACCTACTCTGCAAACCCCTCACAATTTTTTATTCCGATCAAATCTCTTTTGAATCTTCAAGGAAAATAGTCCCAACTTTTCCAATCTTTCTACAAAGCTGACATTCCTTATCCCTGAAACCCACTCTCATCAATCTTTTCTGCACCCTCCCAAATGCCTTCACATTTTTCCTAAAGTGTGGTACTTAAAACCAGCACAGCGCTCCAGCTGAGATCAAAGATCAAAACTTGTTTTATACAAGTTTAACATAGGCATCGCTGGCTAGGCCAACATTTATTGGCCATCCCTAATTGCCCCTGAGAAGGTGGTGGTGAGCTGACTTCTTGAACTGCTTCAGTCCATGTGTTGTAAGAACACCCCTGTGTTGTTAGGGAGGGAGTTTCAGGGTTCTGACTCAGCAACAGTGAAGTAACGATGATATATTTCCAAGTCGGGATGGTGACTGGCTTGAAGGAGAACTTGCAGGTGGTGTTGTTCCCATGTGTCTGCTGACTTATCATTCTAGGTGGCAAAAGTTGTGGATTTGAAAATGTGGATCCCTCAGTTCTTTTTGAAGCTAGGCTGGAGGATATGGACACAAAAGATGATGCAGCAGATGGCCACCCACAAGGAGACCTCGACCGAGGTTGGCTCTTTCCTGAATGCTCATTTTCCTGAACTGCCCCTTTGTCCTCTGGAGTGACCCAGGGGTCACTGGGCACCCCAGGGAAGAGGGAGTACTGGGGCACAGCCTGGGGCTTTCCGCCAGGGAGCTCCTGGCAGTCTCTAACCCTTCTGAATGCCCCCCTCATGACAGCGGCGCTTCTACTGGGATTCAGGAAGAGCAAAGTGACATGGTAGTATTGGTTCCTTGAAAAAGTTCCACTTTTCATTCGTGCCTTTCCCTGACAGTTTCTGTTCCCATCTTATGCCCCCTAATTCTTGCCTAATCGCATCATAATTACCTCTCCCCCAATTATAAACCTTGCCCTGCCGTACGGCCCTATCCCTCTCCATTGCAATAACAAAAGACACCGAATTGTGGTCACTATCTCCAGAGTGCTCTCCCACAACCAAATCTAACACTTAGAACATAGAACATAGAACAGTACAGCACAGAACAGGCCCTTCGGCCCACGATGTTGTGCCGAGCTTTATCTGAAACCAAGATCAAGCTATCCCACTCCCTATCATCCTGGTGTGCTCCATGTGCCTATCCAATAACCGCTTAAATGTTCATAAAGTGTCTGACTCCACCATCACTGCAGGCAGTCCATTCCACACCCCAACCACTCTCTGCGTAAAGAACCTACCTCTGATATCCTTCCTGTATCTCCCACCACGAACCCTATAGTTATGCCCCCTTGTAATAGCTCCATCCACCCGAGGAAATAGTCTTTGAACGTTCACTCTATCTATCCTCTTCATCATTTTATAAACCTCTATTAAGTCTCCCCTCAGCCTCCTCCGCTCCAGAGAGAACAGCCCTAGCTCCCTCAACCTTTCCTCATAAGACCTACCCTCCAAACCAGGCAGCATCCTGGTAAATCTCCTCTGCACTCTTTCCAGCGCTTCCACATCCTTCTTATAGTGAGGTGACCAGAACTGCACACAATATTCCAAATGTGGTCTCACCAAGATCCTGTACAGTTGCAGCATAACCCCACGGCTCTTAAACTCCAACCCCCTGTTAATAAAAGCTAACACACTATAGGCCTTCTTCACAGCTCTATCCACTTGAGTGGCAACCTTTAGAGATCTGTGGATATGAACCCCAAGATCTCTCTGTTCCTCCACAGTCTTCAGAACCCTACCTTTGACCCTGTAATCCACATTTAAATTAGTCCTACCAAAATGAATCACCTCACATTTATCAGGGTTAAACTCCATTTGCCATTTTTCAGCCCAGCTTTGCATCCTATGTCTCTTTGCCGCCTACAACAGCCCTCCACCTCATCCACTACTCCACCAATCTTGGTGTCATCAGCAAATTTACTGATCCACCCTTCAGCCCCCTCCTCTAAGTCATTAATAAAAATCACAAGGAGCAGAGGACCAAGCACTGATCCCTGCGGCACTCCGCTAGCAACCTGCCTCCAATCCGAAAATTTTCCATCGGCCACCACCCTCTGTCTTCGATCAGACAGCCAGTTACCTATCCAATCGGCCAACTTTCCCTCTATCCCACACCTCCTCACTTTCATCATAAGCCGACCATGGGGGACCTTATCAAACGCCTTACTAAAATCCATGTATATGACATCAACTGCCCTACCTTCATCAACACACTTAGTTACCTCCTCAAAAAATTCAATCAAATTTGTGAGGCACGACTTGCCCTTCACGAATCCGTGCTGACTATCCCGGATTAATCCGCATCTTTCTAAATGGTCGTAAATCCCATCTCTAAGGACCTTTTCCATCAATTTACCAACCACCGAAGTAAGACTAACCGGTCTATAATTACCAGGGTCATTTCTATTCCCTTTCTTAAACAGAGGAACAACATTCGCCATTCTCCAGTCCTCTGGCACCATCCCCGTGGACAGCGAGGACCCAAAGATCAAAGCCAAAGGCTCTGCAATCTCATTCCTTGCCTCCCAAAGAATCCTAGGATACATTTCATCAGGCCCAGGGGACTTATCGACCTTCAGTTTATTCAAAACTGCCAGGACATCCTCCCTCCGAACATCTATTTCCTCCAGCCTATTAGCCTGTAACACCTTCTCTTCCTCAAAAACATGGCCCCTCTCCTTGGTGAACACTGAAGAAAAGTATTCATTCATCACCTCGCCTATCTCTACTGACTCCATACACAAGTTCCCACTACTGTCCTTGACCGGCCCTAACCTCACCCTGGTCATTCTTTTATTCCTCACATAAGAGTAAAAAGCCTTGGGGTTTTCCTTGATCCGACCCGCCATGGACTTCTCGTGTCCCCTCCTAGCTCTCCTAAGCCCCTTTTTCAGCTCATTCCTTGCTAACTTGTAACCCTCAATCGAGCCATCTGAACCTTGTTTCCTCATCCCTACATAAGCTTCCCTCTTCCTTTTCACAAGACATTCCACCTCTTTCGTGAACCATGGTTCCCTCACTCGGCCATTTCCTCCCTGCCTGACAGGTACCAAATCCAATGTGGCCTCACCTCTTGTCGGCCTATCCACATATTGTGTCAGGAAACCCTCCTGCACACACACACTGCACAAAAACTGCCCCATCCGAACTATTTGACCTACAAAGATTCCAATCAATATTTGGAAAGTTAAAGTCCCCCATGACAACTACCCTGTGACCCCCACACCTATCCATAATCTGCTTTGCAATTTCTTCCTCCACATCTCTATTACTATTTGGGGCCCTATAGTAAACTCCTAACAATGTGACCGCTCCTTTCCTATTTCTAACTTCAGCCCATATTACCTCAGTGTGCAGATCCCCCTCAAAGTGCCTTTCCGCAGCCGTTAAACTATCCTTGATTAACAATGCTACTCCTCCACCTCTTTTACCAGCTTCCCTACACTTACTGAAACATCTATACCCCGGAACGTCCAACAACCATTCCTGTCCTTGTTCTACCCATGTCTCCATAATGGCCACAACATTGTAGTCCCAAGTACCAATCCACGCCCCAAGTTCATCTACCTTCTTCCGGATGCTCCTTGCATTGAAGTAGACACACTTCAACCCACCTTCCTGTCTACCGATACCCACCCTTGACCTTGATACCTTCCCCAATACCTCACTACCCTCAACACTGACTTCCGGATTACAACTCCTTTTCCCACCCCCCTGACAAATTAGTTTAAACCCCCCTGAAGAGCCGTAGCAAGTTTCCCTCCCAGGATATTGGTGCCCCTCTGGTTCAGGTGCACCCCGTCCTGTTTGTACAGGTCCCACCTTCCCCAGAATGTGTTCCAATTATCCACGTAGCTGAAACCCTCCCTCCTACACCATCCCTGCCACCACATGTTTAACTGCACTCTCTCCCTGTTCCTCAACTCGCTATCACGTAACACCGGCAATGTACCAGAGATGACCACATGTTTTGTCTTGGCTCTCAGCTTCCAGCCCAGCTCCCTAAATTCCTGTTTTAAATCCCCGTCCCTTCTCTTACCTATGTCGTTGGTACCAATTTGTACCACGACTTGTGACTGTTCCCCCGCCCCCTTAAGAATCCGGAAAACACGGTCTGAGATGTCACGGACCCTGGCATCCAGTAGGCAACATACCATCCGTGAGTCTCTTTTGCTGCCACAGAACCTCCTATCTATCCCTCGAACTAACGAGTCCCCAATAACTATTGCCCTCCCGCTCTCCCCCTTACCCTCCCGAGCCATAGGGACGGACTCAGTGCTGGAGATCTGCTCACTGCGGCTCACCACTGGTATGTCGTCCCCCTCAACTGCATCCAAAGTGGAATACTTGTTGCTAAGGGGAACGACCACAGGGGATCCCTGCACTGACTGCTTCCTCCCAGCCCCTCTCACTGTCACCCATCTATTTTCATTTCCTGGAGTAACTATATCCATGAAGCTTCTGTCTATGGCCATCTCTGCCTCCCTAATGATCGTAAGTTCATCCAACTCCAGCTCCAGTTCCCTAACATGGTTTTGGAGGAGCTGCAGATGGGTGCACTTCCCAAAGGTGTAATCAGCAGGGACACTGACGGCGTCCCTCACCTCAAACATACTGCAAGAGGAGCATTGCACTGCCTTCACACCCATCCCCTCTAGATACCTTGCCAATACCACTAGCAGATAGAGTTGCTCCAATGGAACAATGAGCTATTTTCCCCCTCTTTTCCTCGGAATCCACACGGACTGAACTTAAGATTTGCAATTGAAGAGACAACAAAACGAATTAAACTTACCCAGCCTCACCTTTTCTGCCTAAGCCCTTAGAGCCAAAGCCTTTACAGTCTCACTCTGCTCCCTGCTTACTCCGCTGCCCGGTACAACGCTGCCCGCTCAAAAGTGCGGCCTGCTTTTAAACCCACCAAAAACCTTCCCAGGCCTCTCCTGGGCCTACTTCCGGTTTCGGAAAAAACCTCCGATTTTAAACACAAAAATCACTGAAAAATAAATAAATAAATCAAGTGTAGAAACAAACTCTCTTATCCTCAGCCTGCTCCTGTAGAACAATGAGCTAGTATGTAGATGCTGTGCACACTTCCAGGATAACATGCATAGATGTGCATGATATTCAGCTGGTGGTCACACACCAGTTGGATACAGCTGTGCAATTTTTTATTGGAGTTAGAGATCCTTTGTCACCTCAGGCTAAGAGGGAGTAGAGGTTTCCTGAACAAATATTAGTTTTTCCTCTTCCTGTTTGAGAGAGTGCATGTGTCAATGTCCTTCAGTCTTCTCTCTTTGATCAGTCTTTCTAAGAAAAGGTTCCACACAGTCCTTACCGATCAGCTGTTGTGAAGATCAGACCTTAATGACCAGGGTCCAGGAAAGCTACTGTCCCACTTCGCCAATGTTTGCTGTTTACCAGGAAAAAAAAGATGAGAGCTGACATGTATCCGCGAGACCTCCCAGAGAGCAGAGAACACTGTGGGAGACTGAAACCTTTATAACAGCATCTCAAGTTAGGCGGGGATGGAGAGAGGGGAAAGAGTAGGAGTAGGATCGAAACTGTAACAGTAAAGGAAGTTACCAAAGTTTGAAAAAGTGATGCAAGTAGTTTAAGAAATAGTTTAACATTGTTATTAAAGACTTTGAAATTATACTGGGGAGGATGTGTAGTATAACTGGTTAATAGTGATGGCAATGAGTTAGTGATGTGTATCATGACGTAACCATGACATGAGCAGTCATATGTTGGAGACTCGGCAGGGCAGATGGAATGGTCTGTGCTCAAGAAAAATGTACTTGTCGTCCCCATTCAGTGGGAGAAAAAGGAAAATGGGCTCAGACAGATAAAATTCAACCTCTACATAAAATATACCATTTTTCAAAAACAATTAGTTGGAAGATTGAAAATGGAGAAAACATACCTAAAGAAAACAATTATGTAAATGTAGCAAATGTCAGAAGCTAAACAGTTAAACTGATGTCCAAATCGAGGCAGTGCCATTTATCCAGGCAACACGCTTCAATCTGAAGCAGCAAACTTGCCTGTGCAGTCCATGTAATGGTTTATACAGCTGGCTCGTCATGGAGTTGGATGTTATTGCACAAAGCATCAGGCTCAGAGCATCAAGGGTTATGTAAACGAGTTCCACTGTGGAAAACTTTTGTTTCAAATTAATTTAAAATCAAAATCTGGAAACATTCATTTTACATTTGGACTTAGGCCAATTTGTGCTACTTTGCGCAGCTTCGATGAAGTGTTTTGATTCAACTCAGCTGTTAATTTGGTTTCAATTCAAATTTGGAATTTTCGGTGCATTTGGAATTTCTGGTTGGAGTCATTATGTATTAGTTAGTGCACCTCAGATTCATATCATATTGAATTACAGTCTAATTAGCTCGGTACAAGGACTTGAATTAGCCTACAAAAGTATATCTCCACTTATTACAAGTTCTGTTTAATATGTATTAAATTTTCACACATTATTATTGGATCTTGTTAAAAAACAAGCCTGAAATACCCGAATGGAAATCAGATTGTCCCGTTAATCAGATTGTCCCCATTAAACTAAAGACATTTTGCATTTTAACAATCTACTGGTGCCTGAAAAACTTTCCTCTATAAAAGAATGCCCTCATTAACCACATTCCCATTAACTGGCGTCAAGTGTATACAATGAATCATTTGATAGTTTGACTTTGTGTGCATGTGTTTTCAATAATTACAGTTACTTTTTGGATGTATTATGAAACTAGATGAATACCTAGTGCATAGCTGCCAACATCCACATTTTCATTCCAGAAACATCTTGACTAAGGAACCCTAAACTTAACAGGGAATTTTGGGAATAGGATACTGGGAGTGAAGCTTGGACAAAGGTGCACGGTATGATGCTATATTCGCTGGATAATGTTTCTTTCTCGCTTGGATGGAGGTGCATTTCCACACAACCTTAATGCCATTCCATCTGTTTTGTTTCCAGTACATCAGCTTTTGCACAGTGGTGCATGGGGGATAATGGACAATCAAAATGTGACACGGACCAAACTCCAGGCTACAAAGCATACAAGGTGAATCAAGATTATATCACTATTGCTTTTGAAAAGGGAAATCATGTGCTGCTGAATGGAATTCCAGTTCGACCACCAATATGTGAATCAGCCATGAAAATTATTCCATTTTTCTAGGTAGGGATAACACATTTTGAAAGAGGGAGTGTCACTCCTTACCTTTTGCTGCAGAGCTACATTGAATACTCTGGTCCTGTGAATATGTATATCATGATGTCCAAAAATGCGTGGGTTAGGTTGATTGGCCATGCAAAATTGACTCTAGTGTCAGGAGATTAACAGGGTAAATATGTGGGGTTATGGGAATAGGGCCTGGGTGGGATTGTGGTCGGTGCAGAACTGATGGGCCGAATGGCCTCCTTCTGCACTTCAGTATTCTATGAATAATGGTACATCTCTTCCGGTGTTAACCCAAACCTGGAATGTGTGATTTCTGATGTTTACAACCTCACTGAAGCCTCAATGGCGCTGACATTTCCTCATCTTTGTAATACAGCCAATTTACGAAGAAATATATCACAGGGTCTGCTCAAGGCTAAAACAAAACACTTCACGTACACCAAAGGATAAAGGTCTTGCAGATATAAAGACCACAATCCATGGGCCCAGCAGAGCACTCCAAGATTATATCAGTGAAGAGTGCAACAGACAGTGTGGAAAATTGTCTGGGACCTCAAAACATCAGGCACAGAGCATCAAAGGTTACGTAAATCACTTCCACATGTTAGGATTAGATCAGTACCATTTATACAAGTAGCAAGGTTAAATTCAGAAAGGCAAACTTTATGCAGCCTAAATAATGATAATTACATGGGCCTGAGTCTGACCTGGACCCCAAATTAAATAGCAGCTCAGTTACTGATGTTTGCCCCCTTTTTAAATGAGGACGAAACAAGATCGAATAGGAATTGTTTCATAGATGGCACAATTTAGGAATGAGTGGCATGCCAGAGTCATTTACCCCAACCCAAATTTGGCAAGTGCTCCTGATGTGTCAATAGCAGTGAGGGCACCTGTTGCTTGGATCCAAATATGGCAAGCTCCATCCCCTCACCTCACACCAACCGCAATTAGAGAACTTTAGCACCTTCTTTGTTGTTGTTATATTGATTTCTAAAATTTCACTGCTGATGGCTTCTGGCCATCTTGGAATAAAACTATAATTACTGGGGCAGTGAGACAGGGCTGGCAGGTGGGAGTTGGGATGAGGAGAGTGGTTCATTTTAACCTACCTCACTCAAAGCAAAAAACAAGATTAGATTGCCCACCTGTTTTGTATCTCCCCACCAGCCACCCACTCTGTACCCTCCCCAGCCCGGCAACCTTCTCCCCTGCATCCTCCACCATCCCTAGGCCCATCTCCAAGCCAATTTTGTTTTTCACTGAAGTTAATCAAAAGTAAAAGTGGGTGTGCTGAATGGCTGAGCACCATCCCATTAGTTTTCCACCAGATTAATTGGGTTAACATGTCCACATGGGACAGGATTTTCATCCCCAAGAAGGTTTTCCAGTGGCAGGGCCATCTTGCCATTGGCTGCCAGCGGGATCATCCGGTCCCGCCAATGTCAACAGTATTTTCTGTTGTTCACTGGGAACCCACCGCAGGGTGTTGCCATTGGCATGACTGGAAAATCCAGACTGCGGGAAGGCCGGAAAATTCAGCCCTTGGTCTCCAAAATCTCAAGGGTGCTCTTCCTCAAGCCATTGCAATCTGATCTGACCTTGATTGAAGCTTAACTGACTGGTGGAAATACCATGCAACTCATTGAACTCTCCCAGAACAGCTGTAATTTTCACCAATTGCCTTACCCAATCTGCTGTTGGAGCAGTATTGCACTTAGAAAATATTGCACCTTTTCCTCTACCCCTATTCCTCTGGCATCTGTTGCACTCCCCTTTTCAAAATCATCTCTACCATCACCCCAGCAGTTTTTCTTAATTCATTCACGGGATGTGGGTGCTGCTGGCTGGGCCAACATTTATTGCCCATCCCTTTTAACTGAGATTTCATATGCATTTAAGAGTCAACCACATCGCTGTGGATCTGGAGTCATATTTAGGCCAGTCCAGGACAGGATGACATTTTCCTTCCCTAAAGGGCATCAGTAACATTGGTTTTATGGTCATCATTAGACTTTTAATTCCAGATTTTTGTTGAGTTCAAATTTCACCATCTGCTACGGTGGGATTTGAACCCGGGTCCCCAGAGCATTCCCCTGGGTTTTCCAGATCACTAGTCCAGCGACTATGATCTATGCCACTGTCTTCCCCTTCTTGCGGTGTGTTTTCTGGCAGTGGAGGTGTCTCACCATTAATCAGCAATGGGATCCTCCCATCCCACCAATATCAATGGCATTTTGTGTTGTTTCCTCCTGACATTCTCACTGAAATATCGGGTGGAATCTTGTGTCCTCCCACTTTGTGAGTTTGGTAGCGAGGCGACATTTAGTCAGGTGGGGGATGGCAGGTAGTTTGACCCTGCTGCCTTCTTCCGTTTTATGTACAGGGCAGGAAGGCCTTCCTACTCTACCACCAACTGACACCCTTCACTGGGCAGATAATGCCCACTTAAGGGCCTCATTCCACCACCATTGGTATTCAACCAGCAAAGGGCAGGACAGTCACCATGCAGGAAGCCAAACAGGAAACTCAGCAGAGTTTACTTGTAGGTTCCCAGTGACTAATCAAGGTACCCAGCAGCGGGAAGAGATGGGGCAACTAAGAACCACCTTCTGGCCCTTCCTGCTGACACCCCTCCCACCATGTCCTCACTCACTTTTGGCCCTCAATAATCCTCAGCTTCTCTCTCGATGCACCACCGGCAGCAGCCACTGCTCTCCCAGTGACACTCTTGCTATGCACAGCTGCCAACTTCTGATTGGCAGGTGACTCCCAGGAGTCGAATTTCTACCTGATCCCAGGGAACGTCACTGCTGTTAACTTAACAAGTAGAACTATCCGCAAAGGAAGTGATGTAGGGTTCTTGCTGGTTCTCCGGCCAGACGAGGTCCCTATCACCTGCATTAAATACTGCCCAACAAGTGCAAGGACCTCATGAACTTCTTAGTCATTAAACTTGAGTATATTTATTCAGTTGCCCCTATTCCTCTGGCACCTGTTGTACTCCCCTTTTAAATCATCTCTATCGTCTCCCCAGCATTTTAAAAAGTTCATTCATGGGATGTAGGTGGCACTAGCTGGGCCAGCATTTATTGCCCATCCCTAATTGCCTTTAAACTGAGATTTCAAAGGCATTTAAGAGTCAACCACTTTGTTGTGGATTTGGCGTCACACGTCAGCCAGATCCCCTCCAGACCTCCTTCCTTTTCCTTGCCTACCAAGTCAAACCTCCACCACCCCACCACCTCCCCTCCCCCCCCCCCTCCCTCCCCCCACCATTCCAGGCTACCTCCAGCCTGAGACTTAATGCCACTTTCTTCTCTAGATTTCATATTACCTTCCCTCGTGCCCCTTCTGAGCTTATCTTGCCCACAAGACACATCCCCTGTTCCCTTGATTCTATTGAAAGTGATATGGTTAAGTCCCAATAAGGGTCTTAAATTTAAACCATGCCAATCACCAAGGTACAAAGTGCATGTTGGCTTACATAGGTTAGGAAATTAGATTAAAGGATAAGGCAAAAGTTAAGCAATGGCACACATTCAAATAAATTCTCAACAAATGTCCATTTTCTTGAGAAACATAAACCCCTTTGGACAAGTGATACAATCAAGACTCCCCAGAGAAATTAAGGGCAACGTTAGATTTTTTAAAAAAGCTCACAATGTTGCTAAAGAAATAATAAGTTTGAGAATTGGAAAGGTTTTAATAAACCAGCAATGTCTGACCAGCAAATTGATAAACAGAAATTACATAGAATATAAGAATGAACCAACAAGAAATATTAAAACAGATTGTAAGAGCTTTCACAAGTATGCAAAAAGGAAGACTTAGCAAAATTAAATGTGGATTCCTTGGATGCTTGAACAGGGGAAATTATAATGGGGAATAAGGAAATGGCAGAGATGTTAAACAAATATTTTGTGTCTATCTTCATACTGGAAGAGACAAATAACGTACCAGAGAACCAAAGATCTAATGAGAGTGAGGAACTTTAGGTGATTAGGAGTAGTAAAGGTGAAGTACTGGAGGAATTAATGAGTCTAAAATCCAGCAAATCCAAGACCTGATGGTCTACATCCATGGATTTTAAAAGAAATGGCTGCAGGGATAATGGATGTTGATCTAAAATTGTAGACAAGGTCTAGAACAGTCCTTTTGTTTTATTCATTCATGGGACATGGGCATCGCTAGTTGGCAAGCATTTATTGCCCATCCCTTTGGAGGGCAATTGCTGTGGTTCTGAAGTCACATGAAGGGCAGACCAGGTGAGGAGGCAGATTTCCTTCCTGAAAGGACATTAGTGAACCAGATGGGATTTTACGACAACTGACAATGGTTTCATAGTCATCAGTAGATTTTTAATTCCAGATCTTTTTTATTGAATTCAAATTCCACCATCTGACATGGCGGGATTTGAACCTAGGTCCACAGAACATTAGCTGAGTTTCATGGATTAATAGTCTAGCGATAACACCATTAGGCCACCGCCTCCTGGAAGATTGCTTGGCAGCAAATGTTATTCAAGAAGAAAGGAGAGAGAAACATGGAGCATAGGTCAGTTAACCTGTCATCAGTGGTAGGGAAAATGCAAGAATCTATTATTAAGGACTAGGTAACAGGACACTTGGAAAATTATAATATGATGAGGTAGAGGCTGGAATTCTCCGGCTGTTCATGCCAACGGGATTCTCTGGTCCCACCAGCAGCGGACCCCCTGCCACAGGTTTCCAGACAGCAGCAGGACAAAGGCAGGCAGTCCCTCTTAAAGGGAAGGTGCACTGCATAATATTGATGGCATTTAAAAGTGGTACACAATCACTAACAACCTGCCCTTTCTTTTTCAGGACAAGGTGACACAGCATCAAAAGGAGCAGAACAGAACTAGTGGGGGGCACAGGGACGCCTCTCTTTCTCTCAACCTTTCCACACCTGGTGATGCATAGGTCAGACTGTCATCTATCTCTGTAGCTAATTATTCCTGGAACGGGTCGCTAATCTGTCACCAGGGGCTAATAGCTTGAAGGGCTTTATATCACATCAAGCATAGCCACAGGCAAACAAAGGGGCAATTTAGCATGACCAATCCACCTAACCTGCATGTCTTTGGGCTGTGGGAGGAAACCTGAGCACCCAGGGAAATCTTACGCAGACATGGGGAGAATGTGCAAACTCCAACAGACAGACATCCAGGCCAGAATCGAATCCAAGTTCCCGGCACTGCGAGACGGCAGTGCCACCGTGCCACCCGACAGGGATGCTTGCATCTCCGTAACCCTGTGTGATTGTAGTTGTTATTGTCAGTGCAGTCTCGATAGGCCTATGAGTCTTTTCTACACTGTACAACTCTATGAATCTATGTAGGATTTGGAAATGACTGAATTATCCTTCAAGAAAGCTCGTGCACACTGGATGGGCTGAATGACCTCCCTGCCGGTTTTATAATTCTATGGATTCTATGAGGAGGAAATCATTCAGTCCTTCAGGTCAGTAATGACTTTTTGATAGAGCGAATGAACACTCTTCCCACTTATCTTGCTGTTCACCTCATGATTCAATGGAAAAAATCTGTTTTCATCGAACAAGTCATATTTACAATAAATTTTCAAGTACACAATTTACATAAAAGCTAACAATAACCCTGTGATAAATCAGAATATTGTTGGTTGTTGGGCAAATGTCTCCAAGGTTGTGCTCTCAAAACTGTCACATCAATCCTGTAGTATAAACATTTCACACGTTTCAACTTCTCCATACATTCTCCCACTCCATCAAAAAAACACAAGTGTTAGAGAAACAGTTTTATGTTAAAACTGTATTATGCATAATCACATGTTGTCTTGCAGTTTTGAACGTTCTAAAACGTTGCCGCCAGTGAGGTGCATTAATAATTAACACAAATGGATAAAAGAGTCTTGACTTTGAAGCTCATTGTCTCTGATCTGAACAACTTTGAAGGTTGGCTGAGTTAGTTGAATGTACAGATGTCTTTCAACGATAATGCTAAATGACTTTATCGTGGGTGAGCTTCTCTGGCTTAATTCAATGTACAAACTTCTCCAAAAAGCACTGAGTGAACAACATGCAGAATGACTAAATCATTCATTGAATTAATCTAAAACAATAAAAATAGGAAAAACACTCTGCACATGTGAGTTCAAGTTGCATTTCTTTTGTGCTGATCGCGGTAAAGGTTGTTAGTGATGGAGAGCGGAGCACCACTCCTACCTTCGGCACCTGGTGTCAGTGCCAAACATTAAAGGATTAGAGGAGCATAATACAAAATATAGCTGTCTTTACTCTATTTCAGCAATGTGAGTCATGCCCTTGACCAACACTGTATCAACTTAGGTGAGGCTCAGTGTAGTAGACCAAACTCAGACTGCAATTCAACTGCTCTATCCTACAATTTTCTTCCTACAATTTCCTTCCTGCAAAAATAAACCTATTCCACTTGAATGATTTTTCTTTTTTCTAGACAGCTATTGCAATGACCTTTTTGATTGGGTTTTGCAATATTTTGTGAACTTGTTCTGCATCATGGACATAGTTGTCCTGCAACCCCTATGCTTACAAAGAAATGGGTTGAGATGAACCAAAGAAGCGAATCCGCGTGTTTCCCAATCGGAAACCATGGATGAACAGTAACATCCACTGCCTGCTAAAGTCCAGTCTGAGGCGTTCAAGTCAGGCGACCCTAACCTATACAAGAAAGCCAGATATGATCCACGGAGATCCATCAAAGATGCCAAAAGACAGCACCGGACCAAGCAAGAATCCCAGGCTAACTACACAGGCTCCTGCCGACTATGGCGAGGTCTGCAAGACATAACAGGCTACCAAATGAAGGCAGGTAAAATCGCCAGGTGCAATGTACCTCTTCCCAATGAGCTCATTCTATGCCCGTTTTGAGCAAGAGGTCAGTGAGAGCACACCCTCCATTCCGGAAGCCTCAGATGAACCTGTATCTGAGGTCACCATTGTCAGAGCAGCCTTCTCAAACATCAGCCACGGAAAACAACTGGCTCAGATTGGGTGTCAGGACGAGCACTCAGGTGCTGTGTGGACCAGCTGGAGCGGGTATTCGCAGACATCTTTAACCTCTCTTTACACCAATCTGAGGTCCCTACCTGCTTCAAGAAGACGACCATCATCCCGATACCAAAGAAAAGTCAGGCAGTGTGCCTTAATGACAATCATCTGGTGGCTCTGACATCCATCATTATGAAGTGCTTCGAAAGGTTAGTCATGGCACAAATGAATTCCTGACTCCCCAACTGCCTGGATTCACTACAGTTCGCCTATCGCCGCACCAGGTCCACAATAGACGCCATCTCCCAGGCCCCACACTCAACCCTGGAACACCGAGATAACAAAGACACCTATGTCAGACTCCTATTCAGAGACTACAGCTCAGCCTTTAACACCATTATTCCTATGAGACTCATCTCCAAACTCCGTGGCCTGGCGCTCAGCTCCTCCTTCTGCAACTGGATCCTCGACTTCCTAACCCACAGACCATATTCAGTAAGGAATCACCAACAACACCTCCTCTATGATCAACCTCAACATCAATGTTCCGCAAGGCTGTGTCCTCAGCCCCTACTATACTCCTTATCATCTCTGACTGTATGGCCAAATTCCCCATCAACTCGATTTTCAAGTTTGCTGATGATGCCATCGTTGTGGGTGTGATCTCAAACAATGGCCATACACAGTACAGGAAAGGGATAGAGAATCTGGTGGATTGGTGCAACAACAATAATCTCTCCCTCAATGTCAACAAAACAAAGGAGATAGTCATCGACTTCAGGAAGCAGAGTGGAGGGCATGCCCTGTGTACATCAATGGGAATGAAGTAGAAATGGTCGAGGTGTCCAGATCACCAACAACCTGTCCTGGTCCCGCCGTGCGTTAAGAAAGCCCACCAATGTCTATACTTTCTCAGAAGACTAAGGAAATTTGGTATGACCGCTGCAACTCTCACCAATTTCTACAGATGCATCATAGAAAGCATACTTTCCAATTATATCACAGCTTGGTATAGCTCCTGCTCTGCCCAAGACCATAATAAACTACAAAGGATCATGAATGAAGCCCAGTCCATCACTCAAACCAGCCTCCCATTCAATAACTTTGTCTATCCTTCCTGCTGCCTCGGAAAAGCAACCAGCATAATCAAGGGTACCATGCATCCTGGACATACTCTCTTCCACCTTCTTCCATCGGGAACAAGATACAAACGTCTAAGGACACGTACCAACCGACTCAAGAACAGCTTCTTCCCTGCTGCCACAGACTTTTGAATGGACCTACCTCGCATTAAGTTGATCTTTCTCTACACCCTAGATATGACTGTAACACTAAATTCTGCACTCTCTCCTTTCCTTCCCTATGCATGGTATGTTTTGTCTGTATAGCACACAAGAAACAATATTTTTCACTGTATACTAATACATGTGACAATAATAAATCAAATTAAAATCAAATCAAATCAAACTCTTGGATGAAAGACCCTTACAGCAAAAGAGAGCAAATACATCCTTCAATCTGAGATAATTAAGTCCAAGACCATAGGTGAAAGGACAATGGGCAAGCCTGCTTGTTTGTCACTCAAACTCTAATTTTAATGAAAATTATTTTAGTTGTTTGTTAGTACAGAACTATATTGCTGAAAAAGGAGGCATGTTGAAGCTTTTCATCTTACACTCAGCAAGACACTTCACAAGGATACCAAATAAGGAGAGAACAGTAATATGTATTCTGTGAGAAAAGAATGCTGATTGGTTGACAAGTTGACTCTGATTGGTAGAGGCATTGCCATGGAGAATGCATCAGCTGTTGAGACTGGCAGCTAACTGCCAAGCATTGTTTGGAATTTAAACCAGACAGCTTGGTGCTGATTGGTCAATTTATTTATTTTATTTATATTATTCTATTTTATTTTACTTGTAATTATGCAATGTATGGTCAGAATTAAGACCATAAGACCATCCAAAATAGAAACAGGAGTAGGTTGTTCGGCCCCTCAAGTCTGCTCCACCATTGAATAGGACCATGGCTTATCCAACATTCCTCAAGTCCACTTTCCTACCCTTTCCCCATAACCCTTGGTTCCCTTACCGATCAAAAATCTATCTATTTCAGCCTTAAATATACATGAGGATTTTGCCCACACAACTCTCTGTGGCAAAGAGTTCCAAAGACCAACAACCATTTGGGAGAAGAAATACCTCTTCATCTCAGTCTTAAATTGACGGCCTTTTATTCTGACTATGTCCTCTGGTCCTAGACTCTCCCATGTGGGGAAACATCCTCTCAGTATTTAGCCTGTTAAGCCCCTTAAGAATCCTATATGTTTCAGTGAGTTTACCTTTCATTCTTCCAAATTCCAATGAGTAGTGTCCCAACCTGTTTAACCTTTCCTCATAAGACAATCCCTCCATACCAGGGATCATCCTAGTAAACCTTCTCTGAACTGCCTCCAATGAAATAATACTTTTCCTTAAATAAGGGGACCAAAACTGCTCCCAGTGCTCCAAATGTGGTCTCACCAGAACCTTGTACAGTTGCAGCAAGACTTCCCTACTCTTACACTCCAACCCCCTTTGAAATAAGGGTCAACATTCCATTAGCCTTCCTGATTACCTGCTGCACCTGTGTGCGAGCTTTCTGTATTTCGTGCACAAGTGTCCCCCAGTCCCATTGTGTTGCAGCTTCCTGCAATTGTACTCCATTTAAATAACATTCTGTTCTTTTGTTCACCCTTCTAAAATGAAAAACGTCACATTTTCCCACATTATACTCCCTTTGCCAACTTTTTGCCCAATTACTTAACCAATCAATATCTCTTTGTAAATTGTATCCTTCTTACAACTTGCCTTTCCACCTATTTTTGTATCATTTGCAAATTTGGCTACAGTACATTCGCTTCCTTCTTCCAAGTCATTAATATATATTGTAAACAGTTGCAGTCCCAGCTCTGATCCCTGTTGAATCCCACTGGTTACAGGTTGTCAACCTAAAAAAGAACCCCTTATCCCCACTTGCTGTTTCCTGCCCATTAGCCAATTCTCTATTCATGCCTATATACTTACTACCTCCAGCACCATGGGCTCTTATCTTATGACTTCATCTTTTATAAGGCAAACACTTTCTGGAGGTCCGAATACAACACATCTACTGACTCCCCTCTATCCAATCTGGTTGAAACTTCCTGGAAAAATTCTAATTAATTAGTCAGACATGATTCGCTACCCCGAAGTGCAGTGGATGCTGGGACAGTGAGTAAATTTAAGGAGTAGTCAGACAGATTTTTAATTGTTAATGGGTTGAAGTGTTATGGGGAGAAGGCAGAAAAATGG